>NW_023458564.1:10871242-10874710 GCF_013731165.1 Rhagoletis pomonella | reverse complement strand
TACTACAAAAACAAAAGTGTAGATGTGTGAGAATTTTTGCCTAAAGTCCTCAGCAATGTCTTGTGGGGTTGCCATTTCGTTATTGTTTAATGCACACTTTTCTTACCTACTACATATGAAGTGTACGTATAAGTGCTAAATGCCCATTCAATTTCAAATCAGACTATGGTGTGCTTCAAAAGTTATGACATAATTAATTTTGCCCCTCTTCAAAATTACATAAGAAATTCACTTGTTTTCATTACTTTTTTTAATTTAAACACCTATAATTCAAAAGTTATGCAGTAAATTGATCCAAATTTTTTTTGAGGCTTCAAGTATACGTCAATGAATTATATCCAAGAGCAACCATCTTGATATAGTTTCCAACAGTGAAAATAAAGCTAAATAACACCAAAGTTACCTGTTTTTTAGATTTGCCCATATACGTCGATAAACGCCGTTGTGGAAAAAGACGATCCAACAGAATTTTTGAACTCGATTGATCTTCCAGGGAGACCCCACATACTGAAATTGAAAATAGGTGTGCCAATTATCATGTTGCGGAATATTAATCAGCCAAGACTATGCAACGGCACGCGACTCGCACTTAAGAAATTGATGAAGAAAGTAGTGTAAGTAAAGATTTTAACGTGGCCTTTCAATTGTGAAGAATTCTCATGATTCCGACCGATACACCATTTCAATTTAAAAGATTGCAATTCCCAATTCGATTGACATTCGGAATCACAATCAATAATGCTCCAAGTCGAACTTTGGAAAAGCAAACCAGATATCCTTGATATCTATGCAGCGAATGGAAAAACAACAAATATTGTGTGCACAAAAGTACTTATTACATAACCAAAAATATATATGAAACGTATGCTTTGTTTCGTTAATATATTATCATCCATATAACAGGAATATGCCACAGCAAAGCGTGGCAGGGTACAGCTTGTTAATAATAAAAAATTAGCAAAAACTTTGTTGTTTTTCCTGTATTTGTAATTTTAGTAGTAGGTGAGGGTAATCAAGTGTCACACTTGCGAGTCGAAAAACACCATACAAGCGGCTTTTGTTGTTTATCGTTATTGCTTTTTTTAATACTGGTACTAAAAAATATGCTTACAGATAATCGCTGCCTTGCCGCGTACGACATTTTTTCGAAACCCATCTGGAAAATATTCGGAAAATGTAAGTGAGGGTTATCAAGTGACGCGAAGTGTATATCAATAAACACGTACGAAAAAAGGAACACATACGTGTATAAATAAACATGTACACAACATATACACAAAAACGGCACTCACGTACACAATACTTTCACAAAAACGGTACTAGACTCGTTTTGATTTCGGGAAGTTAGCTTACTGCCAACCCACATGGCGTCAAAACGCCAGCGTTTAATTAAATTTTTTAAACAGGTGAAACCCTATTCAAAAACCTCACAGTGAAAGAGGTCTCGCATGGTGTCGGTTTTCATTTAATCAAGTTTCAAATCTCCCTCTAACTTAAAAAAATAAAACCTGTGCACATCTATGTAGAATCCTAGTTCTTTTATTTGACTTCTCATTTTGGAAATTCGAAATAACGGTGCAGATGTGATGACCTTCAAAAAAACAAAAATAGATGGCAACTCTTATTAAAAATATTATCAGCATATAGTTTTCTTAAAACTTTTTCGTTTGACACTAATATTTCGATTATGTATCTTTCGTATAAGTAAAACAAATTCGACTTTTAGAACAGGTGGCAACCCCTTAAAAAGTATTTTCAAACTAAAATTTTTCGCCTGGCATTGTTACACATATTTCAATTAACTGATGAATTAAGTTGAATTGAATTTTTTTAAGCACATGGCAACTCTCCTAAATACAGTTTAGAAATAAATTATTTTCAAATCCATTTCGATTGATACCCATCTTTTGACAATCCATTTAACTTATTAAATAATTTGAGCTTAATTTTTTCAAAAAAAAAAACCAAATGTTCAGCTTAAAGATATCTAAACACTCGTTCTTTTGATAACCCTATTTTAAAATTTCATGTAACTTATGTATAATTAAACGAAATACCACTTTCAACCACCTTAAAAACCACCTTAAAAACCTTAAAACCATTATTTTCTAACTAAAATTTCATATAACTGATGAATTAAGTGGAAATTTATTTTTAAACACGTTGCAATCCTCCTCAATTTAGTTCTTAAATAAAGGATTTTAAACCCATTTCCATTTATAACTATCGGTTAGTAACTCATTTAACTTATTAATTAATTTTACTTTAGCCTTTTAGACTGGGGCAACCCTCAAACACATCAAAAATGTTCTAAATTGTCAAATTAAGTATTTCTTGAAGCTCTTTCATTTGACATCCATCATTAATATTTCATATAGGTGGCAACCCTATTCAAAATATTTTTAAACTACTACCTTCTTAAGCCTCTTTTGCATGACACCCATATAGCAATACCTTATTCACTTCCCAAATTCCTTTAACTAGTGTTCGCCCAGCGGTTGAAATTCAGCCGCCAAAATTAAGGATAGTTTATGTGAGTTGAGTTGAGCTGAAATAACATTAGTTGAAATGGGTTAAGTGGAGGGGAGTTTAGCTTAGTACTTAGCATAACATAACATACCATAACATAAGATTAAATAACATAACATATGTAGCATAACACACCATATATAACATCGCACATTCTTCAGTTGCATTTCCTTTTTATCCCTATCACTTTCTTCCTCTCTATCTTTGTCTCTATCGATTTTAATGTTTATGTTTATGTTTATCTTCACCTTCATGTTATGTTTATGTTCATGTTCAAGTTCATGTTCATGTTCAAGTTCTTGTTTATGTTCATATTCATGTTCATGTTCATCTTCATCTTCATATTCACCTTCGTTTATATTTAGGTTTCTTTACTTTTATTCTAATCTTTACCTTTATCCCTTTCTTCTTCTACATATTCAACTTTACCTTCTTCCGCTCCAACCATGTACATGTACGGCATTAATATTGGTGTCAATTTTGAATTGATTTTTCGCTTTATGTTAAACCAATTTGAAATTTGAAAAATTGTCTGCACATCTGCATCAAAATACCTTTCTAATGATACATAATTGTTTATACCTTTGAGGTATAGTTTAGCCGTAAAAGGGGTGTAAAGAAAACATGATTGCCTATTTGTATATAAGATAAGATACCAAAAACCAAAAAACATATGGAAACATAATTATATTGGAATATATTCGGGGTCTTCATCAAAAGTGATAAACTGATTTAATTATCATTTTATCTCGTTTATCCGAAGTTTATCAATTTATATGAACGCCGCTATTATTTTATATTTCATTATATAAGATTAAAAATCGTGTTTATTTTGGTTCACTTGGGCCAAATGATGTTGTCATTGATGCCACATCAAGTGATATCATGACAAGTGGTGAAATTGGGTGTGGTGAGTTGCGGTGCGGTGGAATTGGGTGT
>NW_023458564.1:10862126-10871142 GCF_013731165.1 Rhagoletis pomonella | reverse complement strand
TCACGCAGCAAATTGTCTCAGCTGAAGATTTTAGTGTTGACAAAAAGTTAAAAGACCTTCACGTCAGTGTATTGCAATTTTCATCGTCCTTGCATGGACGTAGCAACTTTTCAAGAAAAGACGCGACGGATGTAACAAATATGGTTAAAAATATGATAATGAATCCAATTTTGGATATTTTAAAAGGATTCGTTGAAGCAAAAATTGGACACAATTTTGACTTGAGATCTGAATTTTTGGGCATCATAAATTCATGCTCAAGGATCACTGAGTCAATAAAATCGGAATATATTCTTGCAAAAACACTGGCAGCTAAAGGATACACCACCATCTTAAATGAAATTGTGATCAATAGGGAGCCAGACTTTGTTTTAAAGAAAGGTGTGCTTACGTCTGGTGAAAAGCTATCGAAAATGGCAATAATGCCATTGTCACATTCTTTTAAAGCTATTTTAGAAAAAGATGACTTGCTTTTGGCAATGATGCGCCATATGGAGGAGCTCCAAGCTTCACACAATTTTACAAATATTTGCCAAGGCGATTTGTGGCGAAGTAAATGTAGTTTATATCCGGGTAAATTGTTGATTCCATATTTTTTGTACACGGACGATATTGAAATAAATAATCCACTTGGATCTCACGCTGGAAAACATTCCTTGTGTCACTTTTACTATTCATTTCCATGTCATCCTTTTGGCGAGACAAAGCGAAATAGTATTTTTCTTGCAGCAGTTACTAAAAGCAAATACGTAAAGCAATATGGCAATAAAAATTGTTTGGAAAATTTTGTAGATCACTTAGTTGTGCTTGAAAAGGAAGGTATTGAAGTAAATTTGTCAAACGGGCAAGTATATAAGCCTCATTTTATTCCAGTTCTTGTTTTAGGCGATAACTTGGGACTCAACTCTGTTTTGGGCTTCAATAAATCCTTTAAAGGCACCTTTTGTCGGTTTTGCACAGCAACTGCGCCCTTAACCAAAGAACTTTGTTTAGAGCGGCTTGACCTTCAAAGAAGTCGCGCCACGTATTTGGAAGATGTTAATAACAACGAAAACGGTATCGTAGAGCGATGTGTTTTTAATAAAATTCCATCATTTCACGTAGTGGATAACTTAGCAGTTGATGCAATGCATGACATAATGGAAGGTGTATGCCATTACGACTTGTGCTGTGCTATAACCCATTTTACACAAAAAATGAAGTTTTTTTAACTTATCTACGTTAAACAAAAGAATCAAATCTTTTGACTATGGGGAAATGGAATGCAAAAATATACCTCCTGAAATAAAAGTGCAACATTTAAAGAAAAGAAAAGAAGACGACGAAGTCTGGCAATTTGTTTTATTGTTGAACGAAATAATTGATGATATTTTGGTTTTCGAAATAACTGAGTTTTATCTTACTTCTCTCAAAGACAAAATTGAATTGCATAATAAAAATTTCAATAGTCTTTTTGACCAGACGTTGAAACCAAAATTTCATATTTTGTTACACTACACAACTGTCATGAAGTCGTGCGGTCCTGTCAGAAAATTTTGGAGTTTCCCCTTTGAAGCTAAGCATAGACAATTCAAATTATATACGCATGCAATCACATCCAGAAAAAGTATTTGTTTTTCGGTTGTAAAAAAATATCAGTACTCGTTTGCGTCCTATCTTTTAAATGGTTTTAATGAAAATAAAACATTTTATAATTTAAAAGTTGACAACTCCTCAGATGGTTTCAAAAGAATAATAAGCCTTGTTACCAACATAGCCGAAGAGAACTTAAGATTATATAAAAGTGTTTCACACAACAATCTTATCTATAAAGAGGGTTTTTATGTTGGTACTTGCTCGAAAGATTACAACATTTATGTTATAAAAACAATAATATTGTACGAAGCAAAAATTTATTTGTTTTGTCAAAAAATTCGAAATATATTGTATAATAAACACTACAGAGCTTTCGAAATCGATCCAAAGTTATTGGGAGAATATTTTGCTTTATCCATTTCAGAAATAGTTGGACCACCAGCGACATTGGTTAAATCATCCAGAGGAGTATTTTTTATACAGTTAAAGGAGAACTGTTTCCCAACGAACAGATAACTACATTTTTTATAAAGAACCAAATTCCTCGATAATGTCTTTAGTTATTAATGATTTGTTTCCCGCAATCATTAGTATCGCTGATGATTCACCTTTATTACAAAACCAGCAGGAAATCCTTGAAGACGATGAATTAAAAATATTACTAAGATCTTGGAATGTTGAACACATGTACACATGTCTTAAGGGTTTGTATGCATATTTGTTTCTATTTATGAACAACCTAATTTTTATTAAATTTTTAATTTTTAAAAGTAATGATTTTTTTCTGTTTTTCAGAGGAAAATATCGACGTGAAGATATTGAAAATTTTGAAGTTTGACCACTTGAAAGAGATTTTGCAAACTTTCAAAATTGGTGACCGAATCTTATTTGAATTCAACTTCGAAAACTGGAGAAACCAGATTAATAAACCTCTGCACTTTCACGCTTCCGTTAGCACTGCGTCGCCTAGTTGCTCCGCTGATTTTTCCCAGTAAGATCTAGATCGCCTGCTTCCAGCCCTACCACTGGTTCCAATTCGCAAGATTTCGAGGAAAACGCTTTTGTTGCAACAATTTTACACGCAGATATTAAGTCGTTACATGTAAAAGATTTTTATAAATGTAACAACAGACTTGACGACGCTCATAGAAATGTACTCATCAATATAATTGTAACCTACTACATTGCCAAAAACATTCACATGTCACTTCAAGTAAGCTACTACTTGGAGAATGAAATCCTAAGCCTTTTTCCAAATGAAAAGCTGAACTTCTACAGAACCGAAAAGAGAGAAACTGTATACCAAATATTGCTACTTAAAAAAAAGCTTCAAAAACCGTTTGTCTATAATTCCTGTACCTGAAGAAAATACCAAAGCTGATAAAATTGGTAAATAAAATTAAAAACTAGTTTGTTCGTTACAAGTTTATAAAATTTATGAATATGTACATTTTCAGCTCGCGATGATCATGCAGAAGAAATCATACAGCATCTTAAATACGACAATTTGACAGCAGAAGAATTCGAAAGCTGCTGGCAGGCCAGTGCAAATTATAGAATTCATCAAATAAAGGAAAAATTTAAAAGCATTCAACAAGTTTTCGTAGACTGGCCAGAGTATAAAAAGCCGAACGGATATCGATTGGTAAGATTTTGATTTAAGGTTCCCAATTTGAGATATTATAAAAACTAACACTTTCGATGTTTTCAGATTGATCTAGACTTTGGTACGATTTTTCCCAATCATGATAATTTTCTTGTTGACTGGAAGCAAAAAGCTTTGAAGCTCTTTACATCTTAAAGCTTGAAGCTTTTTACATCTTAAGAGAAGTGAGTGCTTAAAGGACGGTGCCACAAAAATCATTATCAGCTCTATGTCTGAAGGGGATTTAGAAAAAGGTATGATTTCGTAAGTTGTACTTTAAGAATTTTCTCTAAGGGTAACAAAATTTTCTAATATACATACATTTTTTCTCTATTTTTTTAGATGAAACGTTCTTTGCTTTTAAGACTTTTTGGTGCCTACATGGATATCTTTACCCTACAGGACACGTTATGAAAAAGGATAATACTGGGAAAAGATGTACAATCAGATTCACCATAAAGGACTCTCAGGAATCGTATGCTTTTGTCGGACAAAGTCTTCAAAACCTAGATGATCACATTAATTTTTTAAGCCAACGTAAAGAAAACATACAGCCTTTTATCCTGTCGGTAGGAGACAACAATTACTCAAAATTCACTGAATTTTTTTTTATATTTAGATGGTACAAAAATTCCATTCCAAAGCTTTTTACGCTGTATGGATATATGTTTCAAATCCTTTTATTTATTTAATGCTTCCACAACATTTTGGACATTTATTGAAGCTTACTTTTACAAACTAGCATTACCTCAAGGAAAAAACTTTGAAAATAAATATTCTGATGCAAGAACTTGAAGAAGACTCCTAATTTAATGTACACTTTTGGTCAGATAATTAAGTTAGTTACATAGGAACTAGCTATTTTTCTTTTTTTTTATTATTTTTTTATAAAAGTCTAGCGCATTGTATAACAAGCACCTAACTTAATTAAGCTGACCACAAGTGTGTGTACATAAGCTATACATTTATTGCATATAAAAAGTTTTCATATTTATTTATAAAAAAATCAGACTTATGTATATTACAAAAAAAAAATAATTCAAATTTTCATGAATTTCTATACATATGTATGCATGTATGTAAATACAAAACAACCGTGTCATCCTAATTTAATGAAGGTTTTTAATTGAAGTTGTGATAAAACCGTGATACAATTTTGTAATTAAATAATAATAATAATAATAATAGATTGGCGCTTACACAAATGTTAGTGTTTGGCCGAGCTTCTCCTCCGATCTGTGGCGTGCGCCTTGATGTTGTCACACAAAGCGGAGGGACCTACAGTTTTACACCGACTCCGAACGGCGATTGTATTTTTATGAGAAGCTGTTTTTCATGGCAGAAATACAATCGGAGGTTTGCCATTGCCTGCCGAGGGACGACCGCTGTAAGAAAAAACCTTTTTTCTATATTTTTAGCGATGTTGCTTTGACCAGGGTTTGAACCGAGGTGCTGCGGAGTGGAAGCGCGCACTGCTTACCACTACACCACAGCGGCCGACTAATTTGTAATTAAATACCTAAATGATAAAAAGGCTTCCAGAGCTCTGATTGGAAATTGGAGTTACCTTATCAGTACAAAATGCCTTATTTATTCATATAAGTATATAGATTCTTTTAAAGCATTATTTTTGTTAGTGATAGCGAATTTAATGGACAAACCTTTTTTCTTTACATCATCAGCGATAGTTGATTAGATTGGTAATAATTTTCTATTTCGGCATCTGCTCGATATAGAATACGGTTTAAATCTGCCCTTAATTTTATTTGATGGTTTTGACTAATATTTTAGCCAAACCTCAAATGAATTCAATTAATGTCCGCAAAGGAAATGTATGCATAATATTTTATTTTATTATTTCTGTTAATACGAATTCTACCAATGAATTATAAAAATTTTTGTAAAAACAACAATTTTTAGACTTTTATGAAAAAATAATAAAAAATAAACAAAGGCGTAATTAGCTGATCGGAAGTGTATGTATGTATGTACTTATCATCGGCGTAGCCAGAATGAAATTTAGGGGGGGCCTCGACCCTATTAAGCTGGCATTTCAGGGTACTATTTTATATATATACAAGGAAAATTTGAAAGTTTGGGGGGGCTCGAGCACCCCCCCTGCCCCTACCTGGCAACGCCCATGGTGCTTATATTTATATTTTATCTCATTATTTCTGTTGATATCAATGAATTATAAAAATGTACATATATATATGTTACTTGTTCGCATAAATAAAAAATTATTTAATATATACAGATTAATTCTTTTTCTAAGGAAATTTTGAGATACAATTTTTATGAAAATTATTCATAAAGTGTATGAATATTATTCATAAAACTTGTGGATATCGTTCGTAAAGGTAATTAATACTTTTCATAGGGTTATAAATATTGTTCATGAAGTTTGTGTGCACTGTTCACAAAGCCTATGAACGTACTTCGTAGATATTATGAATGCTTTCAAAAAGTTTATGAATGTGTTCATAAAATCTATAAATATGTTCATAAAGTTCATGAATATTGTTCACAAAGTTTACGAATGTGTACATAAATTTTATGGGAGCGCCTATAAAAGTAGTGAATACAGCTCACGAATATTATGAATGCATTCATAACTTTTATGGTTATAGTTCATGGTTTTTATATTTCGGTTTGTGGATATGGTTTAAGAACTCTGTTCATAAATTTTATGAAAAGATACATACGACGCATGAAGTCGTACATTGGTTCAATATTTATGATTATTTTCACGCGTCTTATGCACAAATTCATATATATTATGTAAGTTTTTGGTTCCGTGTAGCGTATTTTGTAGTTGTAAACTGTATAAAAAATATAACTAGATAACCAGGAAAGTGTGAATAACCTTAATATTTTCGTATATAAATAAAATATAGTTCATAAAAAATAAAAGTGTTAACATGCGTGTTAAAAGCCAATAAATTATTTTACATTTATGACATTTTTGAATAGCGATAATGATATCATTTAAATTTTCAGTCTTTATATAGTCAAAGAATTCTGTATTTCTCATTTTAAAATTACTTTTAATTTGAAGTTCACTTTCAAAAATTTAAATTAGAAGCCGGTTTCTCTCTTTGCGCCAGGAAACAAACTTTATACTTAAGATCCTCTGAGTTGCTTCGTTTGAGTGTGGTATTGAAAAAGACAAAATTACATATTTTTTCAAACTGTTGAAAAGTACCATTATTTAAGGACTTCATCTGTATTTCCTCATGGCTTAAATTAATGGTTTCAAGAATGCAAAAGCTTTGAAAGACTAAGAATGCGCTAAAAAGAGTATCTAACTCTATGTCTTATATGCAAAACTATTTTATTATGTCAGTAAATTGAGAAAACAGAATTGTAAGTTTTAGGCAAAAGCCATTATTAAAATTTTTTGTATTACAGCGTGGCGACGAATAACTGTTTCCCAGGCTTTTTGAGAAATAAAAGGGTCCTTTATAGATTTTGCGAAAAAGTATTTTATTGTTAATTTTCCACAGATTTTTCTTTAGTTGTATTAATTAGTTTTTAAATTTTAATCCTTATTTACATTTGCCAGCACCGTAAACTTTGAGAGAAAAATTTGCTTGGCACGCAAGACTTTTTCAGATGTATTTTTTCTTAGGCTTTGTATAAAAAAAAAAGAAAAACTGTATAGGGTTGGTCGAATGAATGGGCGTCCTAGTCACCAGTTCAGAGTCTATTAGATTTTTGAGTATAAGGCCTTATGTTGGACAAAAGGCGAGTATAAGAGACTCAATATGGATATGGAATAAATGAAACTGAAAATTATTTTCGAGATAACTAACAACACTCGACAAAAAACGTCAGTCCTCTTTTGAAATAATTTATATTCCATCGTATTATCGCAATTGCTACGTTTACGGAAGCTCCAACGTTATATAGAAACCTTAAGAAAATCCTAAAGTGTTTTGTTTTAATTGAAAATTCAATATAAATCAGTACAAATTTTGAAAAATCAGGACATTAGCGTACTGATTGAATGAATGAATAAAATCAGTACAAGAGTTGAAAAATCAGTACTGTACTGATAAAATCAGTACGTCTGGCAACCGTACTTGTGTGATAAAAGTCTATTTATATGAAATGCTATTTATATAAATAAAGTTTCAATTTGAAAAAAATGTCCGTGAGAAACCGTGCGTGAGCGTGCGTGATTGAAAAAGTAGGCGTCGTGAGCGTGCGTGAACGTGATTGAAAAAAATATAGCAGGACGTGAGTGTGCGTGATTTACAAAACCATCAACGTGAGCGTGCGTGAACGTGAGCCAAAATAACTCACGCGCCCATCTCCAGTCTGAATAGGTATATGTTTCACATATTAGTCACCCTGCAGTAAATCAAACTGGTTTAGAACTTGCGCTGAGCTAGCCCGAAAAGAGACGGTACTGGTTCTTCATCTATCCCAACTCAATGCTTTCAACTGTCTTTTTTTAACATGGCGATGTCCTACGAAGTGACAATTGTCGCCCTCTGCAGAACTCTTGAACTTGTTCTGAGCTGACTCTGGCTTAGATGGCTCTGAGACAGTTCATATAACAACAGTTCCTAGATAGTTCAAAAAGGGTTACCTCCGAGCTAGGAAAAATTTGGTTATTTTAGAGCTGGTTCTAAGAAGTATAGTATAGAGCCTTTTATTTAAATAAGCACGCATACAATTTTGTAAATAAAAAAATGTTTAAATAGCTATCTATTTTGCGCACTAATTTACTTTTTCAGGCATACTGTGCTTTAAAATTAGGAACATAAAATGTCAGTTATTCCTTCATTTTCTAAACCCGTTATTCTTAAAAATAATTTATGTATATTTGTTACGTATAATGGGTATTTCTGGGATACTTATAATTAAAAATCCAAACTAAGTCGTTTAAAAAAATGAGAAAAACGGTGATATACTGAATGCTTATTTGTGATAACTCAGCGTTAAATTGTATTAAATTTATTGAAACGTAATACATAGACTCTCCGGAATCGAATTAAGAATATATAGAATTTTGAATATTCACAATGGTTTTCATGCTAGATATTTTTCGTAAATGTTTTATTTAAGGATGGCTCATAAGTATTATAACATAAACAAATAAATTCACGTTTCTAACTGTGTTGGAAATTTAGTAGAATTCTAGAAACTGTTATAAAAACTTCAATATTTTAAATCAGAGTTTATAAATATGCAGTTCTATAGTCCATTCAATTTTAGAATAATTAATCGCTCTTCCTACGCACTACTTGAAGGTATTCTCTTATTTAAATATTTTCGTTTAAGATGCAAGATTACACTTTACTACACTAAAATTGTATGGGCTACAAAACAGATTACTCGAAATATTTATAAAAAATCTATGATTAAAAACTTTGAGATTTGAAGACAGTTTTTTACAGTTCTGTCAAGTTTGCAGCACAGTTAGGAATTTGAATTTAAATGGTTTATGAAGTACTAGCTTATACCCGCGGGTTTCACCCCGCGCTTTTATACAAATAGGAAAAATAATTTAATGATGTTAGATTTTATTTCTGTGCCCATTTCGTTATAGCTCATTATTTTCTAAGCGAGTTAAGGTATTTAGGCCGTTTAAAACTATGAAATTATAAAATCTCCTCTCTCCTCCCCCTAAGTTTACCTTAAAAGGTTTCCAGGTATACGACGCGTGAACGTGAAACCTTCTTGGAGGTGCCACGGCGAGTTCTAATATTTCCAACTCAAATTTAGTAACCTGGCCTTGATAAAATACCACTTCTCATTACTGTAGCAAATGCCTCAAAAGAGCTT
>NW_023458564.1:10845136-10862026 GCF_013731165.1 Rhagoletis pomonella | reverse complement strand
GAATAATTTTCATAAAGTTTATGTACGTGTTCTCAAACTTTCTGAATGCGTTCACAAAATGTATGAATGCATTCACAAAGTTTGTGAAAACTATTCACAAAAATCTACGCATCCATTTTTAACAGTAATGCCAACTTGATTATAACACAAGGCAAAAAGGGAAAATTATTTGAACGAAAATTCTTTTCATTGTATAACATATTGGAATAAATTTCCGTAATCTCTTGTCAAACTTGGATTTTCGACAACGAAAAATATTCCATACATAAATCGTACGAATTTTTTCAGTTTGCGGCTTTAATTAAAGTCAAATCATAATTTTATCAATATAAAGTATTTAGTATTCTTTATATTTGTGTTCTAAGGAAAATATCGGTTGATATATATTTACGCCATTGACTCGGGAAAATATGTATGTATGTGTATGGATGGAATACTTATTTCTAAATTCGGTAAGTAGACCCCTATTCTTAAGCTTTATATTTTTTTTTATTTTAAAAGTTCAGAATAAATGCACCATTAAAAGCCAAAAAGTTTATTTTTTGGTCAATAAAAAAAAATTAAAGGTTTTTGCACATTTATAAAATATACATGCATTTAAATTTTAGCAATGATAATTATCGAATTTTTTACTAAGGACACAAAATAAAAACATTTTTGTCCGGTTTAGAATAGGCAGTGTAGGCATCACTAATTTGCTGGTTGTTAGGAAAGTGAAGTGTGTTTTTGTGAAAAGTGCAAGTTTTAGTGAAATAAACAGGTAAAACGTGTGGAAATTATTAAATATTACCAATTAAAAATGATTTGCACACTTTGCCTAAAGGAATACGCAAATATTGACAATTATGTTGATCACCTAAAAAAAATTCACCTTCTGACCTCAAAAGATAGGTTGAGCTGCCAATTTGTGACCAAGTTTTCAGTGGAATAAACATTTTAAAAAGACATCTGAAAAGGCATTCGAGCAACGAATTGTGGTCACAACCTGCAAGAGGGTGCAGTAGTGCTCCAAGTGGTTTAAAGAGTGAAGATATTGCGACAGCTGCCGATGCGCCACCAACTTCCTTCACGCAGCAAATTGTCTCAGCTGAAGATTTTAGTGTTGAAAAAAAGTTAAAAGACCTTCATGTCAGTGTATTGCAATTTTCATCGTCCTTGCATGGGCGTAGCAACTTTTCAAGAAAAGACGCGACGGATGTAACAAATATGGTTAAAAATATGATAATGAATCCAATTTTGGATATTTTAAAAGGATTCGTTGAAGCAAAAATTGGACACAATTTTGACTTGAGATCTGAATTTTTGGGCATCATAAATTCATGCTCAAGGATCACTGAGTCAATAAAATCGGAATATATTCTTGCAAAAACACTGGCAACTAAAGGATACACCACCATCTTAAATGAAATTGTGATCAATAGGGAGCCAGACTTTGTTTTAAAGAAAGGTGTGCTTACGTCTGGTGAAAAGCTATCGAAAATGGCAATAATGCCATTGTCACATTCTTTTAAAGCTATTTTAGAAAAAGATGACTTGCTTTTGGCAATGATGCGCCATATGGAGGAGCTGCAAGCTTCACACAATTTTACCAATATTTGCCAAGGCGATTTGTGGCGAAGTAAATGTAGTTTATATCCGGGTAAATTGTTGATTCCATATTTTTTGTACACGGACGATATTGAAATAAATAATCCACTTGGATCTCACGCTGGAAAACATTCCTTGTGTCACTTTTACTATTCATTTCCATGTCATCCTTTTGGCGACACAAAGCGAAATAGTATTTTTCTTGCAGCAGTTACTAAAAGCAAAGACATAAAGCAATATGGCAATAAAAATTGTTTGGAAAATTTTGTAGATCACTTAGTTGTGCTTGAAAAGGAAGGTATTGAAGTAAATTTGTCAAACGGGCAAGTATATAAGCCTCATTTTATTCCAGTTCTTGTTTTAGGCGATAACTTGGGACTCAACTCTGTTTTGGGCTTCAATAAATCCTTTAAAGGCACCTTTTGTCGGTTTTGCACAGCAAGTGCGCCCTTAACCAAAGAACTTTGTTTAGAGCGGCTTGACCTTCAAAGAAGTCGCGCCACGTATTTGGAAGATGTTAATAACAAAGAAAACGGTATCGTAGTGCGATGTGTTTTTAATAAAATTCCATCATTTCACGTAGTGGATAACTTAGCAGTTGATGCAATGCATGACATAATAGAAGGTGTATGCCATTAAGACTTGTGCTGTGCTATAACCCATTTTACACAAAAAATGAAGTTTTTTAACTTATCTACGTTAAACAAAAGAATCAAATCTTTTGACTATGGGGAAATGTTTCTATTTATGAACAAACTTATTTTTATTAAATTTTTAGTTTTTAAAAGTAATGATTTTTTTCTGTTTTTCAGAGGAAAATATCGACGTGAATATATTGAAAATTTTGAAGTTTGACCACTTGAAAGAGATTTTGCAAACTTTCAAAATTGGTGACCGAATCTTATTTGAATTCAACTTCGAAAACTGGAGAAACCAGATTAATAAACCTCTGCACTTTCACGCTTCCGTTAGCACTGCGTCGCCTAGTTGCTCCGCTAATTTTTCCTCAGTAAGATCTAGATCGCCTGCTTCCAGCCCTACCACTGGTTCCAATTCGCAAGATTTCGAGGAAAACGCTTTTGTTGCACTTGCAACAATTTTACACGCAGATATTAAGTCGTTACATGTAAAAGATTTTTATAAATGTAACAACAGACTTGACGACGCTCATAGAAATGTACTCATCAATATAATTGTAACCTACTACATTGCCAAAAACATTCACATGTCACTTCAAGTAAGCCACTACCTGGAGAATGAAATCCTAAGCCTTTTTCCAAATGAAAAGCTGAACTTCTACAGAACCGAAAAGAGAGGAAAACTGTATACCAAATATTGCTACTTAAAAAAAAGTTTCAAAAACCGTTTGTCTATAATTCCTGTACCTGAAGAAAATACCAAAGCTGATAAAATTGGTAAATAAAATTAAAAACTAGTTTGTTCGTTACAAGTTTATAAAATTTATGAATATGTACATTTTCAGCTCGCGATGATCATGCAGAAGAAATCATACAGCATCTTAAATACGACAATTTGACAGCAGAAGAATTCGAAAGCTGCTGGCAGGCCAGTGCAAATTATAGAATTCATCAAATAAAGGAAAAATTTAATAGCATTCAACAAGTTTTCGTAGACTGGCCAGAGTATAAAAAGCCGAACGGATATCGATTGGTAAGATTTTGATTTAAGGTTCCCTATTTGAGATATTATAAAAACTAACACTTTCGATGTTTTCAGATTGATCTAGACTTTGGTACGATTTTTCCCAATCATGATAATTTTCTTGTTGACTGGAAGCAAAAAGTTTTGAAGCTCTTTTTACATCTTAAGAGAAGTAAGTGCTTAAAGGACGGTGCCACAAAAATCATTATCAGCTCTATGTCTGAAGGGGATTTAGAAAAAGGTATGATTTTGTAAGTTGTACTTTAAGAATTTTCTCTAAGGGTAACAAAATTTTCTAATACATATACATTTTTGCTCTATTTTTTTAGATGAAACGTCCTTTGCTTTTAAGACTTTTTGGTGCCTACATGGATATCTTTACCCTACAGGATACGTTATGAAAAAGGATAATACTGGGAAAAGATGTACAATCAGATTCACCATAAAGGACTCTCAGGAATCGTATGCTTTTGTCGGACAAAGTCTTCAAAACCTAGATGATCACATTGATTTTTTAAGCCAACGTAAAGAAAACATACAGCCTTTTATCCTGTCGGTAGGAGACAACAATTACTCAAAATTCACTGAATTTTTTTTATATTTAGATGGTACAAAAATTCCATTCCAAAGCTTTTTACGCTGTATGGATATATGTTTCATATCCTTTTATTTATTTAATGTGGAGTACCCTAAAGCTTCCACAACATTTTGGACATTTATTGAAGCTTACTTTTACAAACTAGCATTACCTCAAGGAAAAAAAACTTTGAAAATAAATATTCTGATGCAAGAACTTGAAGACTCCTAATTTAATGTACACTTTTGGTCAGATAATTAAGTTAGTTACATAAGAACTAGCTATTTTTCTTTTTTTATTATTTTTTTATAAAAGTCTAGCGCATTGTATAACAAGCACCTAACTTAGTTAAGCTGACCACAAGTGTGTGTACATAAGCTATACATTTATTGCATATAAAAAGTTTTCATATTTATTTATAAAAAAAATCAGACTTATGTATATTACAAAAAAAAAAAATAATTAAAATTTTCATGAATTTCTATACATATGTATGCATGTATGTAAATACAAAACAACCGTGTCATCCTAATTTAATGAAGGTTTTTAATTGAAGTTGTGATAAAACCGTGATACAATTTTGTAATTAAATACCTAAATGATAAAGACTTCCAGAGCTCTGATTGGAAATTGGAGTTACCTTATCAGTACAAAATGCCTTATTTATACATATAAGTATATAGATTATTTTAAAACATTATTTTTGTAAGTGATAGCGAATTTAATGGACAAACTTTTTTTCTTTACATCATCAGCGATAGTTGATTAGATTGGTAATAATTTTCTATTTCGGCATCTGCTCGATATAGAATACGGTTTGAATCTGCCCTTAATTTTATTTGACGGTTTTGACTAATATTTTAGCCAAACCTCAAATGAATTCAATTAATGTCCGCAAAGGAAATGTATGCATAATATTTTATTTTATTATTTCTGTTAATACGAATTCTACCAATGAATTATAAAATTTTTTGTAAAAACAACAATTTTTAGACTTTTATGAAAAAATAATAAAAAATTAAATAAACAAGGGCTTAATTAGCTGATCGGAAGTGTATGTATGTATGTGCTTATATTTATATTTTATCTCTTTATTTCTGTTAATATCAATGAATTATAAAAATTTACATATATATATGTTACTTGTTCGCATAAATAAAAAATAATTTAATATATACAGATTAATTCTTTTTCTAAGGAAATTTTGAGATACAATTTTTATGAAAATTATTCATAAAGTGTATGAATATTATTCATAAATTACGTGAATATTAATCATAAAACTTGTGGATATCGTTCGTAAAGGTAATTAATACTTTTCATAGGGTTATAAATATTGTTCATGACGTTTGTGTGCACTGTTCACAAAGCCTATGAACGTACTTCGTAGATATTATGAATGCTTTCAAAATGTTTATGAATATGTTCATAAAATCTATAAATATGTTCATAAAGTTCATGAATATTGTCACAAAGTTTACGAATGTATACATAAAATTTATGGGAGCGCCTATAAAAGTAGTGAATACAGCTCACGAATATTATGAATGCATTCATAACTTTTATGGTTATAGTTCATGGTTTTTATATTTCGGTTTGTGGATATGGTTTAAGAACTCTGTTCATAAATTTTATGAAAAGATACATACGACGCATGAAGTCGTACATTGGTTCAATATTTATGATTATTTTCACGCGTCTTATGCACAAATTCATATATATTATGTACGTTTTTGGTTCCGTGTAGGAATGGTGTTGGACTATGCGCCGTAGGTACATTGAAAAAATGCCTGTAAAGAAACATAATAAGGGTATTCATCAAACCTTATAAACCGTATAAAATTATAATTGTGTAAACTTTGGAAATCAACTGTCAAAATTTGTATGGAAACTCGTTTACACATTTCAAATAAATTTCTACAACGATATCACTGAATAATCTTGATAACCTGAAGACAATGTAACTCTGTCGCAAGTGTATACAAAAAGAGAGTATGGGGCGTTCATGTAACAGAGCTCTTAAATTTATAAGAATATATGCTTGATAAAGCTATCGGTTTAGATGAATACCGCTAATATTAATTTAAATATTAGCATGGCATTTGAATTTAAATGTAGAAAATTACCTTTGACACATTTTAACACATGATAATTGAAATGTCAAATTACGTTTAGTTGAAGGCGGAAATGTAAAAGCAGCATCCGGTACCCACGGACATTCAAGGAGCTCATAATTCTCGTTATCGCTTAGTTTACGGTGACCAAAATTTGACGCATCATTAAGCGGAACCTGCAAGGACGTGGATATATAAATTCGGCCGCAGAGAACTTAAAACTTGATTTTCGTGACGCAGAGCGTTGTGAAATTACCGGCATATTGAAAACAATGAGGTTGTTGATTTTTTAAACTTAGGGAAGCGACCATTTTTTGGCCTTAATCAAACTACGCCTAAACGTTAGTATTCATACATGCTAGTAAAATTCCAATAAGATTTTCTCTATCTCATCATTACGTCCTGAGAACTGTGGGACTCGGGTAACTTATTGCCCACTTTCACCAAGACCTGTTTTAATTTCCTTTTCCCATAGGCATTAACTGTAGTTAAGGCGTGGTGGAAATGAACTCTTACTCTGGAATCAGCTGCACCAAGTTTCCCAGCGCCGGAGCGTATTAATTTTTTCCGTACTTGACACTCGTCAGATGAATTTTCGGCTGTTTGTGAAAATTCGGCAGCCGGAGGGGCAGAAGTTTTCAGTTTAAAATAGTTCGTTATTTTTACAGAATGCATTCGGTACGTAGCACTTTTTGCTCTGGTGATTCAGCGACATTGAAAATACACTTTTTCTCCCAAATAGATATGTAAATTAATTCCAATTACTTCTCCCCTTTCGAAAGCTTCGAAAACCTTAAAACGCAAACCAAAATGTGCATATAGTATACATGTAGTACTTTTAGGGATTATGTAAAGTATGTATGTATATAAAGTGGTGTTACCAGAGCATCTATACGGAGAGCTCATGCCCAAAAAACCCATCATTCTTCAGATCGATTGAAATTTTTTGTGAGCTTAGCTTGTTATCTATTTATATAAATGTGAATGTCTGTTTGTTTATTACCTTATAACTTTTGAGCCACGACACGGAATCGCACGAAACTTGGCAGACTTATTTGTTTTTACCCCGGGAAGGTTATAGGTATGGTCTTATTTGAAAATATGTCGTACATTTCGAAAGGGGGCGTGGCACCGCCAATAGACCTGCAAATGTTTAATCAGCTAAAACTTCGGAACCATAAGTCGAAAGAATTTGCAATTTGGTACGAAGACATGTCTACGGGAGGCGTTTATTGAAATTTGGTATGCAAACATATCTACGGTAGGTGCTTATAGTAAGGTATATATAAATGAGTTTGTAAAAGGGGGCGTAGCACATAACATGGGTGTGGAAGTTCTTATCAGCCATAACTTCGGAATCACAAATCACATGACCCCTTCAATTCCTTCTGATATGCCTTTAGAATTTAAAAAACTTCAGTTTCCAGTTCACTTAGCTTTTGCAATGACAATGAAAAAGGATAAAATAAAACCAACCCTTTATCGAAAATAAAATTTATGATAATTAAAAAAATTAAAAATTTAAAATTTAGTTATTACAATACAACTTTGGTATTTCAACTATTATATAATTTATTAAAACTATTTTATTATAAACATATTATTGCTTTTGATTTCATAGTACCCCAGCTAAACAACTATTCTACGTTATTATGCTATCACGGCTATATTAAAATTCGAGAAGAAATGAAATATAACATCGTTACATAAAATGTTTTTCATATTTATTTGTATAAAGACGTGCGGTGAAACCCGCGGTAAAAGCTAGTATGCATATAAATTGATATCAGGAGGGCTGGCTGCTGAACAACGTACTTCATATGACTTGAAATTTGGACAGAATTTTAACTAAAGTATATAGGAAACTAGCTTTTACCCGCGGGTTTCACCCCACCCCAGAAGGAATTATAGGGGTCATGTGACTTGTGGTTACAAAGTTATGGCAAAAAATTCCAAGCCTATGTTAAGTGCTACGCCCCTTTTACAAACTCATTTATATATACCTTACTATAAGCACCTACCATAGATATGTCTGCATACCAAATGTTATGTTTATGTGACTTATGGTTCCGAAGTTATAACTGGTAAAATATTCCACGCCTTTGGGATTTACCGCCCCCTTCCACAGTCTTATTTATATATATACCTTACTATAAGCACCTACCATAGATACCTGCATACCACATTTCAAGTTCATGTGACTTATGTTCCGAAGTTATGACTGACTAAAAATTCCACGCCTATGTTATCTGCCACACCTCCTATTACAAACTCATTTACATATACCTTAAGATAAGCATCTGCTATAGATATGTTTGTATACCAAATTTCAAGTTCATGTGACTTACGGTTCCGAAGTTAGAGCTGATTAAATAATTCACGCCCATGGGAGATGCCACGCCCCCTTTTCCAATACCGCCAATTTTTTCCAATACCGCCAATTTTTTCCCATGAGTATGGAATTAATTTTATTTATCTCGACAGCAAGTTCCAATGCTCTACCACAAATATTTCAAAAGATATACAATATGAAAATTTTAGTAAGTATAGGAGGTGCCACGCCCTCTTTTCCAGCACTGCCCATTTTTCTCTATACCTATAACCTTCCCGGGGTAAAAGCAAATAAGTGTGCAAAGTTTCGTGCGATTCCGTGCCGCGGTTCAGAAGTTATAAGGTAATAAGCAAACAGACATTCACATTTGTATATATAGGTGAATTCAAGTTTGCCTGCCAATTCTTATAGTCTTAAAGTAATTCCAGCCTATGTTGAAAGTGCATTGTTGCAAGTATAAGTCAACATACTTCAGACATGTGTCCGTGAGTGCGGGCGCGGGGCAGAAAACGTATATCGTTAAAATGTCATGGCGTATGAGTTATCTATCAACATCAATATTTAGTCCGGTTATGCTTCCAAGCTTGTGCTCATTCACCTCGGTTTGTTCTTTATTTGCAGATTTTTGCGAATAGTTGAAAATTCGTACAAACTTTTACGGAAATAAAAACAGTATTGCTTTTGTTTGCGTAATTAACTAAATACAAAGAGAGAAATTTCTTAAAATTTTCCGCAGGCATTTCGGGAGGGGTTTGAACCCCCAAAACCCCTACCTGCGTTCGCCCCTGATATCAGTTTTTCTTACGTTTAAAAATTCATCTCTTACATAAATGAAAAAAATTAGATCAAATTAAGCATATACAACGTTTTCATGCCAAGTATGAATAAATTCCCCAAAGGGCTAAAAAAGGGCTAGGGGCAATTTTAAATTTATGTGGCCAAAAAAAAACTATGTGGTAGCTAAATCTAGCCACCAAAGGGCTAAAACGGCAATACTGATGCAGACATTTTTAATACTCTTCACAACTTTGAGATGGATGATTGTTTCGATTACTTTGGCGACCGCAATTAGACTGGGTCTAACTTTTCAGCTAATTGTGTGGCATTTAAGAAAATCCCATGGAAGCGATCTACTACATGGATTCTTCGATAGTGTTGCATCCATAATTTCTGCAACCACAATCAGTGACTGCGCTAGAAATTAAAAAATGGATTAGTACGGCCACCAGATTTTACGTATCTTTTGCAGTCGTTCTACATTTCAATTCACCTATTTTTAACCGACTTCCAAAAAAGGAGGAGGTTATCAGTTCGTTGGAATATTTTTTTTTTTTTATATATGTTACCGCATAACCGATTTTGATAATTCTTCTTGCATCGGAAAGGTAGTGTCTCAGAGGTGGTCCCATACTAATCTGGTTAAGATCCGATCAGTGGATCATGAGATATATATATATATATATATATTTTTTATATGAGAGTTGAAGTCGGTTTTTTTTTGCTAAAAATTACTTGTTATCAGTGCTTTTACGAGCTATGGAAGAGCTGCTATAAGTTGAAGAACCAAATCGTGTCTTTGTACCTAGCTGCGAGCTAAAAAAATTCCCGAACAAACATTTTATTAAATTGGTATTAAAATGATTTTCCACACCCTGCTGCATATGTAAAAAAAATGTATATTCTAGGGATGTGCGCTTAATCGATCGAATAATTTTTTATATAATCATAAGCCTGATTAATCAAAAACGTGATTAATCAGATTTTGATTAATCAGATCTTGAGTAAGTAATTACTGTTTACTAATAAAAAATAATTGAAATCTGAGTAACTTTGCTTATATCTTTCGAGTTAGCTTTGAAAGCAAATGATTTTTTTTTTATAATACAATACTTTTCTTGTTAACAAAAATAGAATGCCAAATTAGGACCTTCCCAGCGGACCAGCGTACGAGCCTTTAGCGAGAGTGTCGCAAAATACCCGCAAATGAGCTCGCATGTGAGCAAAGGACGATTGTGAAACTTCTTTGATCGTAAAACCCTCGCACACGTGCATTGCAGCATGAATATTGCGATAGAAATGCGGGTGCTCGAACCTTTAGCTAGAGCATCCCAAGATGTCCGCAAACGAGCTCGTATGTGAGCAAAAAACGATTGTAAAACTTTTTGGATCGTAAAACCCTCGCACACGAGCATTGCAGCGTGAATATTGTGATAGAAATGCGAGTGCAATAATTTTCTACTTGTACTATTGCAAAAAATCAGTTTTCTTTAAATTGTCAAACTCGAGTGTGTGACAGCTGAATAATTAAAAAATATTTATTAAAAACTAGATACATTTTCTTTGTTATTAATAATTTTCTGTGTCCTTTCCGGAGTTTATTTAATTGGTCTAAAAAGTAAGTATACTATATTCGAATGGTCACTTGTTCACGAAAGTCGTGCTTCGGGCCCAGTTTCTTATTTAATGCCTACTTACAAGATTTATTTATTACGTTTGCAGACATATTGAACCTTATAACGAAGATTATGGAAACCCAGAGGGCAACAATTGATAAAATTGATCAGTTACTAGCCAAAATTGATCGTCAATGTGCTGAGTTAATTTCTTTAAGGAGTGAAGTTTCATCTATAAATGTCTCCATTAGTTACATTTTTTAGATGTTCAATGAGTGCCTTGTTTTCGTATTGTTTAAATTATTTATACTCAAGAAATAGATTCCTTTAAGCTGCCAAATAAGTGCGTATCTGCGTGGACATCTGCTGCAGACTTTCCAAGGTTGGTTATACGTATGCGTGGTACGTACCTTCCAAACATACAGAAACTTTTACCTATTGCATACACTCAGCGATTAAGGTGAGGGTAAACTATACATAATTTCATGGTTTTAATTAAATTTACTTACTGTTTCGATTGAAACCAAATGTATTGTTGGTGCATGCATAACAATTTTCAGCTTCATGTTTTCCGGGATTTGTCCAAATCATTGGTAAACCGAATGGTAACGAACATCGTTTTTTTTTCCACCAAAAATTCATCGCACTAATGCACGAAATACATCCCAGCAAAAAACACGATTACCACAGAAACGAAAGTGGAAACGAGCTAGGCGATGGGAATCGCTTACCCTTTCGCTTCAAGAAGGCCTTATTTTAACATGGGCATGTCATTGGAGGTAAGCCCTTACCCGCAGCATTACCTTCAAACGAAGGGAAAACGCATGGATAAACAGAATCCAGAGAAGCGAACAAAGAATGCCTTACAGAGAAACTAATGTAGAATGCCTATATAAGTACATACTTATTTATATTAAATTGAAATCAGAAAATGTCTTAAACGATTAAAATTAATTAAAATTTTTATAAATCAGCTTTTATACATACATATGTATTTATTTAGGTATTTAGATTTTCTTAAAAATCGGTATGTACATACAGGCATATTTAATTAAGCTTAAAATTGTACTTCCTCTCTCTTGTACTTCACTTCATTGACTGACTTCAACTTCGCTGCAAATTGAACAAAGCAAAACCTGATTTTTATCGAGACAACTTTCCACATAAAGTAACGGTAGAAAAAGAATTTTCGGATATTCATTATATTTTTCAGCTGACTACGATGCAGCATTCTACTTTGCATTATCCGAAATGAAGCAAAGAAGCGAAATAAAAAAAAATATTGTAGGACATTCTACTTTGCATTCCCTGAAATGAAGCAAAGAAGCGAAACAAATAAAATATTGGAGGACATTCTACTCTGCATTTCCGGAAATGAAGCAAAGAAACGAATTAAAAAAGAATTATTATAGGACATTCTGCTTTGCATTCCCCGAAATCAAACAAACAAGCGAAATAAATAAAATATTCTTGGACATTCTACTTTGCATTATCGGCAATGCCTAAAAGAAGCGAAAAAATTCGAAGGCATTATAACGCTATGCTTTCTAGAACACGTTACCACTAAAAGCGATTACCGATTTTTTGCTGGGATGTGAATTCGGGAGTGTATTTATTTTGTGCAGGTTCAGATTGCAAAAAGTACCATTTGTAGCATGCTAGTGGATTTTTATTTGAGACTAATATACGCTGGTCGGATTTCAAAACGAATTTACCACAAACGAAACAAAACTTGTTTAATTTATTGCAAAGCTTTTTAATTTTTTTTATCTTTAGGAGTTTCCGAAGACAATGATATGATGAATAAAAGTTTTCCGCAAAATTTTCGATGTTTTTTATCAATTAATATGACAGTAACCGTGCGCGTTGATTTTCGGTTTGTGTTTTTTGGTTCCCAACTTATGTGAAATAGACGCGGTATAGACCGCCGCCTAATTTGAAAGCATTACTCAGGCCCCTATTGCGAGTGTCGACTGGCAGTAGAATAGAAATTTGTCGATCGAGTCGATCATCTTTTATTTTGCTATTGTGTAACTTGATCGATAAAAATTTGTACTATTGTGAATGGTTGACGGAATTGTAAACAGCTGTTTGTTTGTATACATTTGTTTCTTTATTGTTTCATTTACATCATTTTAAAAATAATTGCTTTCATTATAAAATTTAAAAAATGGACACAGTTGAAATATGGTTTAGTGATGAGGAAGATGATGTGGAAGCTAATAGAGTAGTAGAGTTGGCTAAAGCAAGGAGGGAATTGCGAGACTCGTCGGATCCCTTGGAGTTGGAAGATGAAGTGTATGTACATATGTGAATTTTATGAATAGAAGTTGCGTTCCCGATGCTTCACGGTAATTGCGGGAAATTTTGCCCCTTATTCTTATTACTTTAAACGAACAATTTTTGGGTATATGTATCCATAAATTTCTCGGCAACGGCTCTAACGTAGCAAAATGAAAAATCGTTTGACACCGACTTTCGAAGTTGTATTTCTTCCAATTGTCAAAAACTTTTTATTTGTCACGGGGAAAATACCGTAAAAATTATTTGTATCGTGCGAATATCTATGGAAATTATCAGGGTTTGAAAAACTGTTAGCACAGCGACAACAGCCAAGCATTTGCTTTTTATAAATTGTTGTTGCTTTGCTAGCCGGCAATTACAAGTACCTGATGAAGATCTTGCAGAAGCAATGAGCTTAGCCGACGACGCTTTAAAGGAATTTGAAGAAATGCGACAAGATGCAGAAAAAACTTTCATTTGCTTTTCGAACACGCAGAAGAAGTATGCACCAACCTAGGTACAGAAATCAAAGTACCGCGATACAGCAGTCGCCAAAAGAATCGCTTTAATGTGAAAACCGGAGACGCCGAGGCATACTATCGCATTGCTTTTTACATTCCCTTCCTTGATACATACATATATTGCTTATTTGAACAGCCGGTTCCTAAACCATGAATCAGTTTTAAATAAGATTAGTGGTTTGTTTCCAAAGTATGATTTTAACGAAAAAACAACAGAAGAATTGTTTGCTTTCTATGAAAAAGTAATCGACTGCTCGAAACAAAACTTTCTTCTGGAGGTAAAAATGTGGAAAAAACGAGTTTCACACGATCATTTTCGAAATGCTCTCGAAGCATTACAAGTAGCTAATACAACTTTTTTTTTGAATGTTTTTAAGATCTTACGTATATTGGCACTTTTGCCCGTTTCAATAGCCACACCTGAACGAAGCTTTTCATGCCTGAAAAGAATTAAAACCTACTTGAGAAATACAACATGTCAAGAAAGACTCAACATGACGAAGTTCTAGAAGAATTTTTCAAAAAACCACGAAAAATTTGAAAATTCTTCGTTTCATTGATTTATAAGTAAAAAGAAAAATTTAATGTGTTTAAAAATATCAAAATGTTTTATAAATAAAGCGAAAAGTTGAATATATGATTTTAAAAATTCGTGTTTGAAACTTTATTACGCATACTTTCTTCTAAAGAGCCTTTTTTCTAGACCCATATTAGTGAAATATTATTCTTTGACTTGAGGGGGGGTTTTAACCCCCAAAATCCCCCCGTGTATCCGCCACTGCTGAGCACAGTGTTTTAAACGACGAAAAATTCACTTTCAGAACTCTAAAACTTCCCCCTAAATATCTCAAATTTTTGACGTGATACGGATTTTCTGAAAACGCCATCGTAATCTAGAGGCCAAAATTAAGTTTACGTATTTGACCGTTTAGCTGAGATATTTTTGCCTCCCTACTGTGTAATTTATAATTAATATTAAACACAAACTAAGTGTTTTATTGAGCGGAAACTACATCTTACTAATATTATAAATGTGAAAGTTTGCATGTTTGGATGTTTGGGAAATCATCACGCGGAAACGACTGCACGGATTTGCATGAAATTTTGTACGCAGATAGCTTATGGCCCAGGTTGGTTGATAGGCTATTTTTTTTAACAGTTACCACCTGTTAAAAAAGTTTAATTTATTTAATATGCGGGAACGACTGAATGGATTTGCATGAAAATTTGCACACAGATAGCTTATGACCTAGATTGGAAAATAAGGTACTTTTCTTAAGAGTTGCCACCTCTTAAAAAAGTTTCATTAAACTAATACGCGGAAACGACTGAATGGATTTGCATGAAATTTTGCAAGCAGATAGCTTATGACCTACAGTGGAAATTAGGCTAATTTTTTGGAAGAGTTACCACCTGTTAAAAAAGTTTAATTAAATTAATGCGCGGAAACGACTAAACGGATTTGCATAAAATTTTGCACACAGATAGCTTATGACCTAGGTTAGAAAGTAGGCTACTTTTTTAAGAGCTGCCACCTGTTAGAAATGTTTAGTTTAACTAATACGCGGAAATGAGTTAACTGATTTGCATGTAAGTTTTCACACAGATAGCTTATGACCTAGGTTGAAAAATAAGCTACTTTTTTAAGTTTTACCACCTGCTAAAAAAGTTTATTTAAATTAATACGCGGAAAAGTCTGAACGGATTTGCATGAAATTTTGCAAGCAGAGGGTAAATTCCCGTTCTGCGTTATCGTGAAAATAACACCTTTACACCGCATTTATTTCGGTGTTAATTTTATACTTTTCACTGCACTTCACGGTAACGCAGAACGGGAATTGACCCTCAGATAGCTTATGACCTACAGTGGAAAATAGGCTAATTTTTTGGAAGAGTTGTGAAGAGTATGTGAAATCAATGATGGCATTAATCGATTGATGTTTGAATCAGTTAGTTAATTCGATTAAATTTAATCTGATTACAGTTAATCATGATTAATTTTAATCTGACTAAACAGTTAATCGTAACGCGATTAAAAAATTAATTTTTAATCATTAACTCTTAATTTGATCAAGTAGGTTTGGTGATTAATTAAGTTATGCTGGAATTTCCCTGTGCACACAAAGGAAGTTAATCCGGTATGGCTAAGTCGGGTTTCCTCATCAATCTAAGCAATTTGGTGTGCATTTTCATTAAGATATATACCAACAAACGTTTTACAAACTAGGTTTGTTAAAGTTCCCAGTTTATGTATTACTTACTAATAACAATAATTATAATTTTTTTATATTATGTGCTTTTTATAAGCGTAAAACACAAAATAATTACTATAACTGGTGTTTGGTTTCAAACTCGGACAAACTAGAAAAATTAATCAGATTTTATTTTTAATTGTATTAACGATTAATGTTTTAAATTAATTAAACGTAATCGCAGCCAGCGATTAACGATTAAAAAATGTTATCATTAATCGTACAGTTGATTACGACTAATTAATTTTAGTCGTCCAACGCGATTAAAATTTTAATCGTTAATTTTTAATCGTTAATCAGATTAACAGTTTGCCAACACTGTGGGAAATCATGTTCATATTCACGGAGAAAAATGGACTTTTTTGGAAAATTGGCGTGGCACCTCCCATACTGACTGAAAGTTTCATATTGCATATCTCTTCAAATGTTTGTTGTAAAGCACTCAAGCTTGGTATGGAAATACATATGTATGTTTGTATGTGAAACTGATACCATACTTATGGAGAAAAATTAGATTTATTGGAAAAGGTGGTGTGGCAACTCCCATGCAAATTGATTTTTCTAGGCTGCATATCTCTGGAGGTGTTTATTGCAGAGGACTGGAACTTGGCACCGAGATGTGTATACAAAATTAATTCCATACTCATGGAGAAATATTTGCGCTATTCGAAAAGGGGACATGGCTCCTCCCGTACAAATTTACTGTTTTATACTGCTTATCTCTAGAGGTGTTCATGGTAGAGTACTGGGACTTGGTGCTGGGGTATGTAAAATCAATTCTAAATTCATGGAAGAAGATTAGGGTTACAAGAAAGACGGGCGTGGCAGTTCCAGTACAAATTTACTTTTTCTTATTTTTAATATTTTTATTGAGCTTTGTACCACGATTGTTTATTAGGAAAAATTGAAAAAGCAACAAAGTCTAAGCGGTAGAAGTTATAGCACTATTTCGGAGATCACCACATCTCCTCATCAGACTTCTTTTTTCTAGACTTCAGCAGGGATCGAACCTGCGAATTCGATTCTGACTTTGAACATCAAATTCGCAGGTTCGATCCCTGCTGAAGTCTAAAAAAAAGAAGTCTGATGAGGAGATGTGGTGATCTCCGAAATAGTGCTATAGCTTCTACCGCTTAGACTTTGTTGCTTTTTCAATTTTTCCTAATAAA
>NW_023458564.1:10831822-10845036 GCF_013731165.1 Rhagoletis pomonella | reverse complement strand
AAGTCACATAACCTTTAAGCAAAATGAGACATAGATCATGAAAATCGTTGGACGCGTTTCGCTTTTATTCACAATTAAGTGAAGGTATCTCATTTTGATTTTCATGATCTATGTCTCATTTTGCTTAAAGGTTATGTGACTTTGCGTGAAAATAATACGACTTGCCTTTTTTCCGTTTTGGATTTTTTATGAATTTAAAAAATAAAAAGATTTAATATAGCATAGCAGTAGGTCCATTCAATATCAAAAAATTGTTACGAATTGTTGCTAGTACTTGCAAGTTTTTACTGGGAATGCGTTCAGTAACCCAAAATATTTGCAAGAGGGAGCGAATTCGAGAGCGTAACAACCCGAGAGAGCCGCAAATTCTTGCAAGTAAAAATTTTACTAGCAGGAATTTGCAGGAGTCAAAAAGTACGGTTATGTTTCAAATTCAAATGTAAACAAACTGTTTAGGAGGATGATTTGATGAAACAAAATTAGTGAAATGAAAATATGGATGAAAAATTTAAATCTATTGTATATTTTTTTTATTTTTATGACGATGGGAACTATTCCCAATTTAAAAGAAAATTGGGCGCCAAAATTTAACCGTCAGAAAGTGTCAAAATGGCTTAAGTTGCAAGTTTTTACAAGTTTTGCGTTCAATAACTTTTTCTGAAAATTTTCTCTTGCTCTCAATTTTACTCTCTATTTTTCTTTTACGCTCTCGCTGCAAATACTTACTGGAAAAGTTATTGAATGAACCTAATATTTCAGTCTATTTTGTGTTCATTACATTTTCAATGAAGTCTTAAAAATTTGCCTACTTTTTTCTGACGTTTTATGCAGCACAGCTTTTTTGATGTTTTTGCGAGCGTGCCTGCTGCAATAGATCGGCTCTTCCTGAATTGGCTTTAAATGTGCAATTGCAAACATTACAGCAAGCCTCGTAACCTCAAGTGTTTTCACAACCAGCCTTTGAACACGGGATCCTTAGTCCAAGAATCCAGAAAAAAATCTTTTGAAGCAGCTGCAGCAAAACACAAAGCTTGTAAAGATTTATTAAGAAAATAATTCAAAATCAGTTCAACTTATAAGATTTAGTAACAAAGAAAAATTACTGGGAAGTTAAAAAACGTCATTTTTTACACAAAAAACGGCCAAACGTCAACAGGGTACAAAAAACGTCCAAATGACGGCAACGCTGCTGGCTACCTATAAGTTTCTATCAAATTCTAAAGGGCAGTGTGAAAAATCTGATGTAAACATTTGTGTTCCGTCTTCCTCCGACTTATGTCATTATTTAGTTGTCTCTTTTTAACCAACGCAAAGTTTGTAAAGGTGTTAGTAAGGTAAATGAGAATGTGTTAGTTTCCATCACACAATTCTTGTAGGGTCCCTGCAAAAAATTGTGCGACTAATCTCTAAAGAGAGTATTCCGAGATTACTCTCAATCGGGTACAATTGGGCATTAATTAGTCGCAACTAGTCTCATACGGGTACTAATGGAGGTCAATTACTCGACTCATGCCTTATGGGTATAATTGGAGATCAATTAGCCCCAACTCATCTCTCACGGGTTCTATTAACGATTTAATGATATGTACGCAATTAGTCAATGAAATTTCATGTGCGGCGTTGGCACACAGAGAGAGTATCCGCCTAACAAAACTGAGCACCCCAGTTCGAATCTCAGCTGGCGCAAATTTTTATTTTTATTTTTTAAAAGTGACTAGTCGCTTTTTATACCCATTCGGGTATAAAGGTGAACAATTAGTCTCTTCATAGGACATGCTCGAACAAAAGCGAACAGTTCATTCCATATAAAGAGATCAAAAGTGGTATTAGTCGCATGCTCCTTTGCGATTGCTCCCGGAGTCATCCCGGATTAGTCCAATTTTTTGCAGGGTAATTGCTAACCTCAAATTTAGTGACTTGAGATGAGACTGAATTACTGAATCCCAGGGTGAATTACTGAATCCCACGGTTAGCCAGCTGACAAATTAGTGACTTTTTTTGAGACCAGAGACGTGAGACAGCGTACTGAATACCAAATAGTCTTAATATCCAAGTTCACCACCAAAAGTCACTATTAATGACTAGAGACCGCTTACTGAATGCCAGGGTAAATTTGAGATTAGCAATTAGTGACTATTTTTGTGAGTTGAGACGATTTGGGTATTCAGAATGAGAGAGCCACAAAAAGTTCACCGAAGATGTGTGGTGAAAGCAAACACAGACAATCAACTGATAGTGTTTATGTATGCCTTTTGCCCGCGCCGTTCGAAGGGTCACAATGGCCGAGTGGTCAAAGCATTAGGCTGGCAACCGAGAGGTTCCGGGTTCAAGTCCTCGTCGGCCGTAGAAGGTTTTTTTATTTTTTTTTTGTATTTAGTATTTTTTTTTATTAGTTTTATTTTTTTAACAATCTTTAGATTTTGATGTTTTAAAAACTAAAAAATTAAATTTGTTTCAATACATTTGTATGATATTAAAGCATTTTGGTTTATTTGCTAATGAAATTCTTGTTGAACAAATTTCCTCGCTTCATTTTCGCGTTTTTTTAATAAAATGGAAAGAAATACGCTTTTCCTCCATACTTCTATTTTTGTGACCGGCTCTTAGCCAGCTGACAAATTAGTGACTTATTTTTGAGACTAGAGGCGTGAGACAGCATACTGAATACCAAATAGTCTCAAAATCCAAGTTCACCACCAAAAGTCACTAGTGACCAGAGACCGCTTACTGAATGCTAGGATTAAACTAATTGAGATAGATATATACAAATGTGTACAAGAATGAAAAGATAAATCGATTAAGCCGTAACTGTCCGTTCGTACGTAGTAAGGCGTCTTTAAATAAAAATTTACGCATCTAGCAGCAACAATATTGTAAGCATCGGAAGTTGTATAGCTACTAGCTGGAGTAAGACTCTTACGCTGGCATTCAGCAAGCGGTTTCTAGTCACAAATAGTAACTTTTTGTTGTGAACTTGGATTTTGATAATATTCGGTATTCAGTACGCTGTCTAACGTCTCTAGTCTCAAAAAAAGTTACTAATTTGTCAGCTGGCTAAGAGCAGGTCTCAAAAATAAAAATATGGAGAAAAAGTTAATTGCTTTCCATTTTATTAAAAAACGCTAATATGAAGCGAGGAAATTTGTTCAATAAGAATTTCGTTAGGAAATAAACCAAAATGCCTTAATATCATACAAATCCATTGAAAACAAAATATATATTTTTTTAACATTAAAATCTAAAGATTATTAAAAAAATAAAACTAATAAAAAGAAAGAAAAAAAATTAAATAAAAAAAAATAAAAAATTCTCTACGCCCGATGATTACTCAAACCCGGACCCTCTCGACCGGCAGCCTAATGCTTTGTCCACTTGGCCATTGCGACTCTTCGGGCGGCGTGGCAAAAGGCATACGTCAACGCTATCAGTTGACTGTCTGTGTTTGTTTTGACCACACATTTTTGGTGAACTTTTTGTGGCTCTCTCCTACTGAATAGCCAAATAATCTGAAGTCACAAAAATAGTCACTAATTGCTAATCTCAAATTTAGTGAATTGAGATGAGACTGAATTACTGAATCCCAGGGTTAATACCAGAGTGTCCAGATTTGGCGATTTCGCGCAAATTTGGCGATTTTTTTGGATATTTGCGCGTAAAAATTTAGGGAATCGCCATTAGCGATTTTTGGCGATATTTTCCCTTCAAATAAATTTTTTGCAATTATAAAAATATACAAAACCTAGTTTTACACGATAATTGTACAGAAGAGGCTACTCAACTGCGTGATAAACTTGATTTAAGAAGCATATTAAAAGACTGTCAAAAATTTCTGATCACCCTAATCGAAGAAATTTTGGTACGATTACCTAGTCAATTAAATACTTCTAAAAAAGGTTTGATTTTGTCAGCAGAAAAGTGTGTGAATCACAAGAGGGCGAGTTTCAGGGACCTAACCAATAACTTTTTTCAGAACCATTCCATCCGACTCTGAAGAATTTTGGATAATTGCTTACGGAGTGAAAACCGCAACAGGCAATAAAATGTTTGGAAATATAAGTAAAGTAGCCTTCATATTATTATCCTTGCCGCACTCATATGCTTTTGTTGAGCCATTTTTTTCCGTAAAGAATTCAACAACAACTAAGATTCGAAATATGATGAGGTTGGAAAACCTTAATTCAATAGTTCGAACAAAGTGTTATATGAAGGCTAATAGTTTCTGCTACAAAACGTTTCCAATATCAAACAGTATGTTATTAAGGATGAATAGCTCAATATATGACAACAACAGAAGTCAAAGAATAATATTTCACTAATATGGGTCTCGAAAAAAGGCTCTTTAGAAGATGGTATGCGTAATAAAGTTTCAAACACGAATTTTTAAAATCATATATTCAATTTTTCGCTTTATTTATAAAACATTTTGATAGAATTTTCAAATTTTTCGTGGTTTTTTGAAAAATTCTTCTAGAACTTCGTCAACTGAAAAATTTATATCTTTGTGAGTATTCATAGATGATAGACTGTTGAGTCTTTCTTGACATGTTGTATTTCTCAAGTAGGTTTTAATTCTTTTCAGGCATGAAAAGCTTCGTTCAGGTGTGGCTATTGAAACGGGCAAAAGTGCCAATATACGTAAAATCTTAAAAACATTCCCAAAAGACGTTGTATTAGCTACTTGTAATGCTTCGAGAGCATTTCGAAAATGATCGTGTGAAACTCGTTTTTTCCACATTTTTACCTCCAGAAGAAAGTTTTGTTTCGAGCAGTGGATTACTTTTTCATAGAAAGCAAACAATTCTTCAGTTGTTTTTTCGTTAAAATCATACTTTGGAAACAAAACACTAATCTTATTTAAAACTGATTTATGGTTTAGGAACCGGCTTTTCAAATGAGCAATATATGTATGTATCAAGGAAGGGAATGTAAAAAGCAATGCGATAGTATGCCTCGGCGTCTCCGGTTTTCACATTATAGCGATTCTTTTGGCGACTGCTGTATCGCGGTACTTTGATTTCTGTACCTAGGTTGGTGCATACGTAGAAGAGTGTTCGAAAAGCAAATGAAAGTTTTTCTGCATCTTGTCGCATTGCTTCAAATTCCTTTAAAGCGTCGTCGGCTAAGCTCATTGCTTCTGCAAGATCTTCATCAGGTACTTGTAATTGCCGGCTAGCAAAGCAACAACAATTTATAAAAAAGCAAATGCTTGGCTGTTGTCGCTATGCTAACAGTTTTTCAAACCCTCATAATTTCTATAGATATTCGCACGATACAAATAATTTTTACGGTATTTTCCCCTTGACAAATAAAAAGTTTTTGACAATTGGAAGAAATACAACTTCGAAAGTATTTTTTAAACGATTTTTCATTTTGCTACGTTAGAACCGTTGCCGAGAAACTTATGGATACATATACAAATACACAAAAATTGCTCGTTTAAGGTAATAAGAATAAGGGGCAAAATTTCCAGCAGGCAACAGCTGTTTGACATTAGAATTTAAATGAAAATAAAGGCTCGAAGTACATTGCGAAATTCATGTTTAAAATATTAATTTTCCTTTTTTCTAATAAAATTGTTATAAATCAGCTGTTGCGAAAGATCCTTAGCATACTAACCGAAATAAGTCAAAAAGGTCGAAACACGTTGCCGTACTGCCAACTAAAGCACCGCCAAAGCAACGAAATTGATATGAAGACCCCTAATGATTTCGAACCATTTCCCTTTCCCGATTGTAGAAATGGTACCTACACGTATGTTTCGCTGTTCCAGACTAATGACGATGATGAGAAACTTAATGATGGCGACAGGCGGCATTTGCAGGTTGCCGCTAGGCATAATACCTACATTGCTTTCGCCCTTCGATGCTATACCAACTGCGGCTACACTCTATAATGATGGTAATTATCCCTCGTTTTTCCAACAATTTCGACAATTTGCAATCTATTACTCCAAAATAATTAAAACGTTAAAACTCAACCCCCTACTCCATTATGAACGAAGCTACGAAACCATGGTGGAAAGTCCGACGAAGCCATGGTGGAAAGTACAACGAAGCGCAGTTACAATCAGCCACGCCCACACAATAGGCATTGATGCCAGTCGACATTTTAACCGCTACAAACACGCCCCAATAGCGGTGTGCTCTCACTTTTGCACAACAATTGCTAGAACGAGATGGCAATCACAGAAAGTCTCCTCCATCTTTGATATAGTAAACGAATCCACTGTGTGGCTTTAACAATGAAGCTGCTGCAGGCATTGGTGTGTGTGCGTGTTGCTGGCAGAGAGATAGAGAGAGCGGCGAGAGAGTAAGCGTGGAAAGAGTGACAATGGCTGAATGTTGCAGGGTGTGAAAGGTGTGGTGCAGCCGGCAGACAAGCAAACGGTCGCTGATTACGTTCAATTATCACATCGAGGTATATGATACGCAATTGTTGAGTGCAATTGCACAGTTGGTAACGTATACTCGGCACGGTTAAACGTTAAAATGGTTTAAGTTCGCCGGAAAACGACTTCTAATGACAAATGATACGAAACGAGCAGAGTGACTGATAATCTACGGATTTAAAAATTTTGCTCAGAAAAATCAGTGCAGAAAATACTTCTAAGAAGTGATACCCAATTAATTTTAAAGTGAATGTAAAATAAGCAAAAAAAAAAAAACAAAATCTGAGACTTTTCTATGTAGACGTTGGATGCTAACTTAGTGAATTAAAACAAAATGTCCAGTGTACAAGTGTCACAGCCTCCAACACTGCAACAACAGCAAACGCATCAACAACAGCAGCAACAAATTTCGCATTTCCTAAATCACATTGCTGCCGCGCAACAGCAAAAACTGCAGCGAAACCCATCGCCACAACGCAGTGATTGCCAGAACGATAATAACACTTGCTCCACGCTGTCGCCTCGATCGCCCGTCCATTCCAGTCCAACCAGTTCATCTAACTCGCCGCGGTCCGCCACGAACTCTCCACCAAGTGGATATGTCATAAATACAAGTCCACAGCCCGAAAGCAATCATCCCGGTTTACATCTACCCCCCACATCCAGTGCGGCCTTGCCGCTAATTGTAGCTCCAATACCCGCTCTACCACACCTCGCGCCCATGGCTACCACCACAGCAGCCAACAGTTTGCGCGATCAACGCATCTTCCCAGCTTCCGTCACACAAGCGCCGCAACCACCGTCAGCAATTTCAGCGTCACGCTTGTACGATGCATTCACGCCGAGTGCGTTGCCCGTCGGCCATCCCGCCTTGGTCAATGGCTGCTATCCCATGCCTCGTCTGCCGCTTAGTAACGTTATGCTAGCGCAGCAGAATGCATCCGATTCGCCACCAGTAACCACTACAGTGACGGCTCAGAGTCAGCCGAGAAAGTCCTTTTGCATCGAGGCGTTGTTGGCTAAAAATCAGAACAACGACGAAGCGTTGGAAAATAGTGCTTCGAAACCGTATACAGAGGATCGGTTGGCGGCATTTCATTATGCACGCGATAATGCAGAGTTGGATCAGGCCATAGCCGCCGGCATAAGTGAACAGGAGACCCTTCAACGGATAAGAGACTCCCGCGAGTATGGCACGCCAAGTCCTGATGGCATGTCGAGGTGAGTACCCAGACATGATGATGCTAGTTTTCAAATCTATATACAGTGCCGAAGAGAAGTATTGGCACAGTGAATTTTTCGCAATATATGCAAACTTTTTTATTCTAATTTATTTTCGATATTTCTTTATAAAAATATTGTTCGGTCTACCCAACAAAACATAATAATAAGATTTTTAAACTTTGTGCAAAACTCAGGAAAATTCATTAAATTTGCACACTAATTTGCAACTTTATATTCAGATTTTTTAGAAAATTTCTAAGTATGCAGTTTTATAGCCCATTCAAATTTACAAAGTGCAAGATTGAAGTCGCTAGAAAATCACGTTGATTTTTGGTAATTTTTTTCACGCAAGTTCTTCCATACAAAGTATGTATATTCGACAATTATTTTTTGTGTGGAGAAAATGAGCAACACCTTCCACTAAAAAAATTGGCAAAAATCAACGCGATTTTCTAGCAACTTTAAACTTGCATTTTGTCATACTAAAATTGAATAGACTATAAACTTCATACTGAATAGAAAGTTGCAAATTAGTGTGCAAATTTACCGAATTTTCTTGAGTTTTGCACAAAGTTTAGAGATTTTATTTTTATGTAATTATTTAATAATCAATGGCATATCTGCATCGTTCGTTGGATTTTCCAAAGTGAGTTGTCATCAAAAGGCTCGGGGTGCAGATGTGCAATAAGGTTTTACTTTTTTGAAAAGAGTTGCCACCTTTTAAAAAATTATATGCATATTGTTTAAATAAATAAATCAATTATTTCAAACTGGGTATCAACCTAATTGGTTTTGAAAAGCTTTGTTTTTTAACTATACTATAGGAGGGCTGCCACCTGTTTAAAAAAACATATTAGGTAAGAGAAACATGTATCACAATATGGGTGCCAAACGAAAGGGGTTTCAGAAAGTAGTAGTTTGAACATATTTTGAAGAGGGTTGCCACCTGATTGAAATGTTGAACTTAGGTTACTTATACACAAGTTATATGAAACATCAAAATATGGATATCCAATCTTTAGTTTGAACGCTAAGAATATTTTTGGGATGTTGGAAGAGGGTTGCCACCTGTTAAACAAGTTCAATGCGACTCTTTTCCTTGTGTATGTTTGCAACCCTGTTTTGGGCAAAGCTGATCCAATTATGGCATTTATGGGACTACCACCTTTTCCTTAGAAACAATAATTATAGAAATCGGTTAACGTGGTACAAAGGTATTGGCCCTTACTTAGGGTTTACACCGGACAATACTGTCATGACAATAGCAATACATGCACACTTTTTCATTAATCCATGCATACTTTTCCATTGGAACAATTTTGACAACTAATACGTATATCTTCATTGTCTTGACAGCATTGTCAAATGTAAACGCGCCGTTAGCTAGCGATATGTTAAATATACATACATTAATATGGAAACAACGAACCATTTTTACTTCATTTCGAATTGCTTGTATTTTAAGCGAATTTTTTAAAATTAAGTAAGCTAATTTTTGTTTGAACAGTCTGCAGCAGTTTGTTTAAATTCATTTAGAATGGGAACATATGTGCCTCTTTGTAAAAATCCCACAAAACGCTTTCAAACGCTTAAAGAAAGTGAAGCAAAGTTGACATTTGGCCAGCCTTCATACGTTTTAGTATATTTCAACTAATTTTTGGCAGTTCTCAAAGCGAAGCAAAGCAAGCCTGCATAGGGCCAATACCTCAAGAGGCATATGACTAATTATTGAAAATGTCATTACATTTCTTGATTTTCGGTCCAGTATACATAAATATTTAATTTATACAAATTAGTTTTTTTTTCTTTTCCGACGTTTTGTTGTCATATAGCACTAATTATTTCTATACAAGTTGGGATTAATAAGTATGGAATCTATTCCAGCTGCAATTATCTGCAATTCCTTTTTTAAATACTCATTAAATTAACAAACCTATTTTTCTTCGAAAATAGAGCAAGCATTAGAAATCATAAATAATGAGGGTAAAGGCATCCACACACCTATGCGATTCTGTCGCAACGAATCCGCACCGTTTTTGATGCTACAAACGTTACTGCTTCGAAAACGGAAGTACGCACACATCTGTGCGATTTTATCGCAGTAAAATCTGTCAATTTATAGACAAACAAAAAATATTTTTCAAAAAAAATAAAATTCTTAACTTTTCTACATCAAATATGTTTTGTTTTCTTACGTTCAATTTTGTTTTAATATTGTAAAATCCTTCAATTGACCTTTTTCGTTCTCAAAACGCGGAGTCTGCTATTTCGGCACTACCAAAAGAAGAACTGTGAATGTTTGAATAAATCGCTGCAGCAAAATCGCATAAGTGTGTGGTTTCTCATTTAAAACTATGGTCGGCATTGTTGTAACAGATTCGCACCGACAGAATCGTATAGGTGTGTGGATACCTTAATTCAAAATTAAATGGCGCGGTAAAGTAGAAAAGGATAAGTTATTATTTTTTTACCTTATATTTTATTAATTCAGAAAGTAACGCCGAATTTCTCAACTGACGCATTTTCATATACATACATATTAGGGCGGGTCGAAAATCTAATTTTTCTCAAATCCCTTGGTAATAGTGAAAATATATTGTATCATGAAGTCAACAACAAGCCTGCAAAATATTAGTCTCTTATTTTAATTGTGAGAGCCCGCACATCGACCGCCAAGTGACCCGCAGCAATCTAGTCGAATAACACCAATTCTTGTTAAAAATTCTGGGTTCAGCAAAAAGGTTTGGGGCATATTATTAGATAATGAATCCGTTAACGCAAAGGATAAAGTCAAATATCATTTCTCGCAGCCCTTTAGCTTATCGTTAATCTCAAAGTTACCTCTTTTCAATAAAATTTTCTTTTTTTAATATTAGCTATAGTTTGCGAATTTTTGCAAATTTAGGAACAATTTCGGTAGTTCTAATAGAAAAGCCATTATTCTCCATCGTCGTGGAAAAATGTTGTTTATGCAAATGAGTATGGAAGCACTGAACAGGCACAACTTCTAGAAACACTAATTAATGAAAGAACCGGAATGCAAAGCAATATCGTGCCATTCGAGAGTCCTCAAAAGGAGTTTCCAGGATATATTAAAGACTATTGCATTTACCTACCTACAGTTACTTTTTCACATAATGGAATTAACTAAAATATTTATGTAAACACTTGTTGCACAGGGGACTTTCATATGAAACCACGAAAAATCGACTTAAAATGGGCGTTTCTCGCCCTAATTGTATTATGTTAATGTATGCAAATACTTATATTTATGCTTGCAACTACTATTAACTTATCAAACGATTCCTAATCTTTGACAGTACATGTTTGACTTCATTCACCACGATCTTGAAAACTGGCCAATCGGCGTTTAATATTATATAAACATCCGAAAGCATTAAAACGTTTGAAATAAATCTCGTCTTTTCTTTTTTTTTGTATTTTCGACTTGGTTGCTGAAGTAATGAAGAATTGAAAATTCATAAGGGAAAATTATAGTTTTCTTATTTTTTATTTTAGTATCTTAAAAATTTGTAGACTTATCGAAAAATGATAAACGAACGTGAGGTACTAAATTTAATAACCCTTAATTTGATATATCCTCCTGTTTATAACAATTAACGCATTCCATAGATATTACAAGCCAAAGTTTCATTTTCAAAATTCATACACTCAATTGCGCGGACTAAAGATAAGTTTTAAATTAATCTTTCTTGGCCAATAACAATTGGTTTAGACCTAAGACATCATAATATTACTATTACAATACGGTCAAATGCCTTTTATTTTCCCCCATACAAAATCGACCCAGCCTAATACATATACTGAGAGTTTGTGCTTTCCATTTTTGTATAACTCAGCTTGTATAAGTTTGCATTTTGTATAATCCGAGGACTTTTCCATACCTGTTTATGGATTTTTAAAGCCTTTCGAACTTAGGCTTGTACACTGAGGTAAATAATGCATAGTAAAAATGAATACTTTATATTTGATTAGCGTTTAAAAATGTTCGTATTAAAAATAATATTTTCATACAAAAATTTATTACGCACGTATGTATTTGATTGTTCACATCTGAGTGTGTAAGTTAACGATTTTGTTTTACGGAGAAATTAAAAAAGCCGTTTTATTGGTCAGATGACCAATTTGAATGAGCTCTTTTTCAAGACTGATTTATTACAAAAATTTCACTTACTGGCTAACTTAATTGCTTAGCCTAATTAATTGTACCTGCCTGTTGTTTTGTTGTTGTCGCAAATTCCCTGAATTATTGGGATCGTGTATTTATTTTTGCATATTTTTACTTAAAAATAATTGTAATAAATGATATGTGTGTATTTACATAAAAATTGCAGCTTAATACCGATACATAGAACGATAATTAAATTAATTATTAGTAAACACATTTTCTTTTTGAAATTCGTTAGAATTTATAATATTTATTTCACTGCTAATTGTATACTTTTCGTGCATTTCTACTACTATTTTCTCAAAAGGTGATCTCATTCTTCTTCTTTCTCCGCACTTCCAAAATGCAACTTGTAAAAACCGTAGGGGAATTCACTCTTCTGTGTATTCGTTGTATGTTGTGTAATTGTAACTGCATGAGCGTGTGATTTGTTGTCGCTGGCGGTACATCAAATACACATGCAACAAGAACCACACGCACTACCAGTTACACTTACGCAGGATACACAGAATACAAAGAAGCGCGAATTCCACTAGTATTTAAATGCAAAATGATAAGATGTTGCAGGTTTTTTTTAAAAGCTTTTTCCAAAGAATTCCACACTTTGAGAACATCTTCGGAGCAAAGGTTTTTTTTCATCGCTCCGCTCTAGCTCCGCTCCGGTATTTTATTTCGCTCCGCTCCCGCTCCAAATTAAACAACTTTTTATTTATTTAATTACTTACATGAGGTACATATCGAGCCTTAACCGTAAAAAAATTAGCCAACAATTTTTATACCCGAGCGCACTTGTGCACAAGGGTATATTAATTTTGTTCACATAACGGTTGTTTGTAACAGCCAAAACGAATCGAGATAGATATAGACAAATGTATACATAAATGATCAGGATGAAAAAAGAAATCGATTAAGCCATGTCTGTCTGTCCGTCCGTCTGTCCGTCTGTCCGTCTGTCCGTGTACACGATAACTCGAGCAAAAATTGAGATATCTCAACGAAATTTGGTATGTCGATTTCCCTTAATCCAAGGTAGGTTGGCATTGAAAATGGGCGAAATCGGACTGTAACCACGCCTACTTCCCATATAACGGTAATTTCCAGAAATACGAAAACTGCGATATTTTAGTAACTACTGAAGAACTAAAAATTGATATTTACAATAATTTTTAGACAAAAAATAAGAATATTATAAATTTTTGGAAAATGGGCGTAGCCACGCCTACTTATGGTTACATGTGAATATCTTGGTAACCGCTGCATCAATTTCTTCCAAACTTGGCACAGTTGTTGGCCTTGATACAGCATACTAAATGGCCGAAAATTTTAAAAATCGGACAATAACCACGCCCACATCCCATATAACGGTAATTTTCGGAAATACGAAAACTGCGATATTTTAGTAACTACTGAAGA
>NW_023458564.1:10823784-10831722 GCF_013731165.1 Rhagoletis pomonella | reverse complement strand
GCACTTCATAGTTTTAAACGGCCTAAATACCTTAACTCGCTTAAAAACTAACGAGCTATAACGAAATGGGCACAGAAATGAAATCTAACATCATTAAATTATTTTTCATATTTGTATAAAAGCGCGGGGTGAAACGCGCGGGTATAAGCTAGTACATACATATATAAACTATAAAAAGCATTAACCAATAATAAAAAATATTTATGAAAGGGGAATAAATAAATAAAAGTCTTTGAACCCTTATTTCTTGTGAACCGTTTGCGATATCTCTTGCGATACTTATTTGATATTAATTGATAAAATATATAACAAATGTTTTTTTTTTATATTCTATTTTGAATCGAAAACGTATCACATTTAGCATTTTATCCTTATCGCTAGAAATATCAAAACAACCTTGCAAAATGTATCGCCAAATGCTCACTAACGATATTCCTTCCAACTATCGTAAATGAAAGATTCATTGCCACAAACTGAACGACATATAGATCATATTGCTATCGTTTGCCGATTCATTTGCGAGAGTTTTTCCGGGTTAAATCTCGCATTTCACTCGCATGCGTTATCATTTGCGAGCATTTGGTCCGCTGGGTTACTATGTTGCTCATTGAAATGAAAAAATATATATGAATGTGTATACATAAGTATGTATACAAATGCATATATTAGACTGCATCACTCCCCATACAAAAAAATATTGGTACTGTGTTCCTATTGGAATTATAAAATCTATTATATTTTAAGACGTCCACCAAAATATTTTGGAAAAATATTAAGATTTACGTGAGCTGGACCAATTTGCAAATACTTCCAAAAATGGAGTTTTTTATGAATAAAAATTGTTAAAGATTTTTTTGGAAAAAATCCCCACAAATAACAAAACGGCTTAAGCTTCAAAAATTTGCATAAAATTACATATGTATTTATTAAAAAAAAAATACAATTTTCAACGGAATCGTAATAATGATATTTTTGATGCTGTTTTTTTAACTTTTTTTCAAAGATTGGTAGAAGGAAAACTTGAATAACTGAACCTAAACTATTCTGACTTAGACTTGTGGGGTATTATTGGAAAAGTATTTTTACACTCTAAGTGCTTAGTGGTAGTGAAAAAAATTATTCACTACCACTAGATGGTTAGTGGTAGTGAAACAAATTTTCACTACCACAATATAGTCGTTTTCACTACCACTATGCATTTAGTTCTAATGCATTTCCAATTTCACTCCCACTACACGAAAAGTGGTAATGAAATGCTCAGTGCGTTGAAAATTTAGTGCAGCGTGCCCAACCCTGCTTAAGAGTAGGAAAACTACTAACGGCTGCCGTCTTCACACCTCCAGGACTCACACCATCGGGATGAAGTTGATGCCCCAGAAACTCAATGGTTTGCTTCAGAAATTCGCATTTGTTGATGTTTAGTGTAAGCTTTAGTTGTCTCATTGCTATGAAAACTCGCGCTAATTTCTCGTACATTACGCTTACATTATTACTGCTGACCAGAATGTCATCCATATAACGAATCATATCGCCTGGCTTTGTTTTATCAGCGATATTCTGCATTAGCCGCTGAAATACTGCTGGCGCGTTTTTGAGCCCAAACGGCATCCTCGTAAACTCGTACAACCCCTCTGTGGTGATAAACGAGGTGTACTTTCTACACCCCTCTTCAATCGGAACCTGCTAATATCCGCTGTTCAAGTCAAGTATTGAGAAATACTTAAACTTCATGGCTTCACTCAGCCTTTCCTCTATATTCGGAGTTGGAAACATTTCTTTCGCTGTGTATTTATTTAAACGTCTGTAATAGACGCAAAGTCGCTCACACCCATTCTTTTAGCTACCAAGACTACTGGGCTTGCATACTTTGATTTAGATTTCGAAATTATGTCGCGTTCTAAAAGTTCGTGAATCATCTTTGCTATGACACACTTCTTCGGTTCGGGCACTCTGTATGGCTTTTGTGCTACAGGCACGTTTGTTGTTTGTCTTCATCTGCATTGCATCAGCTAAACCAATATCTTGCAGGCTTTCTGCAGAAATATCGTTGTTCTCGTTCAACAATGCCTGAATATCATCTTTAACTTTCTTGTCATCAATACTGCAAATTATGTCGTTAGATTTAATTGTCTTTGCCCTAACCTCGGCTTTTGCTATGTGCGACGAAAACTGCACGCTATCGTTCTTAATTTCTGCTACTATAGTACATCTTGCCCAAAGAGGATGTCCGTCGATATAATTTCGTCGTCAACAACAAAGAAATCTATACTGACTACCTCATCGTTTAACCCAATAGTTGTGCTTAACTTTTCAGTCAAACAACGCCTTCAACCGCATATACCAAAAATAACCATCGAACACTTCTGACGGGTTATCGGTAAACCATCTACTACTGAACGCTTAACCATGCTGCATTCGCTCCCGGTGTCTATGACCAGGTGCACTTCTGTGAAATTTGCTGCAGTCTTTACAACGCGGTCGTTTCGGTTTCGCACAATTTCGTGCGAAATGTCCCAATTCTTGACAATTATAACACTTATTATTATTCTTATCAAAGTCACTTTTCTGAGTATTGTCTTTACCGTGATTTAAATTCTGCTTATCAGTCGTTTCACTTCTAAAGTTTTTCATTAACGCCGAATTTAGCAAATAATTATCGATAGTTTCACGCATTTCCTTTAAGGAATTAAATCGAATCGCAGACACTGCCAACTGTAGCTCACGGTGCTTTAAACCATCACGAGTATATTTAATAATTGCCTTTGCACTCAAACCGTAACGTCGACCAAGCCACTAATTCGAAAACGATAGTTTTTGATTTTGTCTACGTGTCGCATTTGCCATTTTAAAATGCACCTCTGCTTCATTGTGTAGTGGTTTTTCTCTCTTTCTCTGAGAGCAATTTTGCTGTTTGACAGTTTTACAGGTTTTATCCAGAAAAGTTGAGGAACGAAACTGCGATATTTTTTTAAGCGTGCTTTAGGCTGGTTTTCATTAGGTCAAAATCACTGACATCAAAAACTGCCTTCATCTGACAACTGTTCATTTGATGTCAAATGCGTTTTCATTACATTTTAAAAACTGACCAAATGGCGATACCGCAGTGCATGTCAAAGACTGTCGTCAAATTTCAGTGTCAGATGATTGACATTCCGTTTGTGATTTTAAATTTTTACAAGAAGTGTAGAATACCTACCTTTTAGCTATAGACACACCAAAATTGTAATTGGATAGAACTCTTCATGCTGATTTTAACCTTACCAAAATTATTTAGAGCAAGTAAAGAATTAAGAAGATATACGAGATTAAGTTAAATTTTTCGATATTTTGAAATATCAATATTTTATGAACTACATAGCCGATTAAACAAGTAATCTATATATATAAAAGAGGATGTATGTATGTGTCTATGCAGCTTATAGACTCCGAAACCACTCAGCGGATTTTGTTAAAATTTCCAGGATAGCTTCATAGAAATCCGGAGAGTGTTCCTGTGAAGTTTGGCTATTTTTGAAAGAGTTGCCACCTGTCAGAAAAATAAAATTTATTTAAATATGCAAGTAAAGTATTACGATGTAGATATCAAATGGAAGGTATTTGGAAAAGATATTTAAGAAAATTTACATAAAAAAATATTTTAATTAGTGTTGCCCCCTAGTCAAAAATTGAAAAATAATGAATAATGCAACTCACACCAAATATTACAATATGTGTATCAAACGGAAGGTATTGGAGAAACATTTACATATTTTTGAGTAGAGTTGCCCCCTCTTTCGAAAAAAACTAAAATGGCATAAATGTGTACATTAAAAAGTATTTCGCACGATACGTATCAAACGGGAGCTATCGGGAAATGTTTCAGTCAAGACCAATTATCATATAGGGTTGCCACATACCTAAGAAAATAAAATCGGATAATATTTTTAAGAAATACCAAAGATATATAGTGCGATAAACTTCAAAGTCTGTCAAACCGAAAGCTTACTAGAAGGAAAATGCCGAATTTGTTTAATATTTAAAAACTTAAAAAGTGCTCAATATTAATGCATAATTTAATAAGGCTTAAAAAATATAATAAAATTTTTAATAACGATTTGTGCAAACGCAAAAAAAGTTTTTAGTTGCTGATCAGAAAAAGCTTATAACAAAATCATGCAACGTGTAATCAAAGGAGATGGCGGAATTATCTCCCTAGATGATCCAGGAGGTGCGGTGAAAACTTTTCTCATAAATTTAATATCGGCGGCAGTTCGAATGCGAAATGGGATTGCAGTAGCAGTAGCATTACCGGGGATTGCATCAACACTACTTGATAGCGGATGTACAGCGCATTCAGCACTTAAGCTTCCATTGAATTTGAAGCAGAACGAAACACATGCAACATCAGCAAAAACTCTAGTATGACCATAGTCCTTAAAACGTACAAAATTACAATTTGGGACGAATGCACCATGACACACAAGAAATCGCTCGAAGCAGTTGAGCGAGCTATGCAAGATTTTCAACCGATGGGAGGCGCTGGTATACTTCTTGCAGGTGATTTTCCTCAAACATTACCTGTTATACCTCGATCAACGGCTACAGAGGTGTTGAACGCATGCTCAAAAGTATCGCATCTGTGGAACTATGTCGAAAAAATTACGCTCTCAACAAATATGCGAGTGTATTTGCTGCAAGATGCGCCTGCCCAAATATTTTCAAAGCAACTTTTGGATATCGGAAACGGTGAAGTTCTATTGATCGCACAACAAATGAGATATCATTTCCGTCCAAATTTTGTCAAATGCAACAGAGCATTCAAGCCGTCATCGACAGAGTATTTCCGAACTTAGCGATCAACTACCGATATCCGGAATGGCTCCGCACACGTGCAATTTTAGCTCCGAAGAACGATGATGTTAGTAAATTAAACGGTCAAATTCAATTGAAAATTCTAGGAGAAGCAGTCGAATATAAATCGATTGATGCAGTAATGGATAAAGATCAAGCTGTTGATTACCCAACTGAATTTCTTAATTCTTTGAAGCCACCTGGAATGCCTCCTCATTCGTTGGCGTTAAAGGTTGGATCACCAGTGATGCTCATTCGGAACTTGAATGCGCCAAAACCGTGCAACGGAACCAGTGATAAAAAAAAAATTAACACCGAATTTGATCGAGGCAACAATCATCAGCGGTATATTCAAATGGGAAGATGTGCTGATTCCACGTATACCGATGATTTCAAACGATTTACCGTTCGAATTCAAGCGGCTTCAATTCCCATTGCGTCTTACTTTTGCAATAACTATAAATAAAGCACAAGGGCAATCATTAACTATAGCGGGTTTGGATTTGAATGTGCTTTTCACATGGCCAATTATACGTCGCCTGTTCACGAGTTGGGTCACCACAAAATTTATATATTTACACACCAAATGAAGAAAACTTAAAATATTGTTTATCTGTTAGCATTAAGGTAAATAAAAAGGTCTTCAGTTTCAAAACTCTAAATACATGTGTCTTTCTTTGGCGTAGCAACGCGCGCCGGGTATTGCTAGTGTCAAAATAAAGATGATTAGCCTATCTTTCAGTTGATGTACATAATTTTTCTGATTTTTTATATTTTTAAGTCAGAAATACTAAAAAACCCAAAAAAATTTAATTTTTTCATTAAATTACGTTTTTTGAAGAAAATTGCGTGATTATTGCTACAGGAATTTATATTATTTAGAAAGTACAACTTATTACCTTATATAGAAAGGTTTGTTATAGGCTCAAATTTAACGAAAGTAGTGGTAAAAACCGAAAGTGTATATATATTTTTTTTAAATAGTGTTTACCAAAAATTTGTTTTAAAAATGGTTATAGTAAATACGTCGTAAAAAAGTTATTAGAATTATATTTGAATTGGCATCAATACTTTTCTAATTGGTCAAGTAGTTTCCGAGATATTAAACTTATAAAAAATAGGAAAGTTGAAGTTTAACCTGTTATATTTTCTTCGTTTTTTACTTGCCCCATATAATTTGGGTATGATTAAAATCAACGCGAAAAGTTCTATCGATCTGCTTTGTAGCTAAACGGTCCATATTGTAGCTAGAATCAGCTGTTTGCATGGCAAATGAAATCAAAATTGCCAACATGTTGGCATATCCCTTTTTTTGTCAAATGCTGGCACATCAGCGGCGAGGGCCGTTTTCATTTGGATGTCATTTTATATGACCGTGCGTGGTGATATATAACAACAAACGCAACTGACATCAGATGACAACCCATTTTCATTATTTTGACAATATTTGACGTCTAATATGACCTAATGAAAACCAGGCTTTTGACAGATGTTTAGCCGTGTCATATTTGGAAATCAGTGGCAAGGTGAGTTCACACTTTTAGCTAGTGTTGCCAATGTTTTGAAATGGACCATTTTAAAATGAATTGGACCAATGGACCAAACAAAAAAAATTTACCAAAACGGCAATCGTTATGAAATCGAAAAAGTTTTGTATATTGATTTATACTTGTACATATTGTTTATTCTTTTACTTTTGTTAAATACAAACTGTTATGAAAAAAGTATCCTTTGATTCAAAAAAATTTACTGCTTTTGGTGTGGTAAAACGCTATTTTTCCAAGTTTTGATGCTTTTTGAAACTCAAAGTTGGCAACACTGACGCCAACTCTAAACTAGCAAAAGCTTCCAAGCTTAAAGGCGGACCTCCATAGCACGCGTATCCGTATGCGTGCGTTTGACATTTGCGCCTCGAAGTCAAAATCCATATAACTTTCTTACGTTTTCATGCGTTGCTATGTAGGTGCTGCCATAAAAATTTCATATACTATTTTTCTGTCAAACGCACGCATACATACGTATACGCATGCTACGGAGGTCCGCCTTAAAGCAGTGTTTGCATTATAGGGCTTTCGCACGAGGCGATTTTGAGGCAACTTTTGTGTTCAACTCACGCAGGGTTGCACGAAAAAAAACTTGAATGGCTAAAAATATCAAAATATTCGCCATAAAAAGGGGTCTGTATTGTTCAACTTTGCATTCTACTTTTGGTTGAACGACCTTTCAACTAATCGCTTTCAACAAAGTTGGTCGAAAGCCAACATTTAGCCATTCAACTTTTTTTTCATGCTACCCTGCGTGAGTTGAATACAAAAGTTGAACGCAAAATCGCCTCGTGCGAACACCTTTTTGTTTAGTTGGACGTCAGTGTCGTAATTAAAAATGCATCCTCTTAAAATATTATTATTAATTACATTCTTTAGTAAAGAAGAAGTAAAAATAGACAAAAATGCCCCTTTTATATTTTTTTTTTGGCTTCAGCACTAAAATTCAACTTTCTAGTTTGCATAAATTGTACCCGACTGGTTTATGGCCAGGTGTTTTCTGGCAAAAATTTTTCCAGCAGAAACTAGCAGCTTGTCAACAAAATGATACGCCACTTTACTCGCTCAATTTCCCCTAATTTGCTAGATGTTTATCAGCTGATACTTAGTTATCAAAAACGAACAATATCCGAAAAAACTTAGAAATAAGAAACAAAAATTGTGTACCCTAGTATTATAAACATTTTTTACAACGCTTTTATCAACTTGCAATGTTGTGTGTCCAGAAACTTTCAATGTTGTGGATCCAGAAACTTTCAATGTTGTGTGTCCGACACCATAAAACCTTTGCTTTGAAAAGTTCCTATAAAAAAGCATAGTGCATAGGGCGACATCTGTAGTGAATAGGGCGAGGTAGATGACATCTAGATGTCGCCCTATGTACTACGTTTGCTACAGCGGAAATAGACGACACGCCATTTCTTTAAATAAAATTAATTGGTGCTCGTTTGTATGTACATACATATGTAAATGCATGTGTGTGCACCTTTCTATTAATATCGTTGAATTATTTTAATATCTATTGCAAAATTTTATTCAGACAGGACTAAAAAGTAGAAAATAA
>NW_023458564.1:10805870-10823684 GCF_013731165.1 Rhagoletis pomonella | reverse complement strand
TTCTCGAGTTTCGATGACCGTGACAAAGGAACACAACATTTTTATATCCGAGCGCACTTGTGCACAAGGGTATATTAATTTTGTTCACATAACGGTTGTTTGTAAGAGCCAAAACGAATCGAGATAGATATAGACAAATGTATACATAAATGATCAGGATGAAAAAAGAAATCGATTAAGCCATGTCTGTCTGTCCGTCCGTCTGTCCGTCTGCCCGTGTACACGATAACTCGAGCAAAAATTGAGATATCTCAACGAAATTTGGTATGTCGATTTCCCTTAATCCAAGGTAGGTTGGTATTGAAAATGGGCGAAATCGGACTATAACCACGCCTACTTCCCATATAACGGTAATTTCCAGAAATACGAAAACTGCGATATTTTAGTAACTACTGTAGATAATTCACTAAAAATTGATATTTACAATGATTTTTGATACAGCATACTAAATGGCCGAAAATTTTAAAAATCGGACAATAACCACGCCCACATCCCATATAACGGTAATTTTCGGAAATACGAAAACTGCGATATTTTAGTAACTACTGAAGATTATTCACTCAAAACTGATATTTACAACAATTTTTAGACGAAAAATAAGAATATTATAAATTTTTGGAAAATGGGCGTAGCCACGCCCACTTATGGTTACATGTGAATAGCTTGGTAACCGCTACACCAATTTCTTCCAAACTAGGCACAATTAGTGACCTTGACATAACCTACGAAATGGCCGAAAATTTTTAAAATCGGACGATAACCACGCCCACATCCCATATAACGGTAATTTAGAGAAATACAAAATCTTCGATAAATCAGTAAATATTGAAGCTAATTTATTCAAAATTGATGCTTGCAACAATTCTTTACCAAGAAATACGTTTATGGTAAAATTTTGGAAAAAGAGCGTGGTACCGCCCACTTATGATCACATATATTTATATCGGTAACCGTTCTACCAATTTGTACCAAACTCGGTATTTTTATTGTCTTTGCCACATAAAAGCAAAACGTTGAAAGTTATTGGAATGGGACTAAAATTACGGCCGCTTTTCATATAACGGTAAATTTCAGAAATGCTTGAAACTTCAATAATTCGAAATTTAAGGACGCTAATTTACTCAAAATTGATACACCCCGGCTTACCATCTAGCGGTAGCTTTCGGAAAGGTGAAAAACATATATTTAATATGTGCGCCGGGTATTTAACGTTCGGCTCCGCCCGAACTTAGACTTTCTTACTTGTTTAATCTTGATTTTGATATGATGCCAATGTACTTATTTTGTAAATAAAATGGCAGATATTAACCCAGCCAGCAAAAAAGCTGAAAATTGATCCGAAAGTTGAAAAAAGTGGATGAAATGTGGATTTTTGTCTGTTTACCGATTCCATTTTCGGATACTTTGACGATGCGTTCTTCCACTAAAGTGTGCGGCAGAAACGTATGTATGTACAGTAAGGCGTATCAAGAAAAAAAGTTTAGCGGGTGTCAGTTTTATTTGAATACTTATTTCGAGAAAATATTTTGGGTGTATAATTTTTTTTTATGCACCCGCTAAAAATCGCTAAATCGCTTTTTTTGCTTTCTTATTTGCTATCCGATTTTTAAATCGTTATGCGATGAGGGACACGAATACTTAAAAAATACCGCTTTCTACTGGCAGAAGAAGGTGAAAAATTCAAATCTCACCACGATTCGTTCATCTGTGCAAGCACCAACGTGCACAAACAGATTATTGCGTTGTTATTGTTTAAGCAACATCGGTTCACGGGTCGCTCGGCTACAACATTCTTCAACGAACGAGATTTTAGTTTAGTTTATCTCTAAACTGTCTACATAGGAATGTTTATGGGTAACTGTCTCTGAACTATGTAGGTACATTGAAATGCTTATGGGGCAACTGTCCACTGCCAATGACACCTCCTGATTGAGGGGGAACTAGTGTTATGGAAAAAAGTAAGTGCGCCTGGGCCACACTGAAGAAGTCAAACTTACGTTACATACATATCTATTTTGTCTCATAACCAATATACATACATATATCTGCGTTTGTTTAAAGTTATATTTTATCTTTTTTCTACCTAATTACACTTATGTTATTCTAATAAAAAAATCGATATATATCGGTAACAAAGTCGATAAATATCGATAACAAAATAGATAAATATCGATAACAAAATCGATTAATATCGATAAGTATCGCTAACAAAATAGTTGAAAATATCGATAACAAAATTGATAAAAATATCGGTATAAAAATCGATAAAAATATCGATTATTATATCCTAAGATTCCGAAAATATCGATAGCAAAATTGATAACAATATCCATAAAAATATCGATAACAAAACCGATAAAAATATCGATTATTTTATCGATAAGTCCCGAGAATCCCGAAAATCTCTAAAATCCCAAAATAGTTCCCTGATTGAGTCTCTGTGTCTCTCTCTATATCCTTTCCTCTTTAATTACTTTTATTTTAATCTTTCTTCCCCTATCTTCATCTTTACTTTTATCAGTATCCTTGTCCTCCTCTGTGTCTTTACTTTTATGTTTATCATTTTCTTCATCTACATATTCCCCTTCACCTTTGCCCTTATATATACAAGTAAAGTGTTTGAATTTACCTTCGTCTTCATTTTTGCCTTTATCTTTACGCATCTTTGTTTCTGTTTTTATTTTACCTTCGCCTTTATCCTTTTTTTTATCTATGTACGTACTCACCTTTACTTTCATTCTTGTATTGGTCTTTTTCGAAGTGTTATTCTTTAACCTTTTATTAGCAAAGTTTTGTTAAATTAATACCATATGCATACACGCAAGAAGCACTTGCTTTGGCCCAACCATTTCCGTAGCACCATTTCCGTTGCATCGTCTCCCGGGTCGCTCGACCACAACAATCTTCAACGGACGAGATTTTTCGTTTAGTTTATCTCTGAACATTGGAATGATTCACGATTGAGAGAATACAAAGGTTGCGCCGATCTCGGACCGCTATTCCTCTCTTAACGAATTTGACAGAATCGTTGTTTGCATGACGTCACTGGTGCAACTTTTTTACATTTCCCTTGCAAAATTTTTTCTTCTTCTTCCATTCTTGCTCACGTTTTGGCATTTCTCTCTCGCAATTGCACCAGTGTGACGTCACACAAAAGTTATTCTCAGAAATCCTCTCTGATCGGCGCAATCTTGTATTCTATCATTCTTGGGAATGATTATGGGGCAACTGTCCACCGCCAATGACACCTCCATTATAAAGTAGACAGTTGAAGCCGTTGTTCGGAGATTGAGCGAGAACTAGCGTTGTTGAAAAGGGTACGCATCTTGAACTATTTTTGGGCTAGAGAAATCTCCTGTAGGGTATATAGTACATGTTTATCTGTACAAAAGCACTAATCGCGTGCTGTGGTGTTGATTCAAACTCAACATTTGAAAGCACGTTTACATGTCTGGCTGTAGCTAGGGTTGCCCGATTTTTTATGCGAGAAATCAGTACGTTAGACTTTTTCATGCTAAAAAATCAGTACTTTTCAGTACACTTTTATTCAAAGCAAAATTATGAATCTAAGTAACAGAAAATACTTTAAAACGCCAGAGTTCATCTTTTTAACAATATTTAGGTATATAAATAAAATATGGTTCATAAAAAATAAAAGTGTTATTCATTTTAATTGATAAATTATTTCATATTTATGACATTTTCGAATAGCAATAATGAGATCATTCCCATTTTCAGTGTTTAAGTAGTCCAAGAATTCCATAGATTTGATTTTGAAACTACTTTTAATTTGAATTTCACTTTCAAAATTTTTAGTTAGAAGCCGGTTTCTCTCCTTGCGCCAGGAAACAAACTTTGTACTTAAGATCTTCTAAAAATTAAATACTTTTTCAAACTGTGAAAAAGTTCCACTTCTTTGTAAATAATTTAAGCTCCATCAAACAACGTGAATCAATAGATTTACGTTCTTTGGCTCCATCATATTAACGCAACTGGTACGTAACGACCCGACGATATGCTCATAAAACGATTGATCTTTTTGTTGTATTAATTTCTTGGGCATATCAAACATTATCTAAAACATGTAAACTATAATTAAATTATTTTCTTCTTACTTTTTACAGTACAGTTTAAGGAAGTTCCTACGTTATGTGAAAACCTTATGAAAATCCTAAAGTTTTTTGTTTGAGTTGGAAATTCAGTACAAATTTTGAAAAATCAGGACATTAGCGTACTGATTGAAGAAATGAATAAAATCAGTACAAGAGTTGAAAAATCAGTACTGTACTGATAAAATCAGTACGTCTGGCAACCGTAGCTGTAGCTGAGTGCGCAAATATGCTTACCACAATTTGTTGATTTCCAGAGGGTCATGGTTTGAATTTCATTGCAGGAAATATGCAGTGCAAAACGCCATCCATGAAGTGCAAGATGCCTAATTTTAATATGTGTATATTTAAATTGAATATCTACCGCTATACAGTACGCTCATTTACGTTTTTAGTAAGATCAAAGACGTTTTTGTTTGATTTTACTATTTTTTACCTCGGTGTATTTAATTTGTAAACTTTTCTTCTGTAACTGGTTTAAAAAATGAATCATTATAGCTAGGGTCCAAATAGGTGGAGATAGCAAATAAATAGTAATTTTACTGGTATGGAGATTTCGAAGAAATTTCTGTTTTCGTGTCTGCCAGCCAAATTGGCTCAGCTTCAGTTCTTAAAAAAAGAAATAAAGCCCGCGGGCTTTGTTGCCTTTTCGAGAAAGAAATTAGCCTCGCGGGCTTTATTGCCTTTTGCCGGTGGGCATTATTTCCCTTTCGATATGGCAATAACGCCCGCGGGCTTTATTTCCTAAAAAATTAAATAAAGCCCGCGGGCGTTATTTCATCTTTATTGTGGCTCTTGTCTCCATTTTAGAATATGTACATCCAAAGCCCCCTGTTCTAAATAAAAACTAACTAATATGATAACATTAAACTAAATATTTGGTTTCCTTTATTATACGAAGAAATTGAAATTAACAAATTTCAATGCTTATATTTAATACATATGTGTGTATGTATGTATGTACATGTGTATGAAAATTAAATAATTCAAATTTTCAGCAAAAAAAGGAATATCAAAAAGTAAAACGTTAAATAAATACTTTCGTCGATTGTCGAATGATCTGACGGTGCATTGGACACAAAATGCTTTTATTACAATTTAGATTAGTACGCCTACTGTGCTCTGCAAAGCAATCTGTGCAAAGTTTAAAATGATTGGCCGAGCTTCTCCTCCGATATGCAGGCGGTGTGTGCCTTGATGTTACACAAACCACTCGACCACGGCTGATTTATTTTATTCTGCCCTTTACTCATTTTTGTGGTTTGCGAAATTTTTCAGTCTTCTTCTTCTTCTTTTTTGGCGCTGTAACCGCCTAAGCGATTTTGGCCGAGTTCAGCAAAGCACGCCAGTCGTTTCTCCTCTGTGCCAACTGACGCCAATTGGAAACGCCAAGTGAAGCCAAGTCCTTCTCCACCTGATCTTTCCATCGCAGTGGGGACCTCCCTCTTCCTCTGCTACCACCAGCGGGTTCCGAGTTGAATACTTTAAGAGCTGGAGCGTCGGTGTCCATTCGAACGACATGACCAAGCCAGCGGAGCCGCTGTATTTTAATTCGCTGCACTATGTCCATATCGTTGTAAAGCTCATACAGCTCATCGTTCCATCGTCTGCGGTACTCGCCGTCGCCAACGCGTAAAGGCCCGCAAATCTTCCGCAAAATCTTTCTCTCAAACACTCCAAGAGCCGCCTCATCGGATGTTGTCATTGTCCATGCTTCTGCGCCATATACCAGCACGGGCATGATGAGTGACTTATAGAGCATGGTTTTCGTACGTCGAGAGAGGACTTTACTCCTGAATTGCCTACTGAGTCCAAAGTAGCACTTGTTGGCAAGAGTGATTCTGCGTTGGATTTCAATGCTGACATTATTATCGGTGTTAATGCTGGTTCCCAAGTAAACGAAATTCTCTACTTTCTCGAAATTGTAACTGTCAACAGTGACGTGGGTGCCAAGGCGTGAATGTGCTGACTGTTTGTTTGATGACAGGAGATACTTCGTCTTGTCCTCGTTTACCACCAGACCCATTCGCTTTGCTTCCCTATCCAACTTGGAAAAGGCTGAACAGACTTCGCGGTTTTTGTTACCGATGATGTCGATGTCATCGGCATAAGCCAGCAATTGCACGCTCTTGTAGTAAATTGTTCCTGAGCGGTTCAGTTCTGCAGCTCTTATTATCTTCTCCAACATCAGATTAAAGAAGTCACATGAAAGGGAGTCGCCCTGTCTGAAACCCCGTTTTGTGGCGAACGGCTCGGAGAGGTCTTTCCCAATTCTGACGGAGCTGGTGGTATTGCTCAACGTCATTTTACACAGCCGTATAAGTTTTGAGGGGATGCCAAATTCAGACATAGCGGCGTATAGGCAACTCCTTTTAGTGCTGTCAAAGGCGGCTTTAAAGTCGACAAATAGGTGGTGAGTGTCGATCCTTTTCTCGCGGGTCTTTTCCTAGATTTGGCGTATTGTGAATACCTGGTCTATGGTGGATTTTCCAGGTCTAAAGCCGCACTGATAAGGCCCAATCAGTTCATTGACGGTGGGCTTAAGTCTTTCACACAGTAGGCTCGATAAGACCTTGTAACCTATGCCTAGAAGGCTGATCCCGCGGTAGTTGGCGCGAATGGCGGGGTCACCTTTCTTGTGGATTGGGCACAGCACACTTAAATTCCAGTCGTCGGGCATGCGTTCATCTGACCATATTCTGCACAAGAGTTGATGCATGCACCTTGTCAACTCCTCGCCGCCGTACTTGAATAGCTCAGCTAGCAGGCTGTCAGCTCCAGCAGCTTTGTTGTTTTTCAGCCGCGTTATTGCTATACGTACCTCGTCATAGTCAGGCGGTGGAACGTCGACTCCGTCATCATCGACTGCGGGCTCGGGTTCTTCTTCTCCACAACTTTCCGTACTGAATCCATTTAATAGGGCGGAAAAGTGTTCCCTCCATAATTTAAGTACGCTCTGGACATCAGTTACTAGGCCGCCATTATTGTTCTTACAGGAGTATGCCCCGGTCTTTAAACCTTCCGTAAGTAGCCTAACTCTCTGGTAAAATTTTCGGGCATTCTTCCTGTTGGCCAGCATTTCAAGCTCTTCGCACTCACGTATTTCGGCCTCTCTCTTCTTATTTCGGCAAATACGTCTCGCTTCCCTCTTCAGATCCCTATAGCGGTCCCACATAGCGCGCGTTGCGCCCGATCGCAGCGTGGCCCTGTAGGCGGGATCTTTTTTTTCTGCAGCTTCCTGACACTCCTCATCGTACCAGTTATTCTTTCGGGCTCGCTGAAATCCGACTACTTCTTCGGCGGCGGTACTTAATGAGCGGGAAATGTGGTTCCACTGCTCGCGAATGTCGGTTTGTTGAAGAGTGCTCTCTTAGAGCAGGTGTGAGAGTCGAGTAGCGAAAGCGCTGGCTGTCTGTTGTGATTGCAGCTTTTCGAAGTTAAGCTTTCCTTGCATATTTGGGCGCACATTTTTTGCTGCACAGAGGCGGGTGCGTATCTTGGCTGCAAGAAGATAGTGGTCCGTCTAAAACACTGGAAGCGTGCCTTCCGTCTATCACAACATGATCGATTTGGTTTCTCGTTTTTCGATCCGGAGACAGCCAGGTAGCTTGATGGATTTTTTTATGCTTGAACCTAGTACTGCATACTACCATGTTTCGGGCCCCGGCGAAGTCGATCAGCCTCAATCCGTTGTCGGACGTTTCGTCGTGGAGGCTGAATTTTCCGACGGTGGTTCCAAAGATCCCTTCCTTGCCCACCCTGGCATTCAAGTCGCCAAGCACGATTTTGATATCATGACGGGGGCAGCGCTCGTATGTGCGCTCCAAGCGCTCATAGAAGAGATCCTTGGATGCCTCATCCTTCTCTTCCGTCGGGGCATGGGCGCAGATGAGCGAGATGTTGAAGAATCTCGCTTTGACGCGGATTGTGGCTAGACGCTCGTCCACCGGGGTGAACGACAGTACTCGGCGACGGAGTCTCTCTCCCACCACAAATCCAACACCGAATTTGCGCTCCTTTACGTGGCAGCTGTAGTAGACATTGCTTGCCTTGCATTTATTGGATGGCGGTGATGTCAGCTTTTGTCCTTACGAGGACATCAACCAGCCGGGCAGAGGCACCTTCCCATTTAAGGGTCCGGACATTCCAGGTGCATGCCCTCAAATCGTAGTCCTTTAAACGTTTTCCGTGGTCGTCATCATAAGGGGGGTCTCATCCGAGGCTTTGCCTTGCTTCTTCACCGGAAGTGGTTTTTACGTTGCGGGTCCCAAGCCCAGCGCACAACCCATTGCTGGGACGGGGGTGGTTTCGCAACCAAATACACGTTTATATAGCGAGCCGCTTGCTCCAAGCAGACACCCGCTTGCAGCCGCACCTACTGGTGAACAGACGCTGCAGACTTCAGTGAGCCCTTAAACCGAATAAGTCGGAGTGGCCCCACCGAAGCTCCCTCTCTTTCTGCCGTGACCCAAGGCTCCACTCGGATTGGTTACCGCATCTCGCACATGGGTTGCTCACGTTGCCCAGAGTGCGCGAACGAGGACGCAAGAGTCGGGATTGAGTATAGCCATGCAACTGTAACTGCATACCCAGCGCAACGACTATACCCCATTTTCAGTCGCCTCGTGCGTCACTCACATCACCACAGTATTTCTGCGGCGTGGGTACACAAACAAACCCCAACTTCTCGTCGTACATTCATATGGAGCATTTACATAACAAATAAATTTTCAGGCGTAATGGGGAGGGGGGAAGCGAGCCTGTTGGCGCTCAACCGCGGCGCGCTTGCCGCGACCGTCCGCGTTTGTCCGCCATCATTGGAAAAGCTAAGACGCTGAGAACAAATATGCGCATCGCATTGAAGGCAAAAAAACAGTAACAATTTACCTTTAATTTCCAATTATTCGCTTATCAGTTATTGGCAAAAATACCGTTCGATTTTGTGCGTATACTGCAGAAGGGAATTTAACGCAGAACTACACTGTATGCAAAAATAGAGAGCAATTCGTCTAAAATACGTTCCATTTTATGCAAATGTATGCCTGTATACATAATTGGAATGTTTCAGTAAAATAAAGCCAGAGAAAATACTATTCACGGGCTTTATTTCTTTTTTTATGAAATAAATCAAGCGGGCGTTATTTCCTTTTCTTTGGGAAATAAAGCCCGCGGCTATATTACCCTCGGGCTTTATTGCCTTTTATTGGTGGGCGCTATTTCCCCTTCGAAATGGAAATAATGCCCATGGGCTTTATTTCCCTTTTATTGGGAAATAAAACCCATTGGCGTTATTTCCGCGGGCCTTATTGCACTTCACCTATGTATGCACTAGGGGCATAACAGTTATAAGTTTAGATGAGAAATATTTTTTATTTCTCCGATAAGAGTTTAATTTTTACGTTGTCTCATAACTGTTATGCAGGAGGAATATGTTTGCCGTCGCCAATAAGAGTTATTTCCCAACGTTTATTTTTTACGTTGCTTGATAACAGTTATTACCCAACGTCTATTTTTACGTTGTCTAATAACAGTCTTGAAGATAAATTGTTGCTTTTTCAATGGTGTCATCCACTGCCAAGAGAGCGGTATCATCCGCAACGTCGCGGTTACGTGATGGCTTCCTACAGGTAAGTCGTAAAGTTTAAAAAATATAGAGAAGTGGACCAGAATACTCCCTTGCGGAATACCGGCGTTTATTCCATTTAAATCTCAAAGTGTTGCCGCATTTTAAGCGAAAGTATCTATCGTCAAGATATGATGCCAGTAGTTCGGAGTATTGCATAGGCAGTAAAGTGTTTAGTTTTTGTAGCAACCATTCATGCCACACCTTATCAAAAGCTTGCGATACATCAAGGAAAACGGCTGAACAAATTTTCTTGGATTTTATTGCACTCTCAATGGGATGAAGTTTTTATTCCCAATTATGGGTGAAAGACGCATTAAAAGTAATTTCTCGTATATCTTCGATAGTATTGACCATGATAAAACCATAACAAGGTAAAAGCATTGAGAGGCAGTCTGACGTTTACTAGCAATATAATTTAAAATTTCAAAACTTAAACTCACACACATTCTTACGGGTATTTTCAATCTCAAACAACAACTATTGTGAACAATTTAATTTTTTTATTTTTATATGGTTTTAAAATGCTTTCGAACGTCAGCAAAAAATGATGGCCGACGAATTGAGAGAATGAATTTACCTTGTAATGTTTTTTATCATGGTATTGACAGAAGTGATATCGGTCTATATGACGACACATCGTTGAGCGATTTGCCAGGTTTGGATATCATGATTACCTCAGATGATTTCCAATCTCAATCCATTTATAAGGCACATTGCGAAGAACTTCAAACGTTATAAGATCAAATCCCGCGGGTTTTTTTCGTTCCAATTTACGAATTTGATTTATAACTTCTACGGGAGTAACTATAGTAACCTGTGTGTCGCAATCAATAAGCATGTCATTTGTATCTTCTACGTAGTGGCCATCGTTCAAAGTAAACGTCTTTTCGAGATGCTCAGCATAAAAATTTCGCTTTTTGAGCGTTTGTTTTCGCCCACTGCGTCTCGCTGATTTTGATTGGAGCAATTCAAATCAAATCATGCATCAAATTTATGCATGCCAACAAAAGCAACACATGCAACATATTCAGCATTATTCTTTACATTGTATATACGGGAAGAGATTTTCCGAATTTTGCAAGCTCCTACTATAGTAAAATTTATTAAACAATTATCTAATTAATAATCTATTACCAACGGTGGGCAAACGTGGCTCTTTGAGCCAAATGCGGCTCTTTGCTTAGCAAAGTGCGGCTCTTTTTACTTCCTCCTTGCTTAGAACATTTTTGCTCTGTTTACTTTTTAAAATACATATTTCTTACATATCACCAGCGTTGCCACAAAAAGTAAACAAGTTGTTCGAAAGCAATAATGCAGACCCAATGAAGATTTTTAATGAACTCAATGTTTTACTTTCGCATCTATGCTTCTTAGTGGTTATTAGCGCGGACACATTTGATCCTATATGCTCCCCGTTGGAACCATACCTTGCTCCATTTCCTCAGTTTTATCACAGTTTTGAAGAGTATTTAAAAACAAAAGTAAGCACAAACGCTTTTGACCTATTTTATTATCACTTTAATAAAGGAATTACGCCAACGCCTCCCTACAAATATTGCCACACTAAAAAAATTGACTTTTTTCGGTTGGAAATGCATTAAGAGTAATTAAACCAAAAGTATTTGTTCAACTACAGCAACTAAAAACACAAATATAACGCCGACGAAATAACATCCATAGAGATGCAATGGCAACGGTTAACGTTACATACCTGGAGTAATTTAGACTCAACTGTAAAATTTCGGGCCGAAGTTTCTCAATTTCGAAATGCCCTAGGAGAAAACCCTTTTGCTGACCTTTGCAACCTAGTTTTTAGTTTTCTTGTTTTGCCTATAAGTAATGCAGAAGTAGAGCGAATATTTGGTTCATTGAATATAATAAAAACTAAGCAAAGAAATCCAATGTGCATTAAAACGTTAAACGCTATTTTATATATAAGATACGGTTTAAAACGTGAAGAAAAATGCTGCCATAATTTTACTGTAGATGACGATCTCTTAAAATTAATGAATTCAGGTGATATATACAATAGTGATTCATTTGATGATGAGGAATATACACTCGATATAAACTAATGGTGTTAACTAGTCTCTCAGTCTAGTGAAATTTCACTAAAACATTTTAGCCGTTTTTAGCCGCTTTTTTTTGCCAATATAGCCGGTCGGCCCAAAAAGTTCTGGCAACACTGCATATTACACAATATACACATATTTTACATACATACATACATATTATACATATAAATCAGTGATGCCCTCGGGAGTCTGCGGGAGCTACTCGGCTTTCAAAACAAGTCGTGTGCATGGTTGCCACACGCCAAAATTTTTTTCTACTAAATCTCTTAAGAAAAGTTACCAAATCTTCACTGCCTAAATTTCCACTTCTGCACTGAGAAACAAAAATATACTGAATAAAACTTACTGAATATACTTACATACAGCAAGAATCTGTGCACTTATGTAATAAACTCAATATTTTTATAATATGTAAATTTTTGATTATTTATCAAGAGCTCTCAGTACTAGCACAGAAGTTCAAATCTATTTTCTAAATAAATTATCAAGATTGAAAATCCTATTGACAATTATATTATTTTTTTTATTAGAAAATATTTTTCTATCAACTAATTACTGCATGTGCCGATATTCTCATTTTCGACATCGTAGGAGTATGATGTAATGTGGAACGATTTTCCGTCATCCCTTGCCAAATTTGGTCTGGAGACAAAACCGGTTTCCGCGTTGTGCCTAGTGTTCGTCCGATACCACCATGTACTCGATGCCCGTACTCATTAAAAGTATCGAAGAGAATACTCGATGCTACTCAAAGTATAGCTTAGAAAATACTCGATTCCATTTGTACTCGAAAGTACTTACACAAGAAATTTTAATTTACAATATAACGACATACAGTGGAGAAAGGCTTATGAAGAGCTGAAAATGCCGTTTCATATCCTTCTAATTTGAAATGGGGTTACTTGAAATTGGAGATGTTAAGTGACGGGAAAGCTCATTGTTTACTTGTGTTTGATTCTTCGATTTCAAAACGATCTATAGACGACGCTTCCGCAATTCATAGGCTGCCTCCACATCCTTCTCTATTTCGATACGATTTTTGTTCTCCACTCTCGTTAGTTTTAACCCTAGCAAAATCGAGTGGTTCACATCTTGGATCGTTTTTTTTTTCAAAAACTACAACACAGATCTATTTTCAGTTGATTTTCCCAAATTTAGCAAACAAGTAAATACTTGCACCATACCCCATGAAGTACTTGTACACGCGTATCGAAGTACAAAAAATACTCGGTACTTGGTAGAGGTACTCGAGTATATACTTCTAAGTACTGATATCGGAACATCACTAGTTGTGCCATCTTCAGTGTAATTTTTCGTTCGGAATGTGCCGATATTTGAACCTGCGACTCACGAAAAATAGATCCGGCCCACAAAAAAAAAAGGTGCGGGTGCTTTTAACCGTCCTCTTGACGCGTATAAAATTTCGAGTGAATTACGAAAATTGCTAATTTTTTGCTATTTTTTTCGGTATGTACTGTACGTGTCAAACGGACCTCATATTCGGATCCAGTGGGTCGAAATACATTCGGTAGGTGGGTCTGGTAAAAAGCACGCGAAATTTTTTTTTGTGTGCCGGAAAATTGTCAGATTGCAGAATTTGTATACCATTTTTACTGAACTACTGTCGCAAACAGTATTTCCAGTATTAAAATGTGAGATCGCAAAAATTCGATAGTTGTTTTAGAAGTGTAGCCCGTAGTGCTGCCACTGCAATTCAAATATTTCCAGTATTCGAATATGAGATGACTCTAATTTTATCGAAGTAATTTTGTAGAAGTGTCAGTAGTGCTGCCACTGAAACTCGAAGGGTTTTTAGAATTACGCACATGAAAAACATAATTAATTTCTTTCTAGTAATAGATGTTTGGTTGCAAAAGTTACCAAAATGAAGTTAAAGTTACCAAGTTACCAAACCGCTTAAAAGTTACCAATTTTGGTAGAAAGTTACCAATTGTGGCAACCATGGTTCGTTTGTACTTCATGCTGTAAGCATGGCGTGCGAGACCTGTTTTTCTGAGTACACACATACAGATAGAAAAATATTGCGCTTGTATTAGGAGCTCTGCCAACTCTGTGCACCACTGATATAAATACATATTTTAGCCCTCAGCAATTTGCCAACAAGAAAACAGCTGATCAAGAAGAGCTGGCTGGAATTTACGCAAATTCCTTAATTGAATTTGATGGTTTGGAAGTTGAAATAGTAAAATGCCACTAATTAAACTTGTAAGAAACAAGTAATTATTCGTTTAGTCAGTGAACTGTGTCAGGACAAGAATTCAGGATTTGTTTTCTTACGTTTTCAATTTTATACTTTTTAAAGGTCTATTCTGCGCTGGTAACATAAATTTTATAACCGGTAATTAAAGTGTCTGTCAATTTTTAAACCTTTTTCGCATTCTGTGCTTTCTTGCAACCGGTAAATTTGGTCACCATCTCATAAGCTGGTAGCAAAATATTGCCCCGCGAAATATGCAATACAGGAATTTCCACAAATCTTCATAGCTGAGTTGCTGAATATTTTCACTGCATTACCAACGTACCTAGAATCGCGGTGACAAGAAGTTGTAACATTTTTTGGTAATAAAATTTTCCGGCCACAAAATCTGCGGTAACGTGCAGAATAGACCTGGTAATGTAAAAAAAATTTCTATCAGCTGTTCGTCTAACTTGCAAGTTTCTGCAAATTTTCTGTTCGCGTACTATTTTGGATATTTTTCTATTGTGAGAGAACAGATGATATTTCGCCGGAACTTCGCTGTTGGAAATTTTTTACTGGAGATTTTAAACGAACGTACCTATTGACTTTCCAAATTTAACAGAATTGTTACGAACGGCTTTAATTGACCTAAAACCAGATTTTGAAAATCTCGCCAAAGTGATATTTTGGCTGCGTTTCTTTATACATTCCGGATAATCCCATTTCACAGCCGGAATAAACAGAATGCGTTTGAAATATACGTCAACATATCATCAGGAACGTTCTAAAGAATAAATAAACAAAAAAGCTTATTCCAAACGTTCAGAATGAATAAAGAAATGCAGCCTTTGAATTTTCTTTTATATCAATCTTACGTACAATAGAATAATAATAAAATGAATCTTTTTCATTTCTAATAATAATTTTATTTAAAAATTAAATTTTTGTTTTTCTTGTTCTTTTTTTGTGGCTCTTTGTAGCATTTAGAACATAGTGTGGCTCTTTTCGGCCTCGGCCTTGCCCACCCCTGCTATATACATTTTCATACAAGGCAGGATTAAACAGTATTAAAAATATGCTGCATAAACACAACAGCAAACAACAGCTGAACTAAGAAGCAATGACATGCTATAACAGTAGGGGTATTCTCCAAATCTTGCAAAGCCATTGCACGTAGCACGGATTGCACGGATTGCATAAATTGCAAACACACAACAAGAAAATTCATGGGAAACAACATTTCCTATCGCTGCAAAATATGCAACGTCGAAACCCATGTATATATTTTGCAAAATAGCATAGCAAGATAATAGCGACCCTGTGCTAGTTGTTTTGTTGTTGGAATTGCTACATATTTCTCTCATTCCTCTCATCTCGCTCACTTAATTTTTTTTTGCTGTCTCTTGTTATTGTATTTGATACATAATTTCGCTGCTTGCTCCCCATGCATGCTACCACTTTGCAATGGGGTGTTCTCGTACTCTTCGAAATTTGGAATAGTATTTTTGCATTTCGTGCAATCCGTGCATCGTGCAAGACTTCGAGAATACCCCTAGTATGTTTGAGATGGAATGACATGGCATAGCAATGCATGAAATTTTTGTAAATTACATTTTAATAGATACGCTGGGAAGAAGTTAAGAAAATGTTTAAATTTATATTTTTTTCCTACTTGACCGATTCGAAATCTGAAACTATACCTTTCATGAGCATGAAACGGTATTATAACTTTGGCCCGATATTTGTAAGTACCAGAACAAGGAGAGATAGACTCATGAAAATGTGTACTTATGTATGTGACCAGAACATCGAGCTGAGCCGACTTAGGCTTATGGCAACCGAACTTCAACTGGGTGGCTACTGGCTGAAATGGTTTTACAGATGGCAACTGAGTTGCTATATTGGCAACTGCATTTTTGTGGTCGCTGCGGTAATAATAGGAGATTGTATACCTATGTACATATAAGGTAAACTTCAAAGTCTAGCGGGGGAGGGGAGGGCTCGAGCCTGGCCCCCCCTGCCTCTACGTAGCGACGCCCATGTATACATACATCTACATAAGATGCAAGATTTTCATTGAAAACACATACATAAACACAGTCCTACAAAGAAGCCTGCGACTTAAAGATTTCAAGTTGTGCCAACACCAATAACTTAAAGAATTAATAATTTGTATTTAATAAGTTTTATTTATCTATTAAAATTGTGTTCGTAGATTTTCACTTACCTATGTGATGGTTATATCGATGTTTGAAATAAATTCAAAAACATCGATGTATCTTCCAGCACTACTGATTAATATTTCGCAACATGATAATTGGCACACCCATTTTAAATTTCAGTATTTGGGGTCATCCCTGAAAGATCAATCGAGTTCGAAAATTCCGTTGTATAACCAACTGGTTCATCTATTTCTGCAACGGTGTTTATCGACGTATATCTATGTTATTTCCTCACTTTGAATGCTGGATTGAATAACATCATTGAGTTGATAGACATCCTTATTCTTCGCGGCAAGAATAGGTCGTTCTTTTTTTGTTTCTAAATTACAAACAAAAAATCAGGCAATAAAATTCGTCTTAATCTCTCATTGACTGGCAGCTTTCCGTTAAGTATGTCCAGAAATTGTCGCGAGAATACCTCGGCTGATTAATCGCTCTGTAGTTGAACACGCATATTCGTAGTCATCTGCAATGTACATATGTATGCTCGTCTTGCCACAGTGCTGAATATTTCAGCAAGCATTTATCTCGCCCGCTGGTGTCAATCGAGAAATTACAGGCAATTTCTACGTAAAATCTCCTGCGTTTCTACGCAAATCTCGCACCGATCGATCAAAAACCTCAAGCGAATTTTTCTATTCTAACGAATCGAGAGCTAAGGATATGAATTAATTGAATGTTTTCTTTGTTATTCCTGGCGAATCTAAATTTATTATTTGTATCTTCTTCTTATTTGGCGCTGTAACCGCCTAAGCAATTTTGGCTGAGCTCGACAAAACACGCCAGTCATTTCTCTCTGTGTCAACTGACGCCAATTTGAAAAGCTCCCATTTTATTATTATTATTATTTAACAAAAACTGTATGAAAGTAAGTTTAAATCTGTGAACAACATTTAAAAAAAATTTACAAACTTTCGTAAAAATTTCGAGCTTTCTATTTCAATTTTTATGTTTTTTTTTTAATATTATTCAGCTTTTAGATCATTAAATTTTAGTATAATAAAGTGCAAGTTTAAAGTAGCTGGGATTTACCGTTGATGTGTGGTATTTTTTTGACAATTTCGGTCATTTTTCCCCTATTATCGAAGTGTGCTCGACGATTTTTTTAATGAAGAAAATGAGCAACACCTCCATCAAAAAAATATATATATATTAACAAGTAATTTTTAGCAAAAAAAAACGATTAAAAAAAAAATATATATATATACTAGCTTATACCCGCGGGTTTCACCCCGCGCTTTTATACAAATATGAAAAATAATTTAATGATGTTAGATCTTATTTCTGTGCCCATTTCGTGATAGCTCGTTATTTTTTAAGCGAGTTAAGGTATTTAGGCCGTTTAAAACTATGAAGTGCCACGGCGGGTTCTAATATTTCCAACTCAAATTTAGTAACCTGGCCTTGATAAAATACCACTTCCCATTACTGTAGCAAATGCCTCAAGTGAGCTTTAGATTATAAGGCCGAACCCGGCTCTCCCTTTTCCATTTAATGAAATTCATTCTGTCAGTACGGCACTTATAAAATAAATTTCCATAACAAATTTAAAATACTTCGAGAGATTTTCTATCCTTCCAGA
>NW_023458564.1:10798243-10800870 GCF_013731165.1 Rhagoletis pomonella | reverse complement strand
GAACAACAACAACACCAAAGATAGCAACTACTACAGTCTCTGCTACAGTTGGGATTAAGTAGGGTAGAGTAAGCTTTGTCTTAATTCTAATATTCAGTCTTTTGCCAGGCTCTTAGCTCGTTATTTCCGCATATGCGGAGCAAATAAAGTTACGATCAAAATAGATATCAAACCTACATAGTAGGTAGTGTTATTATTTATTCGGAACCCGAAAAGTATAACTTATACAAAGGTACATACATATGGGGTATTCCATCGTCACGGGTGGGACATTTGTACAGAAAAATAGTTTTTCTTTTTTAAATTTAAGTAAAAAGGGCTAAGCAATTCTACATTTCGATATTGCTACACCTTGTTCACTAATATACGAGTTTTTACCAAATACGAAAAATATTCCAACTTGATTTTATATGGGAAAATTTTGAGCTTTTTCTTCTGTCACGGGTAGGACAAAGAAACGACACTGCTTTTTGGAGAACATATATTTTACGGAAAGTCTGTGAATTTACTTAACATTTCAATCTGAATTAGATGTTTTACTATACAGAAAAGAACCAGCAATTCTAACAAAGCACAAACCATAACAAAAAAATCAAAATTCTCCTGTCACAGGTGGGACAACTTTTTTCACGGGTGGGACAACTTTTGTCACGGGTGGGACACGTACGATATTCTTCATGAAATAGAGCTTCTAGTGAGATCCATATCAAAGGGCTTGGGTATGATAATTGTTAGAGGCCAAATACAAGATCAATTGACCCACTTTTATCACAGTAGTCATTTTAAGACGCACGATATGCTGCTGCCCTCAGGATCTATTTTAGGGGGCAATAGTTATACCAAACGAAAGCTAGAAGTCGCCAGAATGATGTATTAAAATGCATGGGAGAATGGATTATTTGCAAACGCATGCAATTTTATATGCATTTTCCAAATGCACTTCTGCACGGTGCATTTGATTGCAATGAAATTTCGAATATGCCTTAATGATTTTAAAGTTTGTTTAGACTAGCTATGTATGTCTGGCTAGCACTAACTACAGGTTGAACATGGATATCGACTCCTGTTATCCAGTGTTAACCAGACATTGAGTAACCGGCCCTAAGAGTGGCTGGAGATGAGTTATTTTTGGAAAACTGATTTCATGGACAAATCAGGCTCAAATTTAGCTATCCTTTGGTGAAAGCATAGAACGCCAGAAAAGATCTTGTGTACCCATGTCTAATCCGAAAAGTTATTTGCATTAGAATACTTATACGCAGATATATATATCTTTGTCACTTAAAGGCTATTTATTGGATTGAATTTATAAGCTAGGCGAACTTCTAGATTTTCTTGGTTTGAAATTTTGAGGTAATTGTTAGTATTCACTTTTGGATTGTTTTTAAGCAACCCTCATCATAGAATTCTCTGGCTTCTCTATGAGAGTAATGTTTACCTTGACCTTTCGAGCTGACCACGCGAAATTTTTTACTACATCGCTTAGCCCATCAACAGTATTATGGTGTTTAGTCAACCTGAACTTAAAATTTTTGTGGCATTAAACATTGGTTTGAAACGTTAAACTAGTTTTTTAGGCACTATTAGAAAAAAATTATAAGTGATTGTCACGGGCGGGACATGATAAAACGTTTCAAAATCTCTAAGTGCCTAATTTAATTTTTTAATAAAAGAAATGAAATAGGGTTAAGATCGTTAATATAAAAACCATTTTATACATACACTTGTGATGAGCTGATTAAGTCATTAATATTTTGATCGATTTTGGCTGTTTTTCTTTTGTTTATTTAATGTTTATTGTTTTTCCATAAAAGGCTAGCTTATTATATAACAAACACTATATAAATTCACATTTCAAACTTTGTGCAAAATTATAAAACTCTGCAAAGTTTCAGCTAGATTTTCAACTTTTTATTCAGATCTTTTAGAATTTTTTTGAGTATGCAGTTTGATAGCCCATTAAATCTCAGGGCAATAATGTGCAAGTTTTAAGTTGCTAAAGAATCACGTTGATTTTTAATGATTTTTCTTTCTTGTAGACATTTGGCTAGGTGGTCGGTTGTCGAAAATGCTAAATTACGTTCTGCTAAGAAGGAACATAACAATATTTTAACCTTTTTTGCGTTCTTTACATTTTCAATGAAGTCTTTAAAAAGTCGCCTACTTTTTTCTAACTTTTTATGCTGCTACAGCTTTTTTGGTACTTTTGCGAGCGTGCGTGTTCCAATAGATCAGCTCTTCCTGATTTGGCTTTTAATGTGTAATTGTAAACATTGCAATAAGCCTCGTAACCTCAAGGGTTTACACAACCACCCTTTGAACGCGGGATCCTTATTCCAAGAATCAAAAAAAAAAAATGCGCGTATGCTTGGTTTGCATTAGAGATGGGCACGGGCCTAAATTTTCAAGCCCGGCCCGGCACGAGGGCAAAATCAACTTTCAAAAACACGCACGAGCCCGCATCTTAAGAATTTTAGTGGGGCACGGCCCGGCCCGGCACGACGGGACACGTCCCAGCCCGGAAATAAAGAGCCAACTTTTATTGTATATATACATATGTACATATTTTTGATTTTGTGTTGTATGTATATTTACTTAAGCGAATAAATTTTTTACATCAAAGATTT
>NW_023458564.1:10782944-10798233 GCF_013731165.1 Rhagoletis pomonella | reverse complement strand
TTCTCTTATCAAAAGAGTTTTGATATGTACTATTTTTTTTTTTTTTTTGCATAAAAACAAAAGCTTATCTCAGTTTGTAGTATTAGCAACGGGCTTTTTCGTGCTTATTCGTGCTTTTATGAAATTTTACTGAACGCCCATACACGCAGGAGTTCGTGCTGACAGCAAATATTCCGGCCCGTACCCGCGGGCTTACGCAGCTGGTGCAAAAACAAAGCTTGTAAAGATTTATTAAGAAAATAATTCAAAATCAGTTCTACTTGCGAGATTTAGTAACAAATTTGCCGAAAGTGTGAGCGTATGTATTTACTGTACAAGCAAATAGTACGCTATACATTGAATATATCGCACGTTTATTAATATAGAGATGTAACTCAAAATTTACGTTTTTGGAGATCTCATTACGCAATTGATAAGCTGATAAGTAAAATATGTTCGGTGTAATATATAACCAATGTTCCCAAATATGGCGAAGACATGTGTCTTTCCATCTGTCTTTTTGTATATCAACTGTATGAATTGATTGCGTTATCCCAGAAGATTGAAATTTTGAAATACTTCGTTATATTATTAAACGTGCGATATTGTGCTTAGAAAAAAAAATTACCGGGAAGTTAAAAAACGTAATTTTTTACACAAAAACGTCCAAACGTCAACAGGATACAAAAAATGTACAAATCACGTTAAAAACGTAAACCTAGTAGTGCTTTTCGTACTAAATTTTGTGATTTTCTTTATTCAAAACGCGAAATTTTTTGAGTTTGGTGCTTTTTTTTAGTTTGACGACACCAAATCTGCAAATCTCAAAAAAATGGAAATTAAATTTATAGCAATTGGAAGTTTCGTAAGGAATTTTACAAAAATGGAAACAAAATCATGGCACAATCGCAATAATAAGCGAGAGAGCATATGTTTGTCAAAAAATATGAGGCAGCACTTCCAATCATGCCAGAACTATATACGGTAATTTGCCATTGCCTGCAAAGATGTCCATGTTACTGGGACCAAGAATCGATCTTTAGACTTTTAGTTTGGGCTGAATTGTTATAGAAATCAAATTTTGTTATGTTTATGGTTTGAAGCGGTCGTTTCTTTAGTTCACGAGATCATAAGAGGCTACAGTGTGGATTTAAACTTCCACATAGTTCATAAAACTTAATTTTTTGCTTTTACTTTCGTTTGATAGGAATTGTAGAAAAATTAAGCACAACGAAGAAAAATTAATATGTAAACTGCACAAATCTAAGCAAAACGGCAACCTGGATACAGAAATTAGAAAATAAGAACAAAAATATTCACGTCGCGTCGTTTGGACAAAAATATTTGAATTTATAGCAAACAATGAATTCGATCGCCGAGCAAGAAACATTAATTTTTATTAATTTGAATCGTCATACCTACAATAACATTTTTTATGCATATAAAGTCCATTACATCTCAATAAAAAATCTGGTGCTTTTTCAAATTCAAAACGCACTCCATATGCCTGCTATGCGAGAGAGAGTAAGGTATGCGGGCAGGCTGATGAAGCGGTAGCGCAAGATGTGATCAGGGATGCCGTTTGGATCTAAATACATCCAATTGGATACATTTTTAGACGAATTTTTGCGGGATACTTATTTTTTCCGATCAGTATAAATGTGGATACTTTTTAAATTGGCCAAAACTTTATATTTTCTATAAAGTTTTTTTCGTTCAAAACTCTATTTTCATTAAAGATGGTAGAAAGCATTACGTTTTCTAAATGTATTAAAAATCGCTACTTAAGCGTGAAATTAAAGCATTTTATTTTTTGCGAACGAAGCAATGAACAATTGCGCTAGCTAAAAAGGATGCTTTAAGCAAGATCTTAATATATATATATAAAGTAAATATATAATCTTTCTGTAGTAATCTCTTTCATATCACATATTTTCATTTGTTAATTTAAAAAGAAAGCAGATCTCAATACTCGCATTTTGAGGATTTTTCATTTGTTTTTGCGGAATTTGGTAATATTTTTTGTGGCAACACTGGGAACGATGAGCTGTATGAGCTTTCCAACGACAAATACCATTGCGCAGCGAATGCATGAAGCACACCGGACGTAATATCAATTTCAAAAGAGTTGCGGTTTCTAAATACAAATTCAAAATTTTTACTTAAATCAACCCTCCATTTTGTTAAATATCAATTAATGAAAAATATTTTTGCATTCGAGATAATTTAAAACTGTAAAAGTTTGCCTTGCATCCGATCACCAGTGTATTACATTTCAGAAAATGAGTTGGTGACCTACGTAAAAACCTACTAATTGGAAATTTCAATACATTTGTGTATAAAATTATTGCGAAACATTTATTTAACCACAATTTAACGTTTTATTTTTTGTGCAAGAAGCGTAAACATTAAAAACAATTATAATTTAAAACACACCGAAAAAAATAAAAATTCATGGAAAAATAAATATCGTAAAATACCGTTAAATTTGCTAAATAAAATATAAATTTAGATGTTTGTTATAAAGAACAGAACCACTACGGTAGGGCTGCCATAATCCTGATCCCATCGACCAGGACACTTTTTCCCTATAAATACAGTTTCTTTGGTTCAGGCGTTGCATTATTTTGAAGTATTTTCTGATATTATGAGCAACGTAGTTTTGTGATTGATGATGATGAAATGTTCAAGTTCTGAATTTTTTTTTATCATAAAAGAACCAATTTCTCTTGACGGTGACGTAACTTGGAAAAATGGTTTGCGCTTTTAACGTGGTCTTACGCTTGCCTTACCACCAAATTTCCACATATCCTACAATGAGCTTCATGATCATTTTTGCCATTTTGTTTATGCATAACCTAAAGATTATTCAGGTAGGCTGTCTGAAGTGAAGTCATTCTAAAAGACTTAGCCAATAAGGACTGAAAAATGTGCTTCCCTGCATGCTTCCTGGAAAGGGGTTTCCTTTTTACAATTAACGCGAATGTACTTAAATATATATTTATATTATTTAGCATTACAAATAGGATTCAATATGCATTTTAGGTCTCTATAAAACATATTGATCTGAACCTTAAATATTTTCATTCCTTAAAGAAGTATGATGTTTGTGAACTAAAAACCGCTTTAAAAGAACTTCTTCAAAAGACCTTCAGAAGTGCGTCCTACAAAAGCCCTTCTGGAAGCTCTTCTTTGAGTAGCGAAAGCAGAAGCCCTTCAATTTGTGCCACTCCGTACAAAAAAGGAAGGAGAAAGGAATAACTTTCTGTAAGGCCTCTTGGAAGAGATTTTAACTCCTGAAATTATCTACTGCTTAGTATGTATGACACCTCAGCCGTGTACCTGTTCAGGAAATTCTAGTTTTTCGGCATTTGCCTGAAGATACAAAATAAGATATTGTTTAACATGTTACTACTAATGACAGAATGCTTAACCTTTTTTCAGACCAAAAATCTGCTAAAACTTAGATGGGTGTCTGCACTGACCTTCAGTAACAAACCAGGACAATGTAAGTGTGGACCACGACACCAGGACAAATCCTGGAAAACCAGGACGTCTGGCAGCCTTATACCACGGTCCTTGGTTTTCACAGCTCCAATTCGCTTTGTTGTTGTTAATTAACACAATCTTTTGAATAGCTTCCGGGCATTAAATCCGAAGTGGGTTATTGGCACTAATAACAAACATTTACAAAAGTAATTCAGCAATTGAAAATTGCTTTAACATCGCTTATAGCTGAACATTTGTTATTTAACAGCCAATAAACGCTTGATTCATTTTTACCAGTAAATAAATGTAAAAAACTTATATCCGCTATGGCTGGTGACCGTCGTAAACACTCGGGCTTTGTTTTCTTGATTGCCGTCAATGTTTAGATAAATATGTACATATGTAATTATGTAATGTATATCGTCACAAATGAACTTAAAAATAATAAATTTGCCCATTCCGTGACTTCGCCAATTTCCGTGACTTCATTTAATTTATTTTTAATCAATAATATCAAGCGGATCATAGCCACAAAACAAGAAAAACGGATTTAAAAAGAAATCGTGAGAAATTATGTGTTTACTTTTGAATTTTGATAATTGATGTGACAAGGATGTCAGTACGGAACGCATTTTAACTAATTAAGATCTTCGACCTTTAGATACCTACATATGTATATGTATGTACGTACATTAGGGCTGCCATAATTCTGAACCCATCGACCAGGACACTTATCATCCAAATCAAAAACGAAGATACATGTGAATATAGTGCCAATATGCCAATATACATATTCCTTATAAGTACAGTTGATTTGGTTCTAATATTATAAGCAATGTAGTTCTGTGGCACAATTAGGGATAAATCGATACAAGTAAATCCAAGTACATACTCGATACTTTTCTCAATTTACCAAATATTTTTGTACTCGATACTTTTTACTGCGATCCAAGTAGGTATCGAAAAAAAAGTACTTGTTTCGGAAGCGCAAAACCTATTATGCTTCAGCATCTTCTTTGAAAAGCAACCCATTAGGCACGATGCACATTAGTGCGATACGATATGCGATGCGATATGCGATACGATATGCAATACGATATGGATGCGACATCGACATCGTACGTGGTAATTGTTAGGAAGCGATGAAAACTGTGCACACTTGCACGACAGCGACACCGCTGCGATATAATATCGCATGCGTATCGCATGTGTAACACGGTTTGTTGAACGAGGTGAAATTAGTATTGCGCGGTATTTTTTGCAATAAGCATGTCCTTTTCACAGGAGGAAGCATCTTCCTCAATTTTTTTAGTCGAATTAATTAAAAAAAAAACCATGCTTATGGAACTATACAGAAAAAAACTACTGTAGAACAGACATGACTAGTTTGGCATGGAGAAATATAGCGTCTGAGGTCAAGGACACAGGTAAGTAAACAATAGAATATTTTTGTCATGGTTTATTTGCCTTTGTTTTCACATCTTTAAAAAGAAATTTAAAGAATCCAATAATTTTAAACCTATTTATTTTTGATTTTGAATAGCAAAAAGGATTTGGTGTTTGTTTCAAATATTCAAATAATTACACCGTACGGCAAAATCGACTTTTTTTCTGGGTATTGAACCAAACCAATTTTTTTAAGAGATTGAGTCATAGGTAAAAAAGTGATTTCTCCGTTTTTCGAAGTTAGCCTCCGAAATCGACATATGGGCCTTCGAAGTTCGAAATAGGACCTTTGGTAAAAAATTATATTAATTATTGCATGTAAATAACTAAAACGCTAAAAATATAGACGTAGTCCCACTTTTGCTCTTATTTAAATGGTATATAACTTTTTTTGTGCAAACTTATATTACAGGTCCTATAAAGGGTCAAAGTTCAGGTCTTCGAAAAATTAAATTCCTTATATTTCAAACAATTTTGAACTTATTTTTAAAAAATTTATATCGTTATAAAGGTGATTGAACCCCCTTTCTTCTGATATGCACTTTTGTATACTTCGTACATAAAAATTTTAGAAAAAACACATTTAAATACCTTTTTTATGTATAAAAAAAAAAAAACATTTTAAACAAAAAACTTACTAACCGATTTTTAAATGGTATCATTGAAAAGATGACTAAATCCCCTTTCGCCTGATATGGATATTTGCACACTTCGTACATAACAATTTGAGAAAAAAACACATTTAAAGGAAAAAATACCTTTTTTTTAATATTTTTAACAAACAAATTACTAACTGATTTTTAAAAAGTTGGTATCGTTGTAAAGGAGATTAAACCTTCTTTCTTCTGATATGCATATTGGTATACTTCGTATATAAAAATCCAAAAAAAAAACACATTTAAAAGAAAAAATACCTTTTTTTATCAAAAAAATATTTGAAACAAAAAAATTGCGAGTCCAAATTTCGTGTCCTGCTTCGTTAAAGTAGCTGAGACAAATTGTTCTAGCAACCGAAAACTATCTGGACTTATTCGATACGTTTCTTTAAATTTTGCCGGGTGTTGAGAGAGCTCATGGGAAACTACCGCCGAACTGTGCTTTATGTTCCTCACATTAAACGGGTGCACCCAATACTTTCTCCTACTATAAGCTCTTTTTTTCTTTGTTGTAGCCACCAATATGCTACAGCAATGTCTTCATCGGATGAACTTATGGTATTAACTGAAAGGCGCAAATGGTATCGCGTGTCGCATCGCATGTCGCATCGCATATCGTAACGCACTAATGTGCACTGCGCGCATTTCATATCGCATCGCATATCGTATCGCGTATCGTATCGCATATCGCATCGCGTATCGTATCGCACTAATGTGCACCGTGCCTTAGAGTAGGGATGGGCGGCAGAACAGCTCGCGCGCAGCAGCGCGGGCAAGCAGGTGCGCGATGCGGGGTAAAAATGTAAAACCGAAAGGGTAAGCAATAGCCGTGTACGTGTATTAACCCATTTTATGCAATGTATATTGCCAAAGGCTATTATATTCACCTCTTTGTTTATAGAGGAACAATTTTTAACTATATTTGTAGTCTATTTATTAAAAATAATTCAACATCATGAAATGCCGACCAATTTAATTTTTTTTATTAATAAATCAATAAAGTTTAAATTGATTATACATATGTAAAAAATAGTATGTGCTAATTCATACTGGCGAACAATAACGTGTTAACGATCTTGCTTGCGCATGTGTTCGTAAATAAGAGAGCCGAGCGCTGCTACTAGGCTCAGTCGGTAGTAGGGATGCAAATTTTGAGCAGTAACATCGATGCATCGGAGAAAGGAACATCGCCAGAGAAACATCGATATATCGACGGTTTCCGATGTATTTTGCAATTTGTTAATTTCTGGTTAAATTTAAAGAAATATTGAATACTTTAATAATTATGAATGTATTTTCCTATATTTTATTATCGTTTCTATGCCCTCTCTATTATTACAATCAAAATGCATACCATCGTTAGTTCGTTCGGGCCTAAAGATCCGAGGCCTGATCGTGTTGAAATTCTAAGGGGTGTTTGGTTTTGTTTTAACGGCTAGGTCATTAGCATTCAGATTGAATCCAACAATTTCAATGAGCTTGGGCCGTTTTTATGAATAATGTTGTGGAAAAGCAACAATAATTTACAAAGGTAAGAAGTTATAGCTGCTATTTGGGAGATCACCACATCTACTAATCAGACTTCTTAAACCGCGGTCACTGAGGAGATGTGGTGATCTTCGAAATAGCAGCTATAATTTCTACCTTTTGTAAATTATTGTTGATTTTCAGTAACACTTTCAACAAAATTGTTGAACATAATTGTTATAAGGCCATAAATAACAAAGAAATTCTGAATGAATAATAAATTTAAGGTCAGTCCAACATACCGAAAGAAAGTCGGAGAGTCTTCTTAAAGTCGATGCTTAAAACATCGGTAAAACTTCCATCGATGTATCGTCAATTTCGCGATGTTAGTAAATTGTAAACATCGATGGCAAACATCGAAAATTGAACCGATATTATCGATGTTTCAAGAACATCGATGCGTCGTTTGCATCCCTAGTCGGTAGAAAACCATCATATAAAAAGGTTGTTTTGCGCTGATTGTCCTTTTTTTCCAAGCAAATTTCTTACGCAAAATTATCTGCGCAAGAACAATCCCTCCCTTTGAAAATTTGCGACCAACTGAACCAAGGATGACATGATATGAAACTCTCTCATTTTGCTTCCGAGAATCTAACTTAAACTCGTTTTATGACTTGGCAGCACTGTCAAATAAAGTTGGACTGGACAGCTGACAAGCAAAATAGCGAGCTGCCACTAGATACGCACAAAATACACCGATTTAATTCCAATGGATTTCCTGCAAACACATTAAAAAATTATGTTTAAAGATAGTGTTTTCAAGAAAAAGCATTTTATATGGTAATTTTTAACACCAAACAATTAAGGAGATACTAAAAATCTAAAATATTTGCTTGTTTTGTTGAATAAAAAAATTAACAAAAATTTGCTCAATAAATCTCCCAATATGATTTTCGCTGCTGTGGCAATATTGGGGGATGTTATAAAAATTAACCTTTTCCCAGCGCTCTCACGAGAAAAAGAGTTTCGTATCATGTCGTCCTTGACTGAACGCTGACAATGCAAAAGTGAATTACAAAACAGCCAGTGTTACCACTTTGGAAATTATTACCAAAATTGGTAGAAACAATTTGGGTTGGTAAAAAGGTAAATTTTTTCTCATTTTGGTAGATTTTTGTTAAATTATTTTGTTTGAAAACTAAATAAAAGTTTAGTTCCCGTTTTATTTGTCTTAAAGCATAAACAGACGGCAGCGTTGATCCGGATCAACTCGGGAATTAACTGCAGTTGATCCGGATTAAGTCCGAGTTAATCCGGATCAACGCTGCCGACTATTTAAGCTTAAAGTCAGCTTTATGTATATTATAAATTGTTTTCCAAAAGTGTTGTCTACGTTATTGCATTAATTTTCAAACGGTTTAATGCACACTTATTATATACATACATCTTCTTCTTCTTCTTATTTGGCGCAGTAACCGCCTAAGCGATTTCGGCCGAGTTCAACAAAGCACGCCAGTCGTTTCTTTTCTGCCAAATGAAGCCATGTCCCTCTCCACCTGGTCTTTCAATCTCAGTGGGGGCCTCCCTCTTCCTCTGCTACCACCAACCCCGAGTTGAATACTTTCAGAGCTGTAGCGTCGGTGTCCATTCGAACGACATGGCCAAGCCAGCGGAACAGCTGTATTTTACCATACATACTACATATCGATAAAAGGTGAACAAATCGTACTCCAATCAAAACTCATTTTAGTGAAATCCTGAGCACCTTTTGATTCCTTAAATATTTTAAATGATAGATAGAAAGAAAAAATGGACAGGCATGTAAATACACACCATGATTGTTCACAAAAAAAACTAAAAATTAAAGGCCAGTTTTTATAAATGGCAATTATTAAATGAAAAAAAAAAAAACAAAAGACCGGCGACGATATAACTGCATACCCAAAAATGTAAAAATTCAGAGTAAAAAGCTCGAAATATAGACGATTTTTTTTTATGGGTTTGGTTAATAATACACTCTTATACGAAAGAAAGAAAAAAATTTTACTTGAAGAACATTGCAAATATTAGAAAAATACCAATGAGTCAATGTATTTGTCTATAATAACTCCAGTTGAAGTTTTTTCAAATGATTATGCTTCGTTGTTGCCTTAAGTTTCATCACTTTCGCTTTCGGTTGAAAAAAAACCGAGAAGATGCCATTAATATGATCTCAAATACCATATCATTAGTTAAATACAAAGTTCATTAGTAAATAATTTTAATTTAATTAATTTTAATTTTTATAGCAATAATTAAAAAATGGAACAAAACTATAACTTTTGTTAGAAGAACTAAAAAAAGTTATTGGTAGATATTTTCCAGATTTGGTAGATTTTTTTCAAGTGGATGGTAAATATTTATTTTCTGAAGTGGCAACCCTGAAAATAGCTAATATGCGCGCAAGCAAATCGGTACTCACCACCAGTGTTGCCATTTCTGTTTCTGCCGTCCCGCCAGATTAATAAACAAAAAACGCTAGAATCCTGCTAAATCATTTAAATTCTGTAAACTCTTATGAAAAAAAAAGTTTCTTTTATAATTTAGCAGTTAAACTTTATTTGATAAACTTAGAGATCATATGTTTATAAAAAACCATCAGTTTTTTAACAAAAACAAAATTGGAACTTCGTTATATAAAGTATAAAAATTGGTCATAAGAATGTCGAATTAAAATCTTCAAATCATCAAAAATATATAGATATGCATACATGCAGCTTTTTTCATGTTAGCTGAGCCGAAGGTACCTAAAAGTATTCGGCAACTATATAATACTATTAGAATACCTTTCCCGCCATGTTCAGTGCTTATTTAGTGCATTTTATTCTGGATACGAAAATCTTTTTATACACATAAGTATGTACATACATACATATGTGTATAAATGCATTGTTTCAAATAAAATATATATCTTGATTGAATTATAGTGAAAATTCAATTGGTTCTATAAAAGTTTAAAATCGTTATTAGTGCGTTACTATTTATTTTGGTTTTTGATAAATACAACAATACTTATATCTTGGACCGGTCACTAATGTAGTATAGATGCATATTAAATTTTACTGAAACAAATTTTTTGATGTTTTGATTTGTCCCAAGTTTTGGTGCTTTTAGGAAAGTTGGCAGCCATAGGGTCTCACATTCGTGAGTACTCACATATACTTGTTCTCTCATTCCGATCACCTTAGAGGAATTGGAAGATATGCGCAATACATTTCCGCAGCTATATAAGCAAGCCCAGTGTTGGGAAATGAAATTGTTCCTTCCGTACGAAATCTATACAAAAACTGTACTTTTCGACAGTAAATTGTATCAACTTTTTAATTTGCTCATATATTTTCTTAGTACATGCATACATAGATTCCGTTCAAGACCAATGATTTGATGGTTTTCATGGGAAAGTTTATGTATTTAAGTAATTTACATATTTTACACTTTTAACATAAATGTGTATGCACATATTTTAAGGCACACTTTTTGACAAACAAATTTTCATAAGTTATTATGAATGGATAAAACAGACCTCTTCTTTAAAATCAGGACTAAAACTTAACATTTTAATAGTATGTACTTCAAGTGCTTATCAATACTTTACGACACGCACATATTAACAACATTGGCCATTTACCTTAAAGTTATTTAATTTTAATTATTTGTCTACAAAAATTCGGTTTATACTTTAACAAAACCCGTATAAATCCAAGGTTCAATCTTTACGCAACATTAAAAAAATCAACAAACTTTTGTAAAATTGTCAAGCTTTTTAATTAGATTTCCTAGAAATACATATTTTGAGTACGCAGTTTTGTAGCCCGATCAATTGATCAATTTAAATAAAGTGCAAGTTTCAAATAGCTGCGACTTATCGTTGATTTTTAACCGAGTTCCAAAACTTTGGACCACGTCAACCGATTTCGATAATTCTTTTTGCAACCTTTTTCGGAAAGGTAGTGTCTCAGAGGTGGTCCCATACTAATCTGGTTTAGATCAGATCATTGGATCATGAAATCTTACTAATATTATAAATGTGAAAGTTTGTATGTTTGGATGTTTGGGAAATCATCACGCGGAAACAACTGAACGGATTTGCATGAAATTTTGTACGCAGATAGCTTATGGGACAGATTGGTTAATAGGCTATTTTTTTTAAGAGTTTCCACCTGTTAAAAAAGTTTAATTTATTTAATATGCGGGAACGACTGAATGGATTTGCATGAACTTTTGCAAGCAGATAGCTTATAACCTACAGTGGGAAATAGGCAAATTTTTTGGAAGAGTTGCCACCTGTTAAAAAAGTTTAATTAAATTAATACGCGGAAACTACTAAACGGATTTGCATGAAATTTTGCACACAGATAGCCTATGACCTAGGTACTTTTAGGCTACTTTTTTATGAATTGCCACCTGTTTGAAAATGAAATTTTGCTCAAAGATGGTTTATGACCTGGATTGAAAAATAGGCTACTTCCTTAACCGGTTTTCCGATCAGAACGAAATTTAGTACACTTACTACTGATTTCGGAAGGATGGTCTTAGACTGAAAGTAAGTCCGGTAACACAAGGCCCCTCCCATACAAATTGGAATTTTCATATTACATACATATCTCTGGAAGTATTTGTGGGGGAGAACTGAAACTTGGTATAGTGATATGTATGTAAAATCAATGTTGGCATTAATCGATTGATGTTTTAATCAGTTAGTTAATTCGATTAAATTCAATCTGATTACAGTTAATTATGATTAATTTTAATCTGACTAAACAGCTAATCGTAATCGCGATTAAAAAATTAATTTTTAATCATTAACTCTTAATTTGATCAAGTAGGTTTGGTGATTAATTAAGTTATGCTGGAATTTCCCTGTGCACACAAAGCAAGTTAATCCGGTATGGCCAAGTCGGGTTTCCTCATCAATCTAAGCAGTTTGGTGTACATTTTCATTAAGATATATACCAACAAACGTTTTACAAACTAGGTTTGTAAAAGTTCCCAGTTTATGTATTACTAATAACAATTTTTTTTTATTATGTGCATTTTATAAGCGTAAAACACAAAATAATTAGTATAACTGGTGTTTGGTTTCAAATTCGGGCAAACTAGACAACTTAATCAGATTTTATTTTTAATTGGATTAACGATTAATGTTTAAAATAAATTAAACGTAATCGCAACCAGCGATTAACGATTAAAAAAATTTTATCATTAATCGTACAGTTGATTGCGACTAATTAATTTTAATCGTCAAACGCGATTAACATTTTAATCGTTAATTTTTAATCGTTAATCAGATTAACAGTTTGCCAACACTGTGTGAAATCATGTTCATATTCACGGAGAAAAATGGACGTTTTTGGAAATGAGGCGTAGCACCTCCCATACTGACTGAAAGTTTCATATTGTATATATCTTCAAATATTTGGGGTAAAGTACTCAAGCTGGTATGGAAATACATATGTATGTGAAACTAATACCATACTTATGGTGGAATATTAGAGTTATTGGAAAAGGTGGTGTGGCAACTCCTATGCAAATTGATTTTTCTATGCTGCATATCTCTGGAGGTGTTTATTGCAGAGGACTGGAACTTGGCACCGAGATGTGTATACAAAATTAATTCCATAATCATGGAGAAAAAATTGCGTTATTCGAAAAGGGGACATGGTTCCTCCCGTACAAATTTACTGTTTTATACTGCATATCTCTAGAGGAGTTCATGGTAGAGTACAGGGACTTGGTACTGGGGTATGTAAAATCAATTCTAAATTCATGGAAGAAGATTAGGGTTATGAGAAAAAGGGACGTGGCACTTCCTGTACAAACTTACTTTTTCTTGACACATATCCCTGGAAGTGTTTGTGGAAGAATACTGGAACTTGGTATGGAGTTGTATATACAAAATGTATCAATTGCTCATGGAAAAAATGTGAGTTATTAAAAAAGGAGGCATGTCGCCTCCCATACATACTAAAAACTTCTTAATACATATCTCTGGAAGGATAGAAAATCTCTCGAAGTATTTTAAATTTGTTATGGAGATTTATTTTATAAGTGCCGTACTGACAGAATAAATTTCATTAAATGGAAAAGGGAGAGCCGGGTTCGGCCTTATAATCCAAAGCTCTCTTGAGGCATTTGCTACAGTAATGAGAAGTGGTATTTTATCAAGGGCAGGTTACTAAATTTGAGTTGGAAATATTAGAACTCGCCGGGGCACCTCCAAGAAGGTTACATGTTCACGCGTCGTATACCTGGAAACATTTTAAGGTAAACTTAGAGGGATTGATATCTTTCGTATGCCTAGCGCGCATACGAGATTTTATAATTTCATAGTTTTAAACGGCTTAAATACCTTAACTCGCTTAAAAAATAACGAGCTATCACGAAATGGGCACAGAAATAAAATCTAACACCATTAAATTATTTTTCATATTTGTATAAAAGCGCGGGGTGAAACCCGCGGGTATAAGCTAGTATTATATATGTTTGGAAAATGACGCCCATTTATGGATACATGTGTATATCTTATTAATCGATGCACCAATTTCTTCCAAACTTGGCACAGTTGTTGGCCTTGGCACAGCATACCAAACCGCCGAAAATTTTTAAAATCCGACAATAACGACGCCCACATCCCATATAACGGTAATTTAGAAAAATACAAAATGTTCGATAAATCAGTAAATATTAAAGCTAACACAGTCCGACGAAATAAGACCGATCTCCTTACCTAGAAACCAGACTATACCTTCCCAAGGGATTTTGAGATATTCTAACCTATAAGTGAAAAAAATGCCGTTTTTGCCCATTTTTGGAGTTGTGTATGCAAGTCAGAGTAATTTTTCCCAAAAAAATACAAAAAGGTGTTAAAGTACAAGTCTTTCTCTTTGAAATGGCGTTGAGTTTGCACAAATATCTTCGCTGAGATATTACAATTTTAAGTTTACGGATTTTCCAATTTTTCTATATCTTGAAAATCATGTAAGTAACATAGCGGCCATGTGTACTATCCTCAGCACTTAAAACTTAAACTTAAAATTGTATTATCTCAGCGAAGCAAAAAGATATTTGAGCAAACTCAACGCCATTTCAAAGAGAAAGACTTGTACTTTATCACCTTTTTTGTATTTTTTTGAGAAAAATTACTCTGGCTTGCATACACAACTTCAAAAATGGGCAAAAACGACATGTTTTGCACTTATAGGTAAGAATATCTCAAAATCCTGATGTGATAGAGCAATTCTGTGGCCAGATTTGAATTCAGCGCACCGAAAACCTTCGGGAAAGTATAGTCTGGTTTCTGGGTAAAAATTTTGTCGGCCTGTGTAATTTATTTAAAATTGATGCTTGCAACAATTCTTCGCCAAGAAATACGTTTATGATAAAATTTTGGAAAATGGGCGTGGCACCGCCCACTTATGATCACATATATGTATCTCGGTAACCGTTCTACCAATTTGTACCAAACTCGGTATGGTTATTGTGCTTACCACATAAAAGAAAAATGTTGAAAATTATTGAAATCGGACTAAAATTGAGGCCGCTTTTCATATAACGGTAAATTTCTGAACTGCTTGAAACTTCAATATTTCGAAATTTAAGGACTTTAATTTACTAAAAATTTATACACCTTGGCTTACCATTGTAGCTTTCGAAAGGGTGAAAGTCATATATTTAATACTTGCGTCGGGTATTTAATGTTCGGCTCCGCCCGAACTTAGACCTTCTTACTTGTTATTTTACTCTCCCGAAAACTTTGACTTTTGTAAGTTTGATGTTAAATTGGCTTCTACCTGTTTTTATTGTACCATGTGTCGAAATATGAAACGGATACAATATTTTATATTGACACAATTATAACAGAAGGAATTTATCAACAATTTTTATGAGCATGAGGCCGTTTTTAGTGAAACTTATTGTTGAAAAGCAACAATGATTTAAAAAAAATGGTAGAAGTGATAGCTATTTCGGAAACCACCACATTTCCTCATCAGACTTCTTTCAGTAGAATTCGAACCGACGATCACCACTGACTCAGCCGGTTGCCTACGCACTGTGCTAAGCTTGTCTTGTTTATTCTCGTTGCTTATTTTCCACTATTTCACTTTGCTAAGCCAACTACAATCAAGCGCAGCTATTCCGCTGCAATTCACTTGATCATGTGGTTGTTGGTTTTGTTGGTTTTTGTTAATATTTCTATTATTAGAATGTTTAAC
>NW_023458564.1:10771721-10782844 GCF_013731165.1 Rhagoletis pomonella | reverse complement strand
GAGAACGGAATGTTTCCCATGAGCGCGTTAGCAGGTGTTAACTACTCTCCCTGTAAAATTGAGCTGCCACCAGCTCCCCTTATAACTCTTCTACTACAGCAGCGTTTTTGCGTCTCTGTTGCCATTTGTAAATGATGATTATTACAGCGGAGCCGACGGCGATGATTATAAGAAGGGAAAATGAAATCGACCATTGTGTCGACTGTGCCCGAGTTATTTCTCGCAAGGCTGCGATGTGCTCCAGATTCTTTAAGTTTCCATGATGGAGATAGGGAAGGGATAATAGGGGAACGAGCTCCGTTATGTTCAGTATTTGGGCTGGTGCGGCTCTCGGGTAGGAGCTAACAGTTCTCTTCCAGTTCGTGTAGCTAATATTATTAATGTTGGCGTTTTCTTTGAATGATATAAGGAAGGTACCTTTAATTTTTATTTGTGGAAAACTGTCTTCGCGCACTTCAACTGCTTCATCGTTGACGATCACCAATCCATCGTCAATTTCCTCCAGAGGGGCAATGTGGTCAGCTGGTATGGACTTGCATGCAGCGGGTTGACGATTCAATAGGTTCAGTAGGCATGAGCTGGTTGTGTTTGCAACTCGACAAATTGCTTTCGATGCTGTTTCTTTACAGTTGTTTAGTTGGTGATGTTTGTTACTACATTCTGCTACCATAGTGGCTTCTAACATTAGCGTCTTCTTACTGTGAATAACTGGCCTGACTATAAGTTTGTTGCATATTTGGCTTATGATGATGTTTTCCCTATTTCTTCCCTCAGTACATCATCGATGGCTCGCTGGAAAACACTAGGGGCATTTTCAGCCCAAACGGCAGTCTACAAAACTCGTACTTTCCGTTGTTTACGGAAAATGCTATTTTCTTCCTGTCTTTTTCAGCTAATTTTATCTGGTGGAAACCAGATTTAAGGTTTATTGTTGTGAAAATTGAGGATTTACCCAAATTTGCTAATATAACGGAAGTGTCAGGGATAGGGTATCTATCTTTTCGTTGAGTTTTTTAAAGTCTATGACCATTCGCATTTTCTTTTCACCAGATTCGGATAATCCTTTTTTAGGGACTACCCATATAGGGCTATTGTATGGAGACCTGGAAGGTCTGATAATGCCATTTCGTTAAAGGTTATCAATTTCTTTATTTACGAATTCGGACGCTGCTATTGGGTAGGGATATGATTTCGAATACACTGCTTCATTGTCTGTTGTTCTAATGGTTGCCACAATATTCGTATTGTAAGGAAGGGATTCCTCGGGGTTAGAGAAAACTGCAGCATACTTACTTTTCAGCTCGTCAATGTATGGTTTCAGTATAATATTGTTAACATCCTTACAGTGGAGATGTTGTAAATTTTCTGAACCAGTTTTGTGTGAAAGGACTCCGTTCTTAACGTCAAGGTTAGCACCGATTTTGCGTAAAAGGTCATAACCGATTAAACCGTCGAATGTTTCAAGTGTGGATAGGAGGAAAAACTCAGAATTGGTGTTAAAAATATTAATAGTGCACTTCCGCGTAACGCGATTGGTGCCATGAATAGATTTCACTAAGAAGGGAGATGTTAACGCTTTTACACCCTGCCAATCACAATCTCTTACATAGTTTTTAGAGGCACCAGTGTCGATTAAAAATTTTACTGGTTTTCCTTTGAACTTCCTGCTAACGTATGGTAGCAGGGACGTTACTCTAAAAAATGTATTTCATCGCTTGGTACCTCCGGTACCACGTCATCACGATTGTAAACTCCCTCGCCTGACACCTTTTCGTCATAAGCATCAGAATCTGTGTAGGCTCCTTCAACGTCATCATTCGCGCACTGGTTTAGGGTATTGATTCGTTGTAACTTATTGTAATTAAATTGGTCGCTATCGTGTGGTCTCTTTGCATTCGTGGCAGTGGCACTGGTTGGGAGCGGATTCCCAAATGGAGTCCTGCCTGAAGGGTAGGTCGGGCGATTACGAGAGAAGGGCAATGCTTGTTGGGTAGGATGCCTGAGCTTAGAAAGGCTGGGATCAATCTCCATAGGAGTAACTTTTTGTTGAGCCTGATCACTTGTTAATCTGCTAAAATGAGGGCTATTGGGAGTAGGATAGGACCTGATATTTGTTGGTCTGTTCACACGATTATCTGAATTTTTACTATCAGCAAATTTTGAGGCGAATATGGATCGAGCCTGATTTGACTCCAATTCCTGTGCTAGAGCTAGCGCTGTTGGCATGTATTTCGGTCTAGATGAAAACAAGATATCACATAATGGTCTGTTAAGACCGGATATGAAAACCCTGAGAGCGTCTTGACGATATTTAACCATCAATGAATCTATCACCTGTCGCTGGCTTCCATAAGTCATAAGAGTTTTGTTGGTTATGGCGGTCAATTTCTTTTCGACTTCGTCATAGAAGTCATTGATTGTCAGGCTTCCCTGACGGAGCGTGGACATTTCCTGCTCAATAACGTGAATAGGTTTTTTATCCGCGTAAGAAAAGTCAAGTCGGGCTATAATAGCCTTAAAATTCAGAACAGTGTTAAACGAAGAGAGCACAGAATCAGCACGCCCGGTAACTTTGTTACGAATAATTGCCACGGCCTGGTAGTGTTTGCAACTCCCAGGATAGCATTCGAAAATTTTATAAGCGGCATGAGCCGCCTGACGCCACGATACGTATCTAGTCTGGTCACCAGAAAATTCTGGCAATGACCTGACTACATCTAATGAAACGTTGCATTCAATATTGGAATCAAATGTAATTTCTTGGTACTCTTCCACTTTCGTCGGTGTCTCTATCTTTGAAAGTCTCTCCGTCATTTCGTCGATCACAGTCTGAAAATCTTTTTTAGTCTGTTCAGTAGCCACTCTTACGGCGGCACTGACCACTGCACGAAGTTGCATTTCATCCATATTTAAGTTTACAATTTATTACTTATATTTCTCAATTTAATTAACAAATACAGCGAGCCTAAGTGCTTAGCTAGTTGGCTTCACAGACGATAAAGTTTTTAATAAAATTCTAAATTCTTTAATTTGCAATTACAATCACTTTCCTATTAAAATTCACTTGCTTAATTTGTTTGGAGGTCGGGCACTCTACTTACAAGCATTTTCTTATTTAATCTACGGTGTTCCCAGTTAATTGTCAGCGGTTAGCTGCTGCTGGTCCCTTGGCCGAGAAAGTTTGGCTGCTCCAGATGTCCGATCCTCTCGTCTTCAATAAAGTTTAGAATTGTTGGTGGGTCCGAACCCACAACCACGTCACGATTTGCCCTTTAACGAGGATATTTTAAAACCGCGCGTGGCCCCACGTTGGGTGCCAGTTATACTTTTCGGGTTCCGAATAAATAATAACACTCCCTACTATGTAGGTTTGATATCTATTTTGATCGTAACTTTATTTGCTCCGCATATGCGGTAGTAACGAGCTAAGAGCCTGGCAAAAGACTGAATATTAGAATTAAGACAAAGCTTACTCTACCCTACTTAATCCCAACTGTAGCAGAGACTGTAGTAGTTGCTCTCTTTGGTGTTGTTGTTGTTCCAGCGACTGTAGTTTTAGGTGGATCGCCAATTCGCTATTGCTAGTGCTTTCGTTGTTGTTGTGGTTGCAGCGACTGCAGTTGCAGGTGGATCGCTACTCCGTTACTGCCGTTGTTTTCATTTTTGTCACGCGCATATTTGCAGACATAGCGTCAGCATTTTACATGAGAACGGAATGTTTCCCATGAGCACGTTAGCAGGTGTTAACTATACAATAAAAGTTTAATAAGAACAATTCTCTGTGCATACATTTGGAAAAGACGTTTTGGGTAGGAAATTAAGTATTTTCAGACCAGGAGGGACGTTCTCTCATGCCGAAGACCTCGCAACACTGCCTACCTCCTCTACTACTCTAACTCGACCACAGCCCTAAACATGGTCTCCCGCTCTCCCTCAGCTAAACAAAAATAATTTAAAAAATCTACCAAAACGAGAAAAACTTTACCTTTTTACTAACCCAATTTTGGTAACAATTTAGATAGAGAAAGTGGCAACCCTGGTCATAGCATCGTGAAGCACTAAATTTTCTCTTCAAAATTATTACTTCCGGTTAAGAGTGTATTCAAATGCATTTCATTCACTGAGTGCATTGCAATATTTTAGTCGGTGGGGTGCAATAACACCATACGCAATAACGCCATATGGTCTCATTTCTATTTTGTTTTGGAAATAAAACCATATGGCGTTATTTCCAGTGCAAAAGTGAAATAAAGCCACATAAAAAATTTTTCAGATGAGTAAAAAAGCTATATTCTGAAATGACACTGTCAAGGCGATTTTAATAAGGTGGTGTTACCGGCGAATCTGAACATTACGTCCAAATGATGTGTTGTTGTAATTCATTATTAAATTCGCTCTTGAATTAAAAATACATGCCTGGCAACACTGTGTGTTAACCACGTGTTTTCTGGTAATTGGCCGCGTATTAACATTGATCTCGCTTTGAAATAGTTTGGCAAAAATGGAAAATGATTTAATTTTTTAATATGTGCTAATACCAGGATTTAGAAAATCTTCGAAACTATTGTATATAGAAGTGGAAAAACAAATTTATAAATACAAATATACTCGTAATGAAAAAAAAAATATTATTATTGCTATCAAGGTGATTGCAAAATGAGTGTTGTAGTGGAATGCAATAGCAAGATATATTAGCTGTATTTTTCTGTAAGCGAGCGACAAAAGAACGCTCAACTCGGGTAAAATTTCCTTTTAGCTACTTAAGCAACCCTGCTGGTAGCTGGCAAGAAACATGTGATTAGTTTAACGGGATTTAGACACAAAAAACAATAGAAATTAGTTATTATGCGAGATATTTGCTTAATATATATACTTATTTAAAATATAAATTATGTATATACGAAAACAAAAACAACACTACTCTTCAGGTCGCGTATTTTTTAACCGACCTGGCTGAACTCGGATAAATAGCCTAGTTTGTGTTGTTGCTTTGCGTGTATTTCGTCATTTAAGTGTGTAAGTAAGAGTGTTCTTTTGTAGCTCGGTTGCAAAAGAATGGACCTATTGTATACAAATTGGAAACTCCAAAATCCACAAACATAATCCACAAAATGAATTGTTCCAGAAGCTAAAATTACTAAATTCCATAAAAACTGAGTGCAAGACGTCATCGTTAAAAAAAACAGGTGTGCGTCGGATATATGATGAGCAGTGTAAGAAGTCTAAAGAATCAGCACTACCCGTGCAATTTGGTCCAATACGAAGTCAAATTTTAAATATAAGACAAGCCAGTTATCCTAAAGTACCAACTTGCTTTGACGACATTGTAAAAATCTTTCAAAATGAAAGAGTTGTCAAGGAATTTGCTATGTCGAAATCAAGGCACATAAATACGGGTAGTAGCCATTTTGATGTTGCTCTCATGAGAACCAAACCTTTAAACTTCAACTTGTTTTCCTTTTATTTCCTATATTTCGTTACGCTTTGCATGTCATGTCGTTTTTTTTTTGAAGGTTCGTTAATGACAAATTTTAATTAACATTTGAATTTTTGTAGTGTTGTGCGGTAAACTTCCCTCAAAACGTCAACCAGTGAAATGTAATTTTTTATCTTTCCCTACACACGCTCATTTTTATACCCGAGCGCACTTGTGCACAAGGGTATATGGATTAACTTTGTTCACATAACGGTTGTTTGTAACAGCCAAATCGAATCGAGCTAGATATAGACAAATGTATACATAAATGCTCAGAATGAATAGAGAAGTCGATTAAGCCATGTCTGTCTGTCCGTCCGTGTACCCGATAACTCGAGCAAAAATTGAGATATCTCAACAAAATTTGGTATGTAGGTTTCCATGTATCCAAGGTAGGTTGGTATTGAAAATGGACGAAATGGGACTATAACCACGCCCACTTCCCATATAACGGTAATTTTCAGAAATACGAAAACTGCGAAATTTTAGTAACTACCGAAGATTATTCACTCAAAATTGATATTTGTGAAAAATTTCAAACGAAAAATGAGAATCTTACTATAATATTATAAATGTGAAAGTTTGTATGGTTGGATGTTTGGGAAATCATCACGCGGAAACGACTGAACGGATTTGCATGAAATTTTGTACGCAGATAGCTTATGGGCCAGATTGGTTAATAGGCTATTTTACCAATTTTAAGAGTTGCCACCTGTTAAAAAAGTTTAATTTATTTAATATGCGGGAACGACTGCATGGATTTGCATGAAAATTTGCACACAGATAGCTTATGACCTAGGTTGGAAAATAGGCTACTTTTCTTAAGAGTTGCCACCTGTTAAAAAAATTTCATTAAATTAATACGCGGAAACGACTGAATGGATTTGCATGCAATTTTGCAAGCAGATATCTTATGACCTACAGTGGAAAAAGGCCAATTTTTTGGAAGAGTTGCCTCCTGTTAAAAAAGTTTAATTAAATTAATACGCGGAAACGACTAAACGGATTTGCATGAAATTTTGCACACAGATAGCTTATGACCTAGGTTAGAAAGCAGGCTACTTTTTTAAGAGCTGCCACCTGTTAGAAATGTTTAGTTTAATTAATACGCGGAAAAGTCTGAACGGATTTGCATGAAATTTTGCAAGCAGATAGCTTATGACCTACAGTGGAAAATAGGCTAACTTTTTGGAAGAGTTGCCACCTGTTAAAAAAGTTTTAATTAAATTAATACGCGGAAACGACTGAACAGATTTGCATGACATTTCGCACAGAGATAGCTTATGACCTATGTTGGAAAATAGGCTACTATTTTAAGAGTTATCACGTATTAGGAAAGTTTAATTATATTAATACGCGTAAATGACTGAACTGATTTGCATGAAAGTTTGCACACAGATAGCTCATGACCTAGACTGGAAAATAGGCTACTTTTTAAAGAATTTCCACCTGTTTGAAAATGAAATTTTGCTCAAAGATGGTTTATGACCTGGATTGAATAATAAGCTACTTCCTTAACCGGTTTTCCGATCAGAACAAAATTTAGTACACTTACTACGGATTTCGGAAGGATGGTCTTAGACTGAAAGGAAGTCCGATAACTCAAGGCCCCTCCCATGCAAATTGGAATTTTCATATTACATACATATCTCTGGAAGTATTTGTGGGAGAGAACTGAAACTTGGTATAGTGATATGTATGTGAAATCAATGTTGGCATTAATGGTTTTAATCAGTTAGTTAATTCGATTAAATTCATTCTGATTACAGTTAACCATGATTAATTTTAATCTAACTAAACAGATAATCGTAACCGCGATTAAAAAATTAATTTTTAATCATTAACTCTTAATTTGATCAAGTGGGTTTGGTGATTAATTAAGTTATGCTGCAATTTCCCTGTGCACACAAAGCAAGTTAATCCGGTATGGCTAAGTCGGGTTTCCTCATCAATCTAAGGAATTTGGTGTGCATTTTCATTAAGATATATACCAGCAAACGTTTTACAAACTAGGTTTGTAAAAGTTCCCAGTTTATGTATTACTAATAACAATAATTATAATTTTTTTATATTATGTGCTTTTTATAAGCGTAAAACACAAAATACAGTATATTTTGCTTTGCTGCCTTTGTGCTTAAGTGCACATTTAAGATACCTACCCCAAAATGCGCATCAGCGGCATTATTTTTAACATTTATAAGGAAACTACTCCGATACTTGCATTCAACCTATCTGCACATTAGCGATACCTGCCTTAAAAATTTGCAATTATCAAAGAAAGTATTACGTTTACCTGCACTTGCTCTACACTTATCCTAATTTTACAAGCTATTATTTATTTTGCTCATCTCGCAGAACAACGAGAACGGCACTTATTTTATGTAGTTATATAGATAATTAGATACCACTCGGAAAAAATTTATCTTGCAGTAATTTCTACGTGGTAAGTGCTCCTCCATTATTTGGTTTCATAGGGATTCGGATACCTTCCTTATTGAAGTAGTAAAGAAAATTCGCTTAAGTGCTTTTTTCGGTTAAGCGCACAAGTTTTTCGTGCAAAGAAGGATGGGCAGCTAAGCAAGATATACTGTAATTACTATAACTGGTGTTTGGTTTCAAACTCGGACAAACTAGACAAATTAATCTGATTTTATTTTTTATTGGATTAACGATTAATGTTTTAAATTAATTAAACGTAATCGCAGCTAGCGATTAACGATTAAAAAAAATGTTATCATTAATCGTACAGTTGATTACGACTAATTAATTTTAATCGTCAAACGCGATTAACATTTTAATCGTTAATCAGATTAACAGTTTGCCAACACTGTGTGAAATCATGTTCATATTCACGGGGAAAAATGGACGTTTTTAGAAAATTGGCGTAGCAACTCCCATATTGCCTGAAAGTTTCATATTGCATATCTCTTCAAATATTTGGGGTAAAGTACTCAAGCTGGTATGGAAATACATATGTATGTGAAACTAATACCATACTTATGGTGGAATATTAGAGTTATTGGAAAAGGTGGTGTGGCAACTCCTATGCAAATTGATTTTTTCTATGCTGCATATCTCTGGAGGTGTTTATTGCAGAGGACTGGAACTTGGCACCGAGATGTGTATACAAAATTAATTCCATAATCATGGAGAAAAAATTGCGTTATTCGAAAAGGGGACATGGTTCCTCCCGTACAAATTTACTGTTTTATACTGCATATCTCTAGAGGAGTTCATGGTAGAGTACAGGGACTTGGTACTGGGGTATGTAAAATCAATTCTAAATTCATGGAAGAAGATTAGGGTTATGAGAAAAAGGGACGTGGCACTTCCTGTACAAACTTACTTTTTCTTGACACATATCCCTGGAAGTGCTTGTGGAAGAATACTGGAACTTGGTATGGAGTTGTATATACAAAATGTATCAATTGCTCATGGAAAAAATGTGAGTTATTAAAAAAGGAGGCATGTCGCCTCCCATACATACTAAAAACTTCTTAATACATATCTCTGGAAGGATAGAAAATCTCTCGAAGTATTTTAAATTTGTTATGGAGATTTATTTTATAAGTGCCGTACTGACAGAATAAATTTCATTAAATGGAAAAGGGAGAGCCGGGTTCGGCCTTATAATCCAAAGCTCTCTTGAGGCATTTGCTACAGTAATGAGAAGTGGTATTTTATCAAGGGCAGGTTACTAAATTTGAGTTGGAAATATTAGAACTCGCCGGGGCACCTCCAAGAAGGTTACATGTTCACGCGTCGTATACCTGGAAACATTTTAAGGTAAACTTAGAGGGATTGATATCTTTCGTATGCCTAGCGCGCATACGAGATTTTATAATTTCATAGTTTTAAACGGCTTAAATACCTTAACTCGCTTAAAAAATAACGAGCTATCACGAAATGGGCACAGAAATAAAATCTAACACCATTAAATTATTTTTCATATTTGTATAAAAGCGCGGGGTGAAACCCGCGGGTATAAGCTAGTATTATATATGTTTGGAAAATGACGCCCATTTATGGATACATGTGTATATCTTATTAATCGATGCACCAATTTCTTCCAAACTTGGCACAGTTGTTGGCCTTGGCACAGCATACCAAACCGCCGAAAATTTTTAAAATCCGACAATAACGACGCCCACATCCCATATAACGGTAATTTAGAAAAATACAAAATGTTCGATAAATCAGTAAATATTAAAGCTAACACAGTCCGACGAAATAAGACCGATCTCCTTACCTAGAAACCAGACTATACCTTCCCAAGGGATTTTGAGATATTCTAACCTATAAGTGAAAAAAATGCCGTTTTTGCCCATTTTTGGAGTTGTGTATGCAAGTCAGAGTAATTTTTCCCAAAAAAATACAAAAAGGTGTTAAAGTACAAGTCTTTCTCTTTGAAATGGCGTTGAGTTTGCACAAATATCTTCGCTGAGATATTACAATTTTAAGTTTACGGATTTTCCAATTTTTCTATATCTTGAAAATCATGTAAGTAACATAGCGGCCATGTGTACTATCCTCAGCACTTAAAACTTAAACTTAAAATTGTATTATCTCAGCGAAGCAAAAAGATATTTGAGCAAACTCAACGCCATTTCAAAGAGAAAGACTTGTACTTTATCACCTTTTTTGTATTTTTTTGAGAAAAATTACTCTGGCTTGCATACACAACTTCAAAAATGGGCAAAAACGACATGTTTTGCACTTATAGGTAAGAATATCTCAAAATCCTGATGTGATAGAGCAATTCTGTGGCCAGATTTGAATTCAGCGCACCGAAAACCTTCGGGAAAGTATAGTCTGGTTTCTGGGTAAAAATTTTGTCGGCCTGTGTAATTTATTTAAAATTGATGCTTGCAACAATTCTTCGCCAAGAAATACGTTTATGATAAAATTTTGGAAAATGGGCGTGGCACCGCCCACTTATGATCACATATATGTATCTCGGTAACCGTTCTACCAATTTGTACCAAACTCGGTATGGTTATTGTGCTTACCACATAAAAGAAAAATGTTGAAAATTATTGAAATCGGACTAAAATTGAGGCCGCTTTTCATATAACGGTAAATTTCTGAACTGCTTGAAACTTCAATATTTCGAAATTTAAGGACTTTAATTTACTAAAAATTTATACACCTTGGCTTACCATTGTAGCTTTCGAAAGGGTGAAAGTCATATATTTAATACTTGCGTCGGGTATTTAATGTTCGGCTCCGCCCGAACTTAGACCTTCTTACTTGTTATTTTACTCTCCCGAAAACTTTGACTTTTGTAAGTTTGATGTTAAATTGGCTTCTACCTGTTTTTATTGTACCATGTGTCGAAATATGAAACGGATACAATATTTTATATTGACACAATTATAACAGAAGGAATTTATCAACAATTTTTATGAGCATGAGGCCGTTTTTAGTGAAACTTATTGTTGAAAAGCAACAATGATTTAAAAAAAATGGTAGAAGTGATAGCTATTTCGGAAACCACCACATTTCCTCATCAGACTTCTTTCAGTAGAATTCGAACCGACGATCACCACTGACTCAGCCGGTTGCCTACGCACTGTGCTAAGCTTGTCTTGTTTATTCTCGTTGCTTATTTTCCACTATTTCACTTTGCTAAGCCAACTACAATCAA
>NW_023458564.1:10752283-10771711 GCF_013731165.1 Rhagoletis pomonella | reverse complement strand
TGGTTTTGTTGGTTTTTGTTAATATTTCTATTATTAGAATGTTTAACTTTTTTAGGTGTGATCGTCATTAAGTTATTTTTTTTTTTGTTATTTTTATGGCCTTATAACAATTATATTCAACAATTTTTATGAGCTTGAGACCGTTTTTAGTGAATATACACTGTTTGCGTCACCTACTATGTGCAATGATTTGAAAACTATGAATATATCGGAACCACGTAATTATGTAGTTGATAGCACATTCAACGTTGTGCCCGTTTCAAAACAGCTTTTGAAATTGTAGAAGCCGAAGCTTTTAGTCCACAATTTATAAAAGAAGATATGAATGAAAACATTTTTAAGCGTTTCGTCATATATATCAAACGTCAGTGGATGAATAAGGTAAGCTGAAATTATTGCTAAATGATTCCTTTCAAAAGTGGAAAAGAAATACTTGATGTAAGGAGCATCCTGAAAATTTTTCTGTGTACAAAGACCCCTTTACGACTAGCAGCTCTGCGGAAGCTTTCCACAGCCAGGTAAGGATGAAACTGCCGAAACAAGGAAACTTCTATAGATTTCTAAACGTTCTTAGTGATGTACATAGATGCGGCAAAATCAATAGATTTAGATTTCTTGAAATCAATCGCAGGAGTTACTGATTTATGCAAAGGGAAACATAAGTGGTTCAAAAATCGTATCCATTTTATTCGTGAGCGCCTCTGCCAATTAAAACAAAAAAAAAATACGTTGGCAGATATTCTCAACCAGCTTTCTATAAAAGAAAGCCGTATGTTTGCAGAAAACTTTGTAAACGAATTTCAAACCACCGATGATGACACTGAAGAAGATATATGTGAAGATGTGGTGCACACTGAGTAAAGAGATCTCATATGTGTCATTTGCTGTGAAAAAGAGCGTGAAGTTTTGTTTATTCCATGTAAGCATTGTAAATGTTGTCGCGATTGTTTCAACCGAGTGAAAGAGCGGAGTTTGCAGTCTGGAGTTCAAATATTATGCCCAACTTGCCGTGCGATTGTTCAAGATAGAATGTTGATTTATATATAAAGTGTTGTTGTAGTTCTAATTAACAATTTTTTGTTCCATTCTGTTAACGTAAAATATGTGTGTGTACAGGCTCTCACCAGTTTTCGATACTGAATTAAATTGAGGCAAAAATCAAAAATATTTGAAATTGATACTGAATTATTTAAATTTATACAAATTATTACTAATAAAATGCAATAAATAATTATTTGATATTTCCGGATTTATTGGATATTGGAAAATAAATATATGCACTTATGTAAGCCATAATTTTGCGAGTACATAAGTTGGCGGGTTCACATTTGCTCGCTACCCCGCGCCATGCCGCGCGTCGCCCCCCGAAACCTTCTCCGTAAAAATTGGGTTTATCTTTTCCAAACTAAAATTTAAAAAAGCGCAATGAAACCATAATGGCTTTATTTCCAGTTCTAGTTGGAAATAAGGCCGAATCGAAGTTATGGTTTTATTTCCAAAACTAAATGGCCATTATGGCCTTATTGCGTATGGTATTACTGCACCCCACCATTTTAGTCAATATATACTTAAGTCACTAGAATTTTAAGCGGATGGTAACTCCATTAAACAATTTTATTTTTTACCGCAACCGGTGAAGCTTTCCTTCAAAATTGTGTTTTAATCCTTCAAAATGAGATATCATTCGTTGAATTTTGTAAAATACTAGTAAGCCCGGGAAGACTTTGTCCTGCTACACACAGATACATAGGCAGGTTACATTTATCGTAGATATTATGGGTCTTCACACCAAAGCTTGGTACTCGGCAAGTCGGTGTTCGGTAAAATTTTCCCATGTACATTAGAATAAATTACCGGGCACCGAGTTACCGAATACCGAGCTCGGTGTGAAGAGCCATATTGTTTCTTACGTTTCATTTGATATTGAAATTTACAAAATATTGTTATCCTTTAACCCTCTAGTAGGCCAGTTTTTGTATGAGTTGAAAAATTCAGGAATGGGTGAAATTAGCACGAGAAATTTCCATTTCGATCTGTGACAGTAACTTTTTCCTACAGGGGAGAAAAACCAAGACCGTCTAGAGACGGGCTCACCGATATACTTACACATATTTTAGCTTTCTCTTACACAATGTTGACCTACGAACCGGCAATCCCGTCTGCAGACGGTCAAAAATGCAAACTGAGTTTTTATATGTCGGCAAGCCGGTCTGTAGACGGTCTGTGTTCGAAAGCAATTTTCTCCATTTCGAATGGTGACATAATTATAAAACTTATATGAAAATACTGTGCTTTTAACTACGAAATCCACCGAATTTTTTTATATCAAACAATTTTTCAAAAGAGAAAATTTCTTTAATTACGAAATTACTAAATAAATAAAAAGAGATAATTAATTTTAACCGTGTCAAAATTTGTAATTCAACTGCCGATTAAAATAAAACGGATTGACATAATGGATTAAAGTTTACACCGCCGTAAAAGTACGATTTTTTTCTAAAGATCGTGCTTTACGAATATAGAGAAAAATTATTATAGGTGCACTAAAAAGGTATTTAGTTAACGACCGTTTGGAGGCGGTTCAGCCTACTAGAGGGTTAACTGTGAAGGTGGTGGTAAAATTTACCCCCTCTTTAAATTTTTTTGAATTACTCTATGTTGCGCTCCAGCAACTTAATTCTCTCAGTATCTTCTCATTTCGTTGTCGTTATTGATCAGTTATGTTTTTGCTGTGGAAGGTGTAGCGTGGGCGGAGAAATGCTGATACTGGTGTAAAAATTACCACTGCTCAACGTTTATGCAACTTTTTCTTTCAAGGAAGGTTGACCTGTATTTTTTACAATTACTTTTGTTTAATATAATCTCTTGTATTTCTTTAATTTAATTTCTTAAGCTTTAGATTAATTTTTATTTTACACTTTTTTTTATAAGTTTACTATGTGGTGTTTTCGTTCTTGTGAATAATAAAAGCCTTGTGAAGTAAAGTGGGACTTTTGTTGATTTTAAAAGAAAAAATAAAATTTTGTATTTATTTTAACTTAAAAATCTAGTAGCTTAGTTTAAAAGAAAAAATAATTATAAAATGGCCAATTTGTATTCAAATTTCTAACTAAAATTCGAAGGGGTAAAATTTACCACCAGGTCATAAACTATGTCCAAAAAATTCACCTCCATAGGTAACGGTTATTATTGTTCACTACGTTTGAAAAAAAAAAAGATCTTTGGTTACGGTTCAAACATCAGCCAGGGGAATGGATAACATTGATTGGTGTCCAAATGATACATTTGTTGTTGCTGTTGCTATGCGCATGTTTATATGTATAAATACTTACTACATTATTTTGTTGCTATCCTACCTATTTCTCCCCAACATAAACATACATATGAAGCGTAGCCGCGAATAACATTGGAAAACTCTCGCTTCGGATATGGACAGTTTGTAGTTAGCGTAAAGTTTACGCCGTAAACGAACATAGCGACATTAAAGATTTCGGGATTATTTGCCTAAAAAATACCGGGATCCCGGGATTAACATTCTTAATAAGCACCTACCATAGCTATGCCCGCATACCAAATTTACAGTTCATGTGACATATGCTTTCGAAGTTATAGCTGATAAAAAATTCCACGCCTACGGCATATGCCACGCCCCCTTTTATAAACTCATTCATATACACCTTTCTATAAGCACCTACCGTAGCTGTGCCTGCATACCAAATTTCAAGTTCATGTGAGTTATGGTTCCGAAGTTAGAGCTGATAAAAAATTTCACGCCTATGGGAGGTGCCACGCCCCCTTGTAGAATCCCAATTTTTTTCTCCCTATAATTACGGTGACCATCCGTTCTGTGTTTTGCAGGACCGTACGGTTTTTCAAAGGTCGGTCCTGCGTAGTTTTTCAAACCTGAAAAACCTGAAAATGTACTGATTTTTTCCAAGTGTCCTGCATTTGTCCCGCATTTTATTCGTTATTTTAAAATTATCGGACAATGGATGGATTTTTTCAAAAAAGTTTTTTGTGGTACTTTTCGTAGCTTTTCTTCAATATCTCATGAAAAAATCTCCAAATCAACGTAAGCGACTTACAGCTCGAAGGGTATTGATGTACCTCTTACCAAAATATATAACTTGTGGCGACTTCAATGAAAATTATTAGTGCTACAGGCGACCATTTTCATTTTATCGTCAAAGTCGAAAAAAGTGAGTTCAATCAAATACGCAGTTTCATTTGATTATTCTTTTTCATTATTTTAAAAACTCGATAAAGAAGATATATTATTACAGTAAATGTTGAGCCAAAGATAATGAAAATCGGATTAGAAATGTAGATGCTATGGAGCGCAATCTGCACAAATTATATATTCATGACGTCAATTTTTGACAAATAACTGCGAAAAGTACCAAAAAAAAAAGTAAGGGTATTGTTTTCGTTTTGAATGACTCAAAATTTGCCTATAAAATAATCTTTTAAAGATTTTCACTTTTCGTATAAGCTAATGTAATTATAATGTTTTACTATACTTTTGTAAATATTCATGTAAAAAAAGATTAATATCGATGAAGAAAACGTGATTCATTTTTAAAGTTTAAAATGTATTAAGAATTTAGAATCAAAAATACTCTTTTGATATTTTTATACTACGTTAATATATGTAGGCATATTTTTGAAAAATTGTCCTTCATTTTGAATCCATATTTATGGTCACCGTACCTATAATAGGCATAGGTATCATATCAATACTCTGTCAATATTTCGTTCGATTCTGTCCGTCCGTTTAGGCTGCAACCTGGCACATACATATATACATACTTCCACAAATAAATATATAGTACATATATCTATCCTTCTCTTAACGAAAAATAATTTCTGGGGATATCTCGGCCACAGGGCCACCTATGGTGTAAGTTTTAAGCCCAAATATTTATTTTCAATTGGCTAAATTGTATTCTAAATATGAGCCAAATCGGCAAGTAATGCAATTTTTAGGAATATCCTGACCCCAGCGCCAACAACAGCAACAACAACAAAAAATTTCAAATTTTTTTAAATCGAAAAACCTTCCACACAGAAGGAGCAAAGCAGCACTTTTTACTTTGAAATTGGTCAGGCATCGCGGTCATACAAAAACATTTCATTTTTATATACAGGGTGTCCAGGAAGTAATGGATAACCCTTTAACCGCCAGTACGCGACATTATGGTATACCAAAGAAAAAGATAAAAACTTATAAAAAGTGTCATGGTTTTCGAGATTTTTTGACTTTTTTATATTTTTGAAAAATCTGTACTTTCGGTCGATTTTTTACATGCCGTTTCTACAAATAAAAACTTTTTGAAGTTTCGTCTTTTTTAACTTGAAGATGAAACCAAAGACGATATCTACGAGCCAAATTGATAAGTATTATGTCAATTTATTTCTTTAGCTTTCGGTGCTAATATTGCACACTCATCAGAATTATACTAAAACAGGTAAAAAATTAGTCACATAATCATAGCACTAATATTTATCAGCCATAGAGTACTTACAAAAATCTGTGCTAATATATATATGTGTGTTTAACGCAAATTAAGCTGCGGCACCATGGATTGTCCATCGTATTATTATTTTTTACCTGTTTTAGTATAATTCTGATGAGGGTGCAATATTAGCACCGAAAGCTAAAGAAATAAATTGACATAATACTTATCAATTTGGCTCGTAGATATCGTCTTTGGTTTCATCTTCAAGTTGAAAATAATCCGAGCGTTAAACAATTCTTTTAATCGTCTTTTTTATTTTTATCTAAACTTATTCCGCTATCGATAGAGTATAACACTTTTTTAATTATTGTGTTTAAAATATTTAAAAATTAACTCCAATACAAAATTTTGATCCCGAATAATTTTTACCTCTACATTTGACGATACGCGGTGAAAAAATTTTGTACTACACAAGTTGTGAAAATAATCCTTAAAACTTTCGTGTTTAATGGGGATTCCAAAATGATATACAAGTTATAACCTCTAAGTCTTTATGCTGTTGTTATTACGATTTGAATCTAAAAGGATGCTGGGTTAAAAGTCTCCGGGAAAATTTCAAATAATAAAGGTTTACCTTTTTTTTAATTGTATGGGACAAATAACAACAACGTAATGTGTTTCGGTATTAGTTTATTATTTATTATAAAAGATGTTCAAAATGGCTGCCTTCTACCATATCCTTCATCTCTTAATAAATGATCTTTTAATTCCGTGTGCATAATTCTCTTTTTTTTTTGTTCGGCGGTTGAATTGATGTGCTCCCGCAGTTGTTCGATGGTGGTAATTTAAGTTCTAAACACCAAATCTTTGAAGCAGCCCCAATAAAAAAGTCTAAAGGATTTAAATCCGGGGATCTAGGTGGCCATGAAATGGGACCCAAGCGTCCAATCCATCGTTGCGGATATCGTCATAATCGGTTGGATCCCTGATTAAAACCGAACGTTCGGTTCGGCTTCGGCCGAAAAATTTACCTTCGGTCGGACTCTACTTTAGATAGAATCTGTCGTAAGCTAAAGCAGAAAAATATCATATTTTCCTTAAATTTGTAATTTTTTAAAACTTCACGGCAATTTCGGCATGTGAAGGCATGCTCCGATCCGGCTCAAACTTTCAAAATTGTATTTTTTCAATAAATAACACATTTCTAGAGGTGTGCACCTGTAAAAATTGAAAGTTGATTTTTTACAACCACTCTAATGTATACATATACATATATGTAAGTATGTATGTCAGGGCATAGTTTCTTTGCTTGTGAACCAATTTTGATGATTGTATTTCGCTGGGTTAGGACAGCCAATACATATAAACTACAAAAAAAAAAACGATTTAGAAATAATTTTTTTTTGTTAAATCAAAATCTATGACAATCCATGATAATGGATTTATATTTTTTTAATTGGCGCTTACACAATATGTTAGTGTTTGACCGAGCTTCTCCTCCGATTTGTGGCGCGCGCCTAGGTGTTGTCACACAAAGGGGAGGCACCTACAAGTTTACGCCGACTCCGAACGGTGATGTGTTTTTATGAGCAGCTGTTTTTCATGACATAAAATCACTCGGAGGTTGCCATTGCCTGCCGCGCTATTAGGAAAAACTTTTTTCCTATTTTTATTTTTCTTTTTTAGTCCAGACTATTTAAAATTTTGCAATCATATTCAAATAATTCAACGATATTCTGAATTTGTGTTGTATGAAACTGACATTTTATTTATTTTCTCTTTCAACACACACACATACATATGAACCGTAATTAATTTAATTTAAAGCAATGCCTACGTACATACATATCTATGAACCGTAAATTACAAGTCTGTTGCAGTAGCAGTTTGCCTAGGAAATGTGGGTTCCCGGATTCAATCTCTAATGAATTTGAATTTGAAGCAAGAAACCGCCTCTTCCGACCAGTGTGCGTTCTGTCGCCTAGAGCTTTTAATTGGCCTAACAGCATATAGATTTTAAAAAATGTAGTGAAAGTTTCAAACAACCCTAAAGCTTATATCTGTGGACGCTTAAATAAAACTTGGCTGGCTTAAAAAGAAATAAAGAGCCTACTAACAAACAGTGTTGCCGTTTTGATCCATATACTTCAAAAGTGATACGTGTTTGGGCATATTTTCGGCAGATACTTTATTTTTTCGCTCATTTCGCGAGATACGTGAATTTTTCGCGTAGTAAAAATTTTGATGCATGTTAAAGAGAAAATATTAATGTATGTATGCAGTGGCAGCTTATAAAATTTGATCGAAGAAGATATTGAAGCGTTTTGGGGTCAGTAAGCTTAAAAAATGCTTTAAATGAACCATGTATAAAGAGCTGACTTCATTAATTCTTAATTTACTTTACTTGCCTCATAAATAGCTCTGCAGCTGCAGAGCGTATATTTTCAGATATAAAATTGATCCAATATGAAAAGAGAAATGGAATTTCATTACAAACTGTTGAGAATATGATGGGGCGTATTCATAGTAAAATAAAGTCGACACTGAAGGCAGTCGCAGCTTTTTGACATAATTTCCAACGAGTTTAACGTAGAATGTATCACATAATTTGATAATTAACGTAAATGATCGACAGCTCATAGTTGAAAGTATGTACATATATTTGAATTCAAGTTTCTATAAAATCTATACATAATACTTTATTTCGTCTCTATAAAACATTAAAAATAATAATCTCTTTTTTGATAGATTGTCACAGTATGTAAAATATTTTGCTTCATGTAAATACATATGTAGGTGTATGAATGCGAATTACATGACTTTTCGATTATTGACAATAATAAAAGGCAAAGGTATGGAACCAAATAGCATTTTTTTAAGTTTTATCTAACTTGATACTTTGATACTTAAATAAATATTTTGTGATACATTTGATCCATTTTTTTTTTTTTTCTTTTACGATACATTTTTTCATGACGTCCCGGCAACACTGCTAACAAAGACTAACATCTTAAATTACAGCTATTATCACTTAGTACGATTTAGTGTTTTGAATAGTTCTTTCAAATTTCCACAAATATACATATAAATAGGTATACATGATTCAAATATTCGTTATACAACAACATTCATAATTTTTCTTTTTTAATTACTCAAAGCTTTCCTGTTCACAATACTATATTCCAGATCAGAATCTCCAACATCTTCACATCGATCTAGTCCGCCCATTAGCCCTGGTTGTGAGGATCAACATCATATTGGTATTTCAATGGATTTTCATGATGAATTCAAAAAGCCTATTCCACCGCACAGTCCCATAAGACCGCAAGACTTTCCACTTTACACCGGCGGTCATCCATACCATTTGCTAGCACAAGGGGGATCAGCATTTCATCGGCCATTGGATCCAACCGGAAAGCCAATACCTGTAAGCATGAACATTGAATTAAAAATTTAAAGCTTTTAAAAGTAAACTTTGGGTCACAGAGAACGAATTAAGATATTTTTAGGCAGTATAGTAACCAAAAAAGGAATGAGAGTGTGCTTATAATGCTTTTTAAATTTTGTCAGAAAAAGAGCTATTTGTGTTTGCATATTATTTCGCATTCATCCAAACATTTTTAAATTTATTTATCGGTTTTGATATAGAAATACCTATTTCTCGATGAATTTATTTAATGACTTTAATTATTATCATTTGTTTTCATTATTGGTCCAACGAAAAAATACAATCGTTAAATTGTTACATTGTTGGGCAGTTATTTGTATTAACGAGGCATGTTTCCAAAGTTCAGGGAATTTAGCTATAATTTTTATTATCTTGTTAATTTTCGTCAATATTACAGTATAATTTGTCAGCATAATCTCTATTTAACTCACCTTTAACCTTTATCCCAACGAAAAACTAATTAAGCTGTCCTCAAAGAACTTTTTCAATCCACCTATTTATGACACGTTTTGCGTTAGTTAAACTTTCAAATCGAACACCCCGTAAGAGTTTTTCAAATCTGGGAACAAATGATAATCAATGGGTGCAAGATCCGGGCATAAAGTGGGCGCGGAAGCAATTCCTATCGTAAATCGTTCAAAACATCCTTCGTTTTTTTTGCGTGTCTTGCATTATCCTGTTGCAATAACGGTTGCAAAAGCCCAGGCCGTTTTTCGACAAGTGCATGTTGCAGTGCTCCGCTGAATAATTTCTGATGTTTTCACACCTTCTTTCCACAAAAGGAAAACTATTGCTCTTTGAGAACTAGCTGCGTCTTCCATGGATACAAAAACAGTGCTATGAAAACGCATCTATATCAGTCGAACACCTAACTCAGACTGATCAATATTGCACCAGATATGCATATGTCATAAATATGTCAAAACTTGTCTGGCACCAATAACATTGCCTATAAGTTCTGCGTAATTTAATTATAGCACAATTCCCAGAACTTTAGGAACAACCTTCGTACATACGTCTTACTGACTTACTGATACGGGAAGGCGTTAGCCCATATGGGCCAGGGATGATAAATGAGTTTTGTAATTTTGTAGGAAATGGCTAAAGAAATTCACGAAATTAAGAATTTTTAAATGAGATAAAATTCTCTATATAAAAATTGTTTTTTGAAATTTTAACCACATAGTTAAACAAAACATTATATAAAACGTATCGTGTCGAAGGTACTATTCATACGTACTTATGTATGTACATATGAATAGTTTACAAACACCTACAAACCAAATTAGTATACCAAATTAATCATCAATATAACCAAATAATGTAACTATAACCAAATCAAGTGTAGAGATAAATATATTTAGCTGATTTTTTTCTGGGTGCAATCTTTTTCGGCTGCAATTCACAGATACTTTTTCATGGTTCAAAAAAATAAAATTAGGAAGCGCCGGACGGAATTCGAACCCGGCACCTTCTGGAAGCTAACAAATAGCGGCACACTCCTCTGCACGCTCAGCCACTGTCGACTACGCATGCATGCTTTCAATTATTTAGCTTGAGCAAATAAAATACAAATATTGCATTCAAATGGCAACTTTTTCGAACGTTTTCGGAGACGAAAATGAATGATAGCTGTAGGAGTTTTTTGTATGCACTGTCGGCAAAATTTACGTTTCTTTGCTGGCTGAGTATTCATTCAATGTAAGTAGCTCATATTTTTGTTTAAGAATCATATTTTGTCGAGGTTATCACCAAGCAGCCGTGTACGTCTTTCTTCCAAAATTCTGCCTGACACAGAAAAAGCTCTTTCAATAATTGCTGAGCTAGCTGGTTTTTATAAAATTTGCCAAGAAGTGAAAAATCTTAAGCTTTCTCCCAAAATTTTAAACCATCGTCACAACTTTTGTTTTCTGATTGTTTCAAATAAATCTGTATTTCCGCATTAATGTCTTCAAAACCCGTTTCTGCAGATTCATCGTTTGTACCTTTGAATTCGTCAGAACTTTATAAAGCAAATAAGTTAAACAGTACTAGTTTACGATTTTATTTCGGCTGAAAATACACATATGTATATGTATACTAGGGATGTTGCGATTCGCATCCGCTGATGTCTAGCAGCTAACATCCGCGGATGCGGATGCTTATTTTATTTAGTAATTGAACTTAAAAATTGGAACATTACCTATATTTAATAAAAAGTAATGAGAATTGCATCGGGGCTGAAAATGTCGGATGTATCCTCCTGACTTTCATCTTCACATGAAGAATTTATCATAATGGCGAGATCGTTGTTTTAACAGCGCTTACAAGCCAAACCATATGTGTCAGTTTTTTCTAAAGCTTTTTAAAAACAATTCTTTATTCTCATGCCTTTGGCCCTTTCAGAATTTGAATAAAAGGAATTCATTCTCATTCCTTTGGCTGTTTCAGAATTTGTGGAATCTGTAACTTCATCAGCGTTTTTCGATTTTAGTTTTTGTAATTCATTTTTGATACTGGTTTGAAAAATTTGTGCTTATAGCGAGCTAAATATGTGGATATGGAAAATAAATTATTATTTTCCAGGAATGAAAATTTTTAACAAAATTCTGTTTTCAAAGTCGAGGCTGCCAGCCGAATCCGATCAGAATATTGTTATTTTTTAAAAAAGCATCCCGTTTTTAATAAGCATTTGAATTATTGGAATCACGAATGATGAGGGTCTCACACAGTTACGTAATTCTTACCTAATTAAAGATCAGACCTATAGGTTTTTAATTATTTGAGCATCGATTCTGTTTATAGCCAGACGTTGATCATTTCTGCTGGAAATAAAAATAAATTCCCCGAAGAGCCCCATTTGAAATGATTAAGACTTTCTTCATAATGTCTAGTAGTTTTTTTTCAAGGTTGGTCCAAAAAAATCATAATAAAGAAAGGATCCGGTGCAGGTATTTAAAGAAGAGAAAACAATAAGATATATGTTATTAAAATTACTCTGTTCTCTTTGACGTACACCTAGCTCGGTTATATAGCTTAAGAAATAATCAGCCTCATTGCATAAGTCGTAAATTAGGCTAAGTTGTACGACTCAACAACATTGGCATTGTCTACTGTCATGCTGAAATAAGTAAACGAAGAAAATCGGCGAAAACTATACAGTACTACCAAGTTTTTCCGTTTAAATACACTAGTCGAGTGGAAATTTTAGGCAATGGCGTGAAATTTTCGATACGATTCGACTCTCGAAAAACGACTTGTATTCGTCATGACTCTCGCAATTAGGGTGAATATGTTTAAAGACAATTTTATCAAAGTTGATAAATATTACATTTGACTAGTTTTTTTACACAAATACTCCCACGACCACAGGCAAAATATATTGGCTACAATTTGTCATTTTGTTTGCCAGATATACGTTTTATCGGTGCACTTGCACAACATTCGCATTCGCAAAAGCTCCGCATTGATTATTGCGAATGCGAAAGCGAATGTGAATGTTTAAATTAATGCGGAAGCTCCGCAGTTGCGAATGCGAAAAGTGTTCTAAAAACCATTGCACTACTCAGAGTGATCGTCGTGAGGCACAAAAGCAGGCTTTTAACATTCTAATCTGTAAAGGATATAAATTTTAACTGTTTCTGAAACTAACATTAGTTATAATGTAATGCAATACGTTAATATAAACTATGTATGTATATGTATATTTGCTTTACGAAATTCTGTATTAAAAAATCGGAAAACCTATGGATAAATAAAATAAGTATATTGCCAAAAATATGGTTTTCCGATTTTTCAATAGAGAATTTTGCAATACAGAATATTAAAATACAGAGTTACAGAATTTTAAAACCATAATAATTTCCTACCAAACGATTCTCGAGACTATTTCGGGATTCGATAGTTTACCGATATAATATTTAGTATAATATTTAATGGATATTGTTTAGCTGAGAGAGAGCGGGAGACCAGGATTAGAGTTTTGATCGAGTTAGAGGAGTAGAGGAGATAGGATAATCTTTGGTGCGAGCGTTTATATATCGAACTCAATGAGCCCATGTGGTTGATAGGTGCACATCAAGGCAACCATGCACTCCATACAGTGATCGGGCTTTAAAAATATTCTGTGTGGTAGAATCTGTAAAAAAATGTGGTAGATCTCGGGGTTTGGACCAAACTTTGTACAAAAATTAAAAAAAATCTGCAAGATTTCACCTAAATTGCAAACTTTTAAATTAGAGTCTAAATTTTATTTTAGTATAATAAAGTACAAGATTTTTCCTTGACAGTGTAAAGCAGTTCCTTCCATATCAAGATATTTTTCGAACATATTTTAAGAGATTTCTGCAACCTTGCGGAGTGATGCCAGCTTTTCTTTTTATCACATCACGAAGTAGCGAACAAATGTGGCACGTTCCAGAAACAGCTAATTGGGATTTGCCGATTTTGAAAATTCTCAAGTAAACTTAAACCGCCTCGGAAACTTTAGATGCACTTAAATTTGCTGATACTTTCAAATCAAAAATCGCCGTTTTTAACATTTTAACCACAATGTGGTAGAAGTCCGATCACTGACTCCATATGCCTGCTATGCGAGAGAGAGAGAGAGAGAGATATGCGGGCAGTCTGATGAAGCGGTAGCGTAAGATGTGACTCTTTTACCATGTATCAATTGGGGGACTCCATTGGAGGAGTCTTGCTCTAGCTGCCGTAAGCTGTTGTGCAATGAGCTGGGATTTATTCAGGAATGCATTCATGCAGAGCCTCTGTGTGGCTTGCAAGCCGTACCAAAAATTACTCCAGGGGTGGAGAGTAGGTGATGCCGTGTGATAGCCAAGCTCGGTTAGCATTGACCATCGCTGAAAATGCCATCATTAACATTGCCTTTTTGATCCCTCCTAGGAACGGACATTGATTCAGTTCCATGGAAATTGGATGCCAGAAAAATTGCCTTCTTATCCATCCACTTGTAGAAACTTATACCACTAGAAGACAGCCTGAAATCGGTATGTCCTAGTCTTCATCCTTGCCTTGGTAGATAGAACATTTTTTTTATATACCCATATTGGTCAGCCAAGCACCAAACTTTATATCCTCTCTTTATTGGCTTTATTGGGCAATACTGCTTCATTACATTTTGTCCTTTAAATAGTATCATCGATTCGTCAACGGAAAGCTATCGAGTGCCGTTATAAACTTGTTTAAATTTGTTATTCAAACCATCGATCATTGGTCGAAGTTTGTAAAGTCGATCCTTATTTTCGTTAGGAATCATTGAATTATCGTTAGCATGCAAGTTACCCAAAATCTCATAAAATCTATTACGAGTCATAGTTTTGCTAACAATTGGCAAATAAAAATCTTCACCCGTGCTCCAGTAATCTTTCCAACTTGGAAGTTTGTGATACCCCATGAAAAAGTTGATTCTAATAAAAGCATGCAACTCACCTTTCTTCAAGTTTAAAACTCTATGCTTTTGGGATGCATACAAGTTCGATTGGAATATTATATTTTCGGTGATGTCCGCAATAAGCGCCAAAAAATATTCTGTAGTTGTTGTATACGATTCGAAAAATCCTGTTACAGGTCCTTCTGGTAAAAAGAAATCAGAAATACTTGTTTCGTGCTGTTTTAGCTTCCAATGGCGATTCGGTTCAATACTACTACGTAAACGATTTCCTCCGGTATTCGAATGAACTTGTTCTAAATTATCAGCTTGAACACGATTTGCGCTTCCTTTAAAACGACTGTCTTCAAGTTACTTGGGCTCGACATTTTCGTCTTCTAATATTTCTTGTAAGTAACGTTCCAATACACTGTCGTCATCAGGATATATAATGTCTTCGCAATCGCTTTCACTCTCAATATCTGTACTTTCTCCAATCAATTGGAATTTCTTCCGAAATTTCCAAAATTTAATCTCTATTTAGACGTTTGGATCGCAATCCTGCCATGGCGCTATCATGTGAATAAGAATAGCAGGGTTGAGAAAGTGTTTGAGTTAGTGGTACCCGCGGCCCAAAGGTCTTACCAGTCCGTTGAATATATTTCTCAATTAAACACAAAATAATGCAAATACTTGGTTTAGTACTGTCTGCGAGATAAATAAAATAGTTATGTGGGAGGTATATAGCACTTAAATTGTCGAAATTAATAAAATATTCTAAATTTTGGCCATTCCAAAATAACGCAACGATCATGAGCAGCGAATGCTTAACACTGATTCCAAATAACCGTTTATTTAAGCGCTCGGAGTTGCCAAACAATAATATTTGATTTATTTCCATGTAATATAGTGTACTTTAAAGTACCGATGCTTAAAAAGCTCACATATATTTTTACTAAAGATGTTCCAAGCCAATAAATTAATTGGTACTTCTAAGTACCGTCGGTCCACAAGGGGTTAAGTCAGAAAGCCAATTTTCATTCTCCGATCGCGGGTAATGTTCCGATCTCAATTTGAGTATGTGTATATAAAAAGAATAAAACAAAAAAACAACACAATTTGCCCAGCAAAGAAATGTGTATTTTAGAAAGTTGGCTCTATGTTCTAAGCAAATAGAAAGTTAAAAGAGCCGCACTTTGCTAAGCAAAGAGCCGCATTTGGCTCAAAGAGCCACGTTTGCCCACCCTTGGTATATAGATTTTTAATTAGATAATTGTTTAACAAATTTTACGATAGTAGGAGCTTGCAAAATTCGGAAAATCTCTTCACGTATATACAATGTAAATAATTATTCTGAATATGTCGCATGTTTTCCTTTTGTTGACATGCATAAATTTGATGCATGATTTGATTTGAATTTATTCGGCAATGTCTTCAAATATCACTTTCAAACATGTATAAGAGGCATGATATACATAAACTGGCACTTGCATGATGTGTTACATGCCGCTATGTTTTGTAGTTCAGCCCCTTAGCATCTATATATAATTGCTCAGTCATATGACTTAGTTAAGCCGATCTGTAGCAGCCACAGAATTGAGCTATATATCAAACTAAAGTGCGAGCTGCAGTTGCAGTTGACCGTGTCTGTCAAAAAAGTAAAAAGCGGCAGAAAAGTTGATAGTGAGTAATATTATGTATTGAGAAATATTAACCATACGGAATGGGTCTTTTTTTTTAATTTTAACACAAAATTTACTTTTTATTTTGTTGTTTTAAATAATGGTGGCTATAGTTTTTATTAATAAAACTATGTTTTATTATTAGTAAAAAATAAGGCAGGTCTAAGTATATTTTAGCTCAAAGGGTATCTTTTAAGTACATAAGCCTCTACGGCGTATGTTAAGGCTTTACGTTACTGCCAAATAGATAAGGCTTCTGGAGTTAAGAAAGCTTTAGTTTGGAAATGTGATATTAAATGCTTTTCACTATAAACGGCGCCAATTTTCAATGATTATTGCGTTTCAGATTAAAACTAATACCAGATATTGTGAAAGGTTGGACTATACCTTAAAGAAGACGGTTTTCTCATGGCCCACTGCACGAAGCTTAGAGTAGAGTAATGTCTTTTAAGAACTTAAAAATTTTCCTGGGTTATCAGGTGTCTAGCAATGCAAGATTAATTGTTGTCTTTCACGAAGTTCTTTAAATAAATTTTGAGCTAAGTACACACCCGTATTTCGAGGTTACTACTAGTTTTAATAAATTGTTAGTTTCATTTCCTATAAAATTTACCTTTAGGTTTATGCATTTTACACTGGAAATAAAATCTGCGTAAATAAAACGAAAACTTGCGTACATTTTACGAAAGTTTTCGTCATTTTGAGCCACGAAAGTTTTCGTTGATTGTACAAAACCGTTTTCGTACATACTACGAAAATATGAGACATCAGATCTTAGTACATTTTACGAATGTATTCGTACTATTTACGAACGAATTTCTTATTACTAAAGAATTTCGTACTATTTCTTTATTTTTTTACAAAATTTTTGTAAAATGCACAAAAATAATTCGTATATTTAACGAAGGTATTTTCCTAAAATCTGCGGTTGTTTCGTAGAACTTCCGATTGCTTTCATTCACCACACTGTAAAAAACATAAGACGAATTATAACACAACACTTTTATTTTGTTTTTAACCTTAATTTTAGCGTTTTTCTTTAACAAAATGTTTTGCAATGTTTTTATGTGGAGGTACTTGGCAGATTCGCAGCTTCTTCGATGTTTGTTTCCTTTCTCGACTATAAATTAAAGGAAAATTATAAGGAGTCTGAAAGGCAAGTTTCAGTTAAAAATCATACAAGTACTTACTTAAAATTTCATTAAGTAGTGCGTCTGTTCCTGGCGTGGGCTTGCCGTTAATAGTTGACTGATGAAATTGCCTATTTATGAAATCCCACATTGCAGAGCAAGGCTCAGCGTGGGCGATGTTAAAAACATTATATGCTTAAAAGCATAGTTTATCCACAGCTTTAATATTTAATTTTGTATTGTTTTTCTATCCAGCAAAAGCTTCTTAAAACTTTTAAAATTATATTATACGTCTCACAGTAGCCAACCAGTAGTTTCGCAATGACACGCGGTATATAATAATATGATGAAATATTAAACTGACGGTAATTTAGTATATTGTACTAAAATAATCGTGTGTTGTACGAATTAAAAAAAAATGTTTCTGCTTTTGTTCTATATACGAAAGTATTAAGTAAATTGTACGAATACAGAATTGTAGATTTCGAAATTCTAAAACCATACGTAAATATTACGAATGCCTTCGTACAATAGTACAATATACAAAATTATTCGTACAGAGATTTGTGCAGTAATTTACGAATGTGTTTCGTAAAATAAGCGTAAGATTTCGTAAATTGTACTGAAAAAAGGCTTTACGAAAGTCCTTTCGTTATATTTACGAATGGTTCGTAAATACTTGTTTCGTTGTGAAAAATGAGTTCGTATTATACAAAAACCAAGACTATGAAAGTTTTTTGTAGCACTTTTACGAAATTTTATTTTCATTGTAAGAATACATGGAAATTTGTTTTAGAGAATCAATGTGAAATAAGTGCAGAAACGATTAACCGGTTTGCTGAGCAACCGAGACGTCTGCTTTTAAATATTTTGTGTAAAACAAATTGGCTAGTACATATCGTCACTACACACGGATAAAAAAAGCGATCGAAAAAAGGCGCATAAAAAAACCCTCAGCGAAGAAAGACTCTTAACATAGTTAACGTCGAAGAAAGACGCGTTAAAATATTTGCCGGCGAAGAAGGACGCGTAAACTTATTTTCGCGGTCAACTATGTTTCCGGGTGTAATAGTATGCACATTCCGTAAATAGTTTTTGGGGAATAATGCTGAAGTGGCAGTCCTTGGCCAAGTATAAATATATGATTACGCGCTTTGAGCCAGCAAACACAGTCTCTAACGTTAGAGAAATTTGGATTTCTACTGGGGTAATTCTCTAATCTTTCTCGAGTCGATGACGAAGCTAGAGAACCGCGTTAGGAGATCAACATTAGAATTCGATTAGAGAATTAATATTTTCACGAGTCGAGAACTATGTCCCATTTTTGTTGAGATCGCTATGATTCTCGATAGTTTTTCGAGTCTGTCTCTAACGATTGAGAGACCACATTTAGTTCCTCTCAATGTTTGCTGGGATGTTGAAAAAGAAAATAAATGAAGTCTGATATAATAGAATACTTATGTATCAGAATTTCGTTGAGTTATTGATCTTCGGTTTCGATAGGGGTAAAATTCGCGAATATGGGACCCATAGCCCAGCAAAAAATTTCGAAGTGGTAGACAGAGACGTGCACATGGTGTTTTTCTCAGTGGGTGGATTTGGTGAAGTGGCTTGGGAACCCCTTGGGGTAGGGGGGCCCAGTTGGTAAGCAGTTTAGGACCAGCTGGTAACTAGTCTTTGAGAACTAGTTGGTAAGCAGTCGGAGACTAGCCAAGGCCCACTTGGGCATAAGTTCGGGACTAGCCCGAAACTACTTTCGCACCATTTGGGGAGAAGGTGGTTGATTTGAGCTCCAGTGGACGTTTTGAGGCATTTGAAGGCCTTATAAGTTGTTTTCAACGTGTTTTTGGATGCTAAGAATGCCGTATTATTATGAGTAAGCGCCAATCTATTAATATCGTTGAATTATTTTAATATCTATTGCAAAATTGTATACAGATAAGACTAAAAAGAAGAAAATAAATAAAATAAAATAAACTTTTTAATATACCACGCTTTTATAAATGAACTAAAAAGTAGAAAATAATATTTCTCAGCCCCATAGAATTTGTTTTGATAACTTTTGATTTTGAAATTTTAGCAAAAGTCCTTATAAACAATTTATGAGATTAAAAATGAAAAGAAAAATATCATTTTCTACTTTTTAGTCCATTTATAAAAGCGTGGTATATTAAAAAGTTTTATTTTTATTTTATATCAGTCTGAAAGTGTAACCATGTATGTAACTAAATACGTAGCATAGCAGTAAGACAGTGTGTACATAGGTAACTACACTGGCGGTCAAAACTGGATGAATGGAGTTTTGTTTATATCTTATTTGCAATGCTTTTTAAATATTTTTTTT
>NW_023458564.1:10743675-10752183 GCF_013731165.1 Rhagoletis pomonella | reverse complement strand
TGGTTAAGATGTGAATAATATCGCTATAAAATGATAACAAAAAAAAAAATATTTAAAAAGCATTGCAAATAAGATTTAAACAAAACTCCATTCATCCAGTTTTGACCGCCAGTGTAGTTACCTATGTACACACTGTCTTACTGCTGTGCTACGTATTTAGTTACATACATGGTTACACTTTCAGACTGATATAAAATAAAATAAAACTTTTTAATATACCACGCTTTTATAAATGGACTAAAAAGTAGAAAATGATATTTTTCTTTTCATTTTCAATCTCATAAATTGTTTATAATGACTTTTGCTAAAATTTAAAAATCAAAAGTTATCAAAACAAATTCTATGGGACTGAGAAATATTATTTTCTACTTTTTAGTTCATTTATAAAAGCGTGGTATATTAAAAAGTTCATTTTATTTTATTTATTTTCTTCTTTTTAGTTTTATCTGTATACAATTTTGCAATAGATATTAAAATAATTCAACGATATTAATAGATTGGTGCTTACTCATAATAATACGGCATTCTTAGCATCCAAAAATACGTTGAAAACCACTTATAAGGCCTTCAAATGCCTCAAAACGTCCACTGGAGCTCAAATCAACCACCTTCTCCTCAAATGGTGCGAAAGTAGTTTCGGACTAGTCCCGAACTGATGCCCAAGTGGGCCGTGACTAGTCTCCGACTGCTAACCAACTGGTTCCCAAAGACTAGTTACCAGCTGGTCCTAAACTGCTTACCAACTGGGCCCCCCTACCCCAAGTGGTTCCCAAGCCACTTCACCAAATCCACCCACCATGTGCACGTCTCTGTCTACCACTTCGAAATTTTTTGCTGGGCTATGCGTTACATATTCGCGAATTTTACCCCTATCGAAACCGAAGATGTATACACATCAATAACTCAACGAAATTCTGATACATAAGTATTCTATTATATCAGACTTCATTTATTTTCTTTTTCAACATCCCAGCAAACATTGAGAGGAACTAAATGTGGTCTCTCAATCGTTAGAGACAGACTCGAAAAATCATAGCGATCTCAACAAAAATGGGACATAGTTCTGGACTCGTGAAAATATTAATTCTCTAATCGAATTCTAATGTTGATCTCCTAACGTGGTTCTCTAGCTTTGTCATCGACTCGAGAACGATAAGAGAAGTACCCTAGTAGAAATCCAAATTTCTCTAACGTTAGAGAGTGTGTTTGCTGGGATACGCACATGCATATGTGTATGCACATTAGGGTGGTCCAAAAACACCCCTAGGATTGTTCTATATCGAAAAAGTATGCCCCTATTTTTTATTTTGAAATCGAAATATATTTAGAGGTCGCTCAAAGCGCATAATTAAGCCAAGTGGCCAAGAACTGCCACTTCAGCATTATTCCCCAAAAACTATTTACGGAATGTGCGTACTATTACACCCGGAAGCATAGTTAACCGCGAAAATAAGTTTACGCGTCCTTCTTCGCCGGCAAATATTTTAACGCGTCTTTCTTCGACGTTAACTATGTTAAGAGTCTTTCTTCGCTGAAGTTTTTTTATGCGCCTTTTTTCGCTCGCTTTTTTTATTCGTGTATAGTGACGATATGTACTAGCCAATTTGTTTTACACAAAATATTTAAAAGCAGACGTCTCGGTTGCTCAACAAACCGGTTAATCGTTTCTGCACTTATTTCACATTGATTCTCTAAAACAAATTTTCGATGTATTCTTACACTGAAAATAAAATTTCGTAAAAGTGCTACGAAAATCTTTCGTAGTCTTGGGTTTTGTATAATACGAACTCATTTTTCACAACGAAGCAAGATTTTACGAACCATTCGTAAATATAACGAAAGGCCTTTCGTAAAGCCTTTTTTCAGTACAATTTGCAAAATCTTACGTTTATTTTACGAAACACATTCGTAAATTACTGAACAAATCTCTGTACGAATAATTTTTTATATTGTACTATTGTACGAAGGCATTCGTAATATTTACGTATGGTTTTAGAATTTCGAAATCTACAATTCTGTATTCGTACAATTTACTTAATACTTTCGTATATAGAACAAAAGCAGAAACATATTTTTTTAATTCGTACAACACACGAATATTTGGTGACAGGTAATAAGGTCAATGGAAATAAGGTCAATTGACTTTATTTCCCAATCTGGTGCGAAATAAAGTCAATTGACATTATTACCTTTTCAAAAGCGAAATAAAGTCAACAAAAATTTGGAAATAAAGTCATTGACGCTGTTTCCGCATTCAAATGGAAATAGCGTCAACAATGCTTAAAGTATGCCGATTCATAGAAAAAAATGTTGTTCTTACAATAAACATTGCCCCGTAAGTGTTGTTTTTTAATAGATGAAAAAGGCTTTTGCCAAATCCTCAGTGTTGTGATATTAATCCACACACAATCATGAACTACCACCAATTGATTCTATTAAAAAAAATTTTAATTACGAATATGTAAAAACACGAAGCGAAAAACTAAACGCATGCGCACAGCTGGAATACGACAAATATTTGAAGAAAGAGTGGAGAAATGATACATAACTTGCAAAACATTTCTCGTTTCTACAAAAATAAAGCGAACACTATTAAATTGAAGAAACAGTCCATGTCCAAAAACCCCGGAGTAGCACTGAAGGAATTCTGTGTTTTGGATTAGCATATTATGAACGAATTCGGAATGTCTAAGGTGGAAAAGAACCCAACCTTTCTATAAGGAAACAATTATAGAAAAAGAATTTTCTACACTGTATTCATGTCTCCGCCAGCAGTCATTTAAAAGCAGCTAAGGAGAACGACGACACTATTTATTAGATGGCACATTCAACGAGCCAATGTGCAAAATGCGGGTATAAACAATTATTGATTATTTAATATCGAAACCGAGATCATATAAGTTAATTGATTGGTTTTCACACACTTTTGAAACACAAATTATATGCTTTTTTACTGCAGGCAAGTTGTTGCCTCAAAACACAGCAGAAATCTTCCAATCAGGGCTGCCAACTCTCCTTAGTTATGAGGTGCCATATTGAGGATAAAAAAGTGCCAAATAGAAAAATTAAAGTGCCAAAAAAAGTGTAACTCCTTTTAATCATTCACATTTAGCAATAAAATAAAGCTACATTTTCAAAACAAAAGTGCAATGATAATATAAGATAAATAGCCTTTATAAATTAGAAAATTTTAGTTGAGAAAAAGAAGTGCACGCAAAGGATTTCACAAAAATGTATTGAAATGTAATTTTTTTTTACAAAAGTCCAATTGTGGCATGTTGTGCCAAATGGAAAAATTAAGTGCCATTTGAAGTAAAATAGTAACAAATGGCACGGTTTGAGCCAAGTTGGCATCCCTGCTTCCAATAACTTACAAATATAAAAATGTGAAATATCGAGGGCTTGAATTCATTAATACCCTCTATCTGCAATTTGCGCAAAAACTAATGTGTGATTTTAGAAACCACCTGGGACTTATTACCTGTCGTTATATAAGGTAGCATTAATATCACTGATGACAGTTAAAGCTTAGGTGGATTTTTACATCAGAATCTCATCTTTGTGAAAAGTGTGCAGATAGGGGGTATTATTGAATATAAGCCCTCGATGTTTAAAATATATAAAAATTGTATTTCAACGTATGCAAAAAATAAATCTACCTGCGTTACAGCACGTCGGGTGACGGGGAAGGGGGGGCCGGGGGGCCACGGCGTAGCGTGACGTGGAGTGCGCGCCGGTCGCGCGGGTACGCTTGGCGCGAGCGCGAGCGCGACGCGCGCGGTGAGGCGCGCTGACGCGAGCCACCGCGAAGCTAAGCAAATTTAATGTTTGAAAGAGAAATAATGTCAATTGATTTTATTTCGTTTTTAAAATGGTAATAATGTCAATTGACTTTATTTCGCACCAGGGTGAGAAGTAAAGTCAATTGACCTTATTTCCGTTGATCTTATTACCTGTCACCGAATATTTTAGTACAATATACTGAATTACCGTCAGTTTAATATTTCATCACATTTTTATGTACCGCGTGTCATTGCGAAACTACTGGTTGGCTACTGTGAGACGTATAATATAATTTTAAAAGTTTTAAGAAGCTTTTGCTGGATAGAAAAACAATATAAAATTAAATATTAAAGCTGTGGATAAACTATGCTTTTAAGCATACAATGTTTTTAACATCGCCCACACTGAGCCTTGCTCTGCAATGTGGGATTTCATAAATAGGCTATTTCATCAGTCAACTATCAACGGCAAGCCCACGCCAGGAACAGACGCACTACTTAATGAAATTTTAAGTAAGTACTTGTATGATTTTTCACTGAAACTTGCCTTTCAGACTCCTTATAATTGTCCTTTAATTTATAGTCGAGAAAGGAAACAAACATCGAAGAAGCTGCGAATCTGCCAAGTACCTCCACATAAAAACATTGCAAAACATTTTGTTAAAGAAAAACGCTAAAATTAAGACTAAAACCAAAATAAAAGTGTTGTCTTATGTTTTTTACAGTATGGTGAATGAAAGCAAGTTCTACGAAACAACCGCAGATTTTAGGAAAATACCTTCGTTAAATATACGAATTATTTTTGTGCATTTTACAAAAATTTCGCAAAAAAATAAAGAAATAGTAAGAAATTCTTTAGTAAGTAGTAAGAAATTCGTTCGAAAATAGTACGAATACATTCGAAAAATGTACTAAGATCTGATGTCTCATATTTTCGTCGTATGTACGAAAACGGTTTTGTACAATCAACGAAAACTTTCGTAAAATGTACGCAAGTCTTCGTTTTATTTACGCAGATTTTATTTCCAGTGTAAAATGCATAAACCTAAAGGTAAATTTTATAGGAAATTAAACTAACAATTTATTAAAACTAGTAGTAACCTCGAAATACGGGTGAGTACTTAGCTCAAAATTTATTTAAAGAACTTCGTGAAAGACAACAATTAATCTTGCATTGCTAGACACCTGATAACCCAGGAAAATTTTTAAGTTCTTAAAAGACATTACTCTACTCTAAGCTTCGTGCAGTGGGCCATGAGAAAACCGTCATCTTTAAGGTATAGTCCAACCTTTCACAATATCTGGTATTAGTCTTAATCTGAAACGCAATAATCATTGAAAATTGGCGCCGTTTATGGTGAAAAGCATTTAATATCACATTTTCAAACTAAAGCTTTCTTAACTCCAGAAGCCTTATCTATTTGGGAGTTACGTAAAGCCTTAACATACGCCGTAGAGGCTTATGTACTTAAAAGATAACCTGTGAGCTAAAATATACTTAGACCTGCCTTATTTTTTTTAAAGAATATTGAAGTTGTGAGTTTGACTAATAATAAAACATAGTTTTATTAATAAAAACTATAGCCACATTTATTTAAAACAACAAAATAAAAAGTAGATTTTGTGTTAAAATTTAAAAAAAAATACCCATTCCGTATGGTTAATATTTTTCAATAGATAATATTACTAACTATCAACTTTTCTGCCGATTTTTACTTTTTTGACAGACACGGAAACTGCAACTGCAGCTCGCACTTTAGTTTGATATATAGCTCAGTTCTGTGGCTGCTACAGATCGGCTTAACTAAGTCATATGACTGAGCAATTATGTATACTAGAGTGCCAGGTACTGTCGAAATTGGACAGTTTTTCTAATTTTAGAAGCCTTGGAGAGGTTTTCTAACTTAACACGTAGCGATACTTATACGGTGTAAATTAACTAACCGGAAAATCGTCTGCTAAAACGTAACTAATTTTTTTTTTTATCTGAGAAGGTCTTTGGAGGACTTCGGCAGGAATTGGAATTGACCCAATACATTCAACTTTATCGATAAATTTCGATGATTTGATACATATCGATAGTTCGATGAATTTCAAGACCACTAAAATTCGATAACTCAACAAAATTCGATAGCTCGACCAATTTCGAAGTAAAATTCGATGGCTCGATAAATTTCGATAACTCAAAAATGTAAAAACTTTGGATACCTTTATAAATTTTTACTTTTGACATCTTCACATTTTTCGAAAACTATCTAAACATTTTGATAACTCGTTACACTTTGTTAAGACGATTAAATTCGATAAGCAGTGATAAATCGATAAGCTTATATAACCTTGAAATTTCGATAAATCGATGTATTTTGAAAATTCCTTAAACTTTGCTTTGTTGAACGAACCAATTTCAGTAGATCAATAATTATCGATAACCCTGTAAGTTGAAAGAACTCCATGCATTACGACACCTCGATATATTTCGTTAAGTCTATAAATAATGATAATTCAATAAATATCGATAACTTGATACATTTCTTTAACTTGACAAATTTCGTTTATCCCACACGTTTTTATAGCTCGATAACGATCCGTAAATTTGGACAACTAAGTTTCTGTGTCTATAAATTTCGACAACTCAGTAAACATTGATCAGTTTGAATAATTCGATACGTTGCGATAACTTATTAAGCATGGATAAATTTCGATAATCATAAACTTCGATGATTTTGGTACCTTTTATGGCTGATTTTATTTCGATTCCTATCGGAAAATATCAATTCAGTTACCCTAATTCTTATGTATTTCTCATTGTCTCCATTTTCTCCTTTATCTCAATTTTCGTCTTTATCTTCACTTTTGCTTTTTTTTGTCTTCATCGTTATCACTTGTTTCTTCATCTTCATATTTATCTTTATTTCAAAGTTTAATTTCAAATACGAAGTAAAACAAAATGCGAAACAGCTTAAATTGAACAGGTTGCAATAACAACCATACACAAATATGGAAATTTTTAAACGACGATTTTCAACCAATTTCGAAACTATAAAAACTCTCCTCATCTACAGAAAATTACCTTTCTAACGGTGTTTTTGGTTTTGAAATCGGTAACTTTACCTTGGTCTTCATCTTTGTTTTTATCTTTCACATCTTTGCTTATATCCTTTTCTTTTTCTATTCACGTGGATGAGATGAGGTGCGATAACGTGATAAGATGTGACGTGATTTTATGTGATGTGATAGGATGCAATGTCATGTGTTGTCATATCCTGCGATGTCATGTCATATGATGTCATACCATATGATGTCATATCATGTGATGCCACGTCATGTAATGCCATGTCATGTCATATGATGTGATGTCAAGTCATGTGATGTCATGTCATATAATGTGATGTCATATCTTATAATGTCATGTCACGTGATATCGTGTGATGTGCTATCATATTATGTGTTGTAATAGCATGTGATGTCTCTTAATGTCATGTGATAAAATGTGATGTGATGTCATGTAATGTGATCACATTCCATGTTCCGATAACCCTGTTGATAACTGTGCCGATAAAAATACTGATAACAATATCCATAAACATATAGAAAAATACAACGATTGTAAAATAAATATTAATTATAATTATAATTATAATTATTATATCGATTACAATAGCGGTTATTTAATCAATAACAGTATCGATTATTTTATCGATAGCAATATCGATTGTTATATCGATAAAAATATCGAGTTTTATATCGATAACAATATCGATCATCATCCTCATCTTTTTCTTCATATTTATCTTTATTTTTGCATATTCCTCTTCACCTTTACCTTAAAGTGTTTAAGTTTACTTTGACCTTCGTTTTTCCCTGTACCTCTAGGCATCTTTGTTTTTGTTTTTATTCTCAAACCGCTTAACCGCTGAGAACTATTTCCATGTGCATTATTCCCCTTGAATTTGACAATTTACTCCCAACCAACCAACTGCCGCTAAAGAAGTTTCACTTCATAAATTCAAGAAATGTTCTTACCCTTTTAGTTAATTCTTATGTATCTGTCATTGTCTCCATTTTCGTCTTTATGTTCACTTTTGCCTACTTTTTTTTGACTTCATCGTTATCATTTATTTCTTCATCTTCATATTTATCTTTATTTCAAAGCTTAATTTTAAATGTGTAGTGAAACAACAGGCGAAACATGTCAAATTGAACATGTTGCAGCAACATCTATACATAATTCGAAAATGTTTAAACGACGGTTTTGGCCGTAATTTTCAACCAATTGTGAAACCATCTGCTCATCTACGGTAAAATGCCTTTCCAACGATGTTCTTGGTTTTGAAATCGTTTGTGTAGAATCGCCAAACGAACGGAGACAAATTTTATATGAGCGTATTAATATATAGATATAGATGCAAAGGGGCTGAACTACAAAACATAGCGGCATGTAACACATCATGCAAGTGCCAGTTTATGTCATGCCTCTTATACATGTTTGAAAGTGATATTTGAAGACATTGCCGAATAAATTCAAATCAAATCATGCATCAAATTTATGCATGTCAACAAAAGGACCACATGCGACATATTCAGCATTATTATTTACATTGCATATAACGGGTGATTTTTTAAGAGCTTGATAACTTTTTTTTAAAAAAAAACGCATAAACGTTTCCGTAATTTGTACGTTGAAACGTTAGATTGGTCCATGACATTTACTTTTTGAAGATAATTT
>NW_023458564.1:10719398-10743575 GCF_013731165.1 Rhagoletis pomonella | reverse complement strand
AAATACTAATGCATGAAAATCCTAACCTCAAAAAAATCACCCGTTACGTGAAGAGATTTTCCGAATTTTGCAAGCTCCTACTATCGTAAAATTTTGAAACAATTATCTAATTAAAAATCTATATACCAACGGTGGGCAAACGTGGCTCTTTGAGCCAAATGCGCCTCTTTGCTTACCAAAGTGTGGCTCTTTTAACTTTCTATTTGCTTAGAACATAGAGCCAACTTTCTAAAAAACACATTTCTTTGCTGGGCATTCTTTTCCATTGTGTTGTTTTTTTGCTTTATTCTTTTTATATACACATACTCAAATTGAGATCGGAACATTACCCGCAATCGGAGAATGAAAATTGGCTTTCTGACTTAACCCCTTGTGGACCGAACGTACTTAGAAGTACCAATTAATTTATTGGCTTGGAACATCTTTAGTAAAAATATATGTGAGCTTTTTAAACATCGGTACTTTAAAGTACACTATATTACATCGAAATAAATCAAATATTATTGTTTGACAACTCCGAGCGCTTAAATAAACGGTTATTTGGAATCAGTGTTAAGCATTCGCTGCTCATGATCGTTGCGTTATTTTGGAATGGCCAAAATTTAGAATATTTTATTAATTTCGACCATTTAAGTGCTATATACCTCCCAAATAACTATTTTATTTATCTCGCAAACAGTACTTAACCAAGTATTTGCATTATTTTGTGTTTAATTGAGAAATATATTCAACGGACTGGTAAGTACCTTTGGGCCGCGGGTACCTCTAACTCAAACACTTCCTCAACCCTGCTATTCTTATTCACATGATACCGCCATGGCAGGATTGCGATCCAAACGTCTAAATAGAGATTAAATTTTGGAAATTTCGGAGGAAATTCCAATTGATAATGAGGAAAATACAGATATTGAGAGTGAAAGCGATTGCGAAGACATTATACATATGTCCTGATGACGACGGTGTAATGGAACGCTACTTACAAGAAATATTAGAAGACGAAAATGTCGAGCCTAAGTAACTTGAAGACAGTCGTTTTAAAGAAAGCGCAAATCGTGTTCAAGCTGATAATTTAGAACAAGTTCATTCGAATACCGGAGGAAATCGTTTACGTAGTAGTATTGAACCGAATCGCCACTGGAAGCTAAAACAGCAGGAAACAAGTATTTCTGATTTCTTTTTACCAGAAGGACCTGTAACAGGATTTTTCGAATCGTATACAACACCCACAGAATATTTTTAGGCGCTTATTGCGGACATCACCGAAAATATAATATTCCAATCGAACTTGTATGCATCCCAAAAGTATACAGTTTTAAACTTGAAGAAAGGTGAGTTGCGTGCTTTTATTGGAATCAACTTTTTCATGGGGTATCACAAACTTCCAAGTTGGAAAGATTACTGGAGCACGGGTGAAGATTTTTATCTTCCACTTGTTAGCAAAACTATGACTCGTAATAGATTTGATGAGATTTTGGGTAACTTGCATGTTAACGATAATTCAAAGATTCCTAACGAAAATAAGGATCGATTTTACAAACTTCGACCAATGATCGATGGTTTGAATAAGAAATTTAAACAAGTTTATAACGGCACTCGATAGCTTTCCGTTGACGAATCGATGATACTATTTAAAGGACAAAATGTAATGAAGCAGTATTGCCCAATAAAGCCAATAAAGAGAGGATATAAAGTTTGGTTCTTGGCTGACCAATATGGCTATATAAAAAAAATGTTCTATCTACCAAGGCAAGGATGAAGACTAGGACTTACCGATTTCAGGCTATCTTCTAGGGGTATAAGTTTCTACAAGTGGATGGATAAGAAGGCAATTTTTCTGGCATCCAATTTCCATGGAACTGAATCAATGATCGTTCCTAGGAGGGATCAAAAAGGCAATGTTAATGATGGCATTTTCAGCGATGGTCAATGCTAACCTAGCTTGGTTATCACACGGTGCTTTAAGCATCACCTACTCTCCACCCCTGGAGTAATTTTTGGTACGGCTTGCAAGCCACACAGGGCTCTGCATGAATGCATCCCTGAAGAAATCCCAGCTCATTGCTACGGCAGCTAGAGCAAGACTCCTCCAATGGAGTCCCCCAATTGATACATGGTAAAAGGGTCACATCTTACGCTACCGCTTCATCATCCTGCCCGCATATCTCTCTCTCTCTCTCTCTCGCATAGCAGGCATATGGAGTCAGTGATCGGACTACTACCACATTGTGGTAGATGTGCCACTTTTTTGAGCATCTACCACATATTCGCGTTTTTGAGTAGTTTTATTTTAGCTCGACATAATTTTCTTAATTTTAAGAGCAAAAATTGGCCAACACTAAACACGATGTGGTAACAAGTATGATATAATACAAGATTCCGCATTCCCGAAGACGATGAAATTTCTCAAATAAAAGTACACAAAGCCGAAATGTAAAATATTAAATTTTCTCAGTAATCAATTTTTCGACGTGGTTTTATTGTGTTAAATTTGCAAAATATATGACGTATATAAAGAATTAATAGAGAAAATGTTAAAAACGGCGATTTTTGTGAAAGTATCAGCAAATTTAAGTGCATCTAAAGTTTCCGAGGCGGTTTAAGTTTACTTGAGAATTTTCAAAATCGGCAAATCCCAATTAGCTGTTTCTGGAACGTGACACATTTGTTTGTTGATGTGATAAAAAGAAAAGCTGGCAGCACTCCGCAAGGTTGCAGAAATCTCTTAAAATATGTTCGAAAAATATCTTGATATGGAAGGAACTGCTTTACACTGTCAAGGAAAAACCTTGTACTTTATTATACTAAAATTAAATTTTTTAGAGTCTAATTTAAAAGTTTGCAATTTAGGTGAAATCTTGCAGATTTTTTTAATTTTTGTACAAAGTTTGGTCCAAACCCAGAGATCTACCACATTTTTTTACAGATTCTACTACACAGAATATTTTTAAAGTCCGATCACTGCATGGAGTGCGTGGTTGCCTTGATGTGCACCTTTCAACCACATGGCCTCATTGAGTTCGATATATAAACGCTCGCACCAAAGATTATCCCTATCTCCTCTACTCCTCTAACTCGATCAAAACTCTAATCCTGGTCTCCCGCTCTCCCTCAGCTAAACAATATCCATTAAATATTATATCGGTAAACTATCGAATCCCGAAATAGTCTCGAGAATGGTTTGGTAGGAAATTATTATGGTTTTAAAATTCTGTAACTCTGTATTTTAATATTATGTATTGCAAAATTCTCTATTGAAAAATCGGAAAACGATATTTTTGACAATATACTTATTTTCTTTATCTATAGGTTTTTCGATTTTTTAATACAGAATTTCGTAAAGCAAATATACATATACATAGTTTATATTAACGTATTGCATTAAATTATAACTAATGTTAGTTTCAGAAACAGTTAAATTTATATCCTTTCATTAGCGCACACAAGGGGTGGGGTTTGGGGTTCCCCCCCCCCCCCCCCCCCCTAAAGCTAATAACCTGAAATACAAACTGTATCCCAAAGCCAGCTCTCAAGAAAAATCACAAGAAATATTTTTTATTATAAAGCACTTTGCTTTTGCTGTAAATTTTCTTGAAGAAATAAATATACGAGCATTTTTTCTTGAGAGATGCAAATTGATTTAAGGAATTTTGATAGAAGAAAATTCCTATTTTATTTCTTGTGCGCCATTTTATATGAATTTTTCGTTTTTTTTTTTTGAGAGCTCTTAAAAGTTTAACTGCGAATGAAACCTAAAAATATGCAATGCATACTCACTTACTGAGCCTAAAAGAGTTTACAACTGATATGTCCTTAACAAGGATTCGAAGATTTAATTTGCCCACTTCGAATTCGTTCCACCAAAATTGTCTACATAACAAAAATTCAAGTTCACTTAATTTTCTCGGTATTCGAAATATTAAAAAAATTAGGCAATCTTAAAAATTCACCATCTCATTCGAAAAGCAGAAACCAGATATCGAGGAAAATGAACATTAAAACTCTTTTTTTTAATTTTTTTTATTACTTTTGCAAGTTGAGCGCATCTTGTGTTTATAGAACTTTATATTAAACAAGTAATTTCAAGTTACGGGAAGACCCTTGATTTCCGATAAAAAAAAAGAATTATTGAAATCGGTTCACGTGGTCCAAAGTTATGCGTTAGCATACTATTCCGACGAATTGATAATCTACCCCTTTTTCGAAGTCGGTTACAAATGTTTGAGTTTTTTGCTAATTTTATGTAAATAAATGCAAATTATGAAACTTCAAAAAGTTTATTTATTTATTACATTATTATATCTGAAGCGAATTTTCAGAACTATAAACCCCTCCCAAAATATATTCATGGGTGCGCCCCTGTATCCTTTACAGATTAGAATGTTAAAAGCCTGCTTTTGTGCCTCACGACGATCACTCTGAGTAGTGCAATAGTTTTTATAACACTTTTCGCATTCGCGATTGCGGAGCTTCCTCATTAAGTTTAACATTTGCACTCGCTTTCGCATTCGCAATAATCAATGCGGAGCTTTTGCGAATGCGAATGTTGTGAAAGTGCACCGATAAAACGTATATCTGGCAAACAAATTGACAAATTGTAGCCAATATATTTTGCCTGTGGCCGTGGAAGTATTTGTGTAACAAAACTAGTCAAATGTCATATTTATCAACTTTGATAAAATTGTCTTTAAACATATTCACCCTAATTGCGAGAGTCCTGACGAATACAAGTCGTTTTTCGAGAGTCGAATCGTATCGAAAATTTCACGCCATTGCCTAAATTTTCCACTCGACTAGTGTATTAAAACGGAAAAACTTGGTAGTACTGTATAGTTTTCGCCGATTTTCTTCGTTTACTTATTTCAGCATGACAGTAACCAATGCCAATGTTGTTGAGTCGTACAACTTAGCCTAATTTACGACTTATGCAATGAGGCTGATTATTTCTTAAGCTATATAACCGAGCTAAGCGTACGTCAAAGAGAACATAGTAATTTTAATAACATATATCCTTTTGTTTTCTCTTCTTTAAATACCTGCATCGGATCCTTTCTTTATTATGATTTTTTTTTGGACCGATCTTAAAAAAACTACTAGACATTAAGAAGAAAGTCTCAATCATTTCAAATGGGGCTCTTCGGGGAATTTATTTTTAGCAAAAATTTTAAAAACAGTAATTTTTTTACTTGTCGGGCAATGTTTTTTCATAGGGAAATATGTACATTGGCTCCTTGGCTAAAAGCCTCTGTGGTACCTACGTCTCCCTTCTTTGCTATTTGAAGTCAAAGATTAGGCTCCTGGAATAGGGATTTCCAGCAGAAATGGTCAACGTCTGGCTATAAACAGAATCGATGCTCAAATAATTAAAAACCTATAGGTCTGATCTTTAATTAGGTAAGAATTACGTAACTGTGTGAGACCTTTGTCATTCGTGATTCCAATAATTCAAATGCTAATTAAAAACGGGATGTTTTTTTAAAAAATAACAATATTCTGATCGGATTCGGCTGGCAGCCACGACTTTGAAAACAGAATTTTGTTCAAAATTTTCATTCCTGGAAAATAATAATTTATTTTCCATATCCACATATTTAGCTCGCTATAAGCACAAATTTTTCAAACCAGTCGCAAAAGAAAGTATTCAAAATTAATTACAAAAACTAAAATCGAAAAACGCTGATGAAGTTACAGATTCCTCTAATTCTGAAACAGCCAAAGGAATGAGAATGAATTATTTTTATTCAAATTCTGAAAGGGCCAAAGGCATGAGAATAAAGAATTGTTTTTAAAAACCTGACACATCTGGTTTGGCTTGTAAGCGCTGTTAAAACAACGATCTCGCCATTATGATAAATTCTTCATGTGAAGATGAAAGTCAGGAGGATACAACCGACATTTTCAGCCCCGATGCAATTCTGATTACTTTTTATTAAATATAGGTAATATTCCAATTTTTGTTCAATTACTAAATAAAACAAGAAAGAAAGTCTAAGTTCGGGCGGAGCCGAACATTAAATACCCGGCGCAAGTATTAAATATATGTTTTCCACCTCTCCGAAAGCTACCGCTACATGATAAGCCGGCGTGTATGAATTTTAAGTAAACTAGCGTCCTTAAATTTCAAAATATTGAAATTTCAAGCATTTCTGAAATTTACCGTTATATGAAAAGCGGCCGTAATTTTAGTCCGATTTCAACAATTTTCAATGGTTTACATTTATGTGGCAAGCACAATAACCACACCGAGTTTGGTACAAATTGCTAGAACGGTTAGCGAGATACATATACGTGATCATAAGAGGTCGGCGCCACGCCCATTTTCCAAAACTTTATCATAAACGTATTTCCTGGCAAAGAATTGTTGCAACCATCATTTTGAATAAATTAGCTTTAATATTTACTGATTGATCGAGGATTTCGTATTTCTCGAAATTACCGTTATATGGGATGTGGGCGTGGTTATTTAGTATTTAGTATTTAGTATTTAGTATTTATTTATTAAGCCAATCAGAATAGAAAATCTTACAGGCTAAGTAGAAATATGTGATAACAGTAGGCAAATTACTAGTATACATAAATGGCTCACTTATAAAGAGGGTTTATTGTATTTAAAAAGCACTCTTTTGAACAAGAAAAATCTATTTCCAAATAATTAGTAATTCTATTAAACTCAATCAAGGATCTAGTAATAGGAGCATTGATTGCATAAAGAGCTTTGAACAGACGAACGTTGAAGAACTCAGAGTTCCTAAGGGCTCTGGCAGGAATATTTATGAAAATCCTCTCCAGGAGCATGGGGCAGTCAGTAGCACCACGAAAAACGTCAAAAATAAACGACAGCGACAAAATTATTCTCCTGTTCTGCAGTGACTTTAAGTTGATCAATAGGCATCTAGACTCATAAGTCGGAATGGGTTCAGAAAAGCGTAAGCTGCGCAAAGCAAAATATAAAAATACTTTCTGAATCCGTTCGATTCTTGCAATATGGCACTGATAATAAGGCGACCAAATAAAACAAGCGTACTCAAGTTTAGAGCGCACAAATGCGGTATATAAAAGCTTTAGCGTATAAGGGTCAGTGAACTCTGAGCTATGACGTCTAACAAAAGCAAGCATGGCATACGATTTCGAAATGCAAAGGTTAATATGTTTTGCGAAAGTAAATTTGGAGTCAAAAGTTACCCCCAGATCTTTTATTTTATTAACCCTTGTAAGGGGCGAGTTAGATAAATGGTATGAGGTTTCAATGACGTTAACGCGTTTTGAAAAAGTAATCTGAAAACATTTTTTTAAATTAAGAGTTAACCGATTGCTATTACACCATGTACTTAAATTATCCAAATCTAATTGCATCAGTTCAGAGTCATGGTGACTGTAAATGGGTGAATAAATTTTTAAATCATCCGCATATAGTAAAAATTTTACTGTAGAAAAACAGGAGCGAATGTCATTAATAAACAATAAGAAGAAAAGTGGACCTAAGATGTTCGATTTTACAAATTTTCGGCCATTTGGTATGCTGTACCAGGCCAAACAACTGTGCCAAGTTTGAAATAAATTGATGCAGCGGTTACCAAGATATGCACAAGTAACCATAAGTGGAAATGTTAATATTCTTATTTTTCGTCTAAAATTTATTATAAATATCAATTTTGAGTGAATTATCTTCAGTAGTTACTAAAATATCGCAGTTTTTGTATTTCTGAAAATTACCGTTATATGGGAGGTAGGCGTGGTTATTGTCCGATTTTGCCCATTTTCAATACCGTCCGTCCTACGCCCGAAAGAAGTACACGTACCAAGTTTCGTTAAGATATCTTAATTTTTACTCGAGTTATCGTGTGCACAGGCGGACGGACAGACGGACGGACAGACAGTCAACGCTTAATCGGTTTCTCTTTTCATTCTGATCATTTATATATACATTTGTCTATATCTATCTCGATTCGTTTTGCCTGTTACAAACAACCGTTATGTGAACAAAGTTATAATACCACAAGTGCGCTCGGGTATAATAAGCATTATTAAATATTACTAACTTTCCATTTTTTTATTTACCTAAATAACTTAATTTACTTACCTAATAGTTTCTTAAAAATACTATACATCCGCGGATGCGAATCGCAACATCCCTAGTATACATATGTGTATTTTCAGCAGAAATAAAATCGTAAACTAGTACTGTTTAATGTATTTATAAAGTTATGACGAATTCAAAGGTACAAACGATGAATCTGCAGAAACGGTTTTTGAAGACATTAATGCGGAAATACAGATTTATTTGAAACAATCAGAAAACAAAAGTTGTGACGATGTTTTAAAATTTTGGGAGAAAGCTTAAGATTTTTCACTTCTTGGAAGCTTTTCAAGGCAAATTTTATAAAAAGCATCTAGCTCAGCAATTATTGAAAGAGCTTTTTCTGTGTCTTGCAGAATCTTGGAAGAAAGACGTACACGGCTGCTTGGTGATAACCTCGACAAAATATGATTCTTAAACAAAAATATGAGCTAGTCATTTAAAACTTACATTGAATGAATACTCAGCCAGCAAAGAAACGTAAATTTTGCCGACAGTGCATACAAAAAACTCCTACAGTTATCATTCATTTTCTTCTCCGAAAACGTTCGAAAAAGATGCTATTTGAATGCAATATTTGTATTTTATTTGCTCAAGCTAAATAATTGAAAGCATGCATGCGTAGTGTGGCTGAGCGTGCAGAGGAGTGTGCCGCTATTTGTTAGCTTCCAAAAGGTGCCGGGTTCGAATTCCGTCCGGCGCTTCCTAATTTTATTTTTTTGAACCATGAAGAAGTATCTGTGAATTGCAGAAGGAAAGCGTATTGAACGAAAAATTCAATCAGCCGAAAAAGATTGCACCCAGAAAAAAATCAGCTAAATATATTTATCTCTACACTTGATTTGGTTATAGTTACATTATTTCGTTATATTGATGATTAATTTGGTATACTAATTTGTATTGGAAACGCTACGTTTTATATCATATTTTGTTTAAATATGTGGTTAAAATTTCAGAAAACAATTTTTATATAGAGAATTTTATCTCATTTAAAAACATATAATTATGTATATGTATATGGTCTTTCAAATGTTGGTACTTTTTCGGCTAATTTCGTGAATTTCTTTAGCCATTTCCTATAAAATTATAAAACTAATTTATCATCCCTGGCCCATATGGGCTAACGCCTTCCCGTATCAGTAAGTCAGTAAGACGGTGTGTACATACATACATACGTACGAGGGTTGTTCCTAAAGTTCTGGGAATTGTGCTATAATTAAATTACGCAGAACTTATAGGCAATGTTATTGTTGCCAAACAAGTTTTGACATGTTTATGACATATGCATATCTGGTCTGAGTTAGGTGTTCGACTGATATAGATGCGTTTTCATAGCACTGTTTTTGTATGCATGGAAGACGCAGCAAATTCTCAAAGAGCAATAGGTTTCCTTTTGTGGAAAGAAGGTGTGAAAACATCAGAAATTATTCAGCGGAGCACTGCAACAGGCACTTGTCGAAAAACAGCCTGGGCATTTGCAACCGTTATTGCAACAGGATAATGCAAGACACCACACATCGCAAAAAAAACGAAGGATGTTTTGAACGATTTACGATAGGAATTTGTTTCCGCGCCCACTTTATGCCCAGATCTTGCACCCATTGTTTATCATTTGTTCCCAGATTTGTAAAAACTCTTACGGGGTGTTCGATTTGAAAGTTTAGCTAACGCAAAACGTGCCATGAATAGGTGGATTGAAAAAGTTCTTTGAGGACAGCTTAATTAGTTTATTGTTGGGATAAAGGTATTGAGTTAAATGGAGATTATGCTGACAAATTACACTATAATACTGACGAAAATTAACAAGATAATAAAAATTATAGCTAAATTCCCTGAACTTTGGAAACATGCCTCGTTAATACAAATAACTGCCCAACAATGTGACAATTTAACAATTGTATTTTTTCGTTGGACCAATAATGTAAACAAATGATAATAATTAAAGTCATTAAATAAATTCATCGAGAAATAGGTATTTCAATATCAAAACCGATAAATAAATTTAAAAATGTTTGGATGAATGCGAAATAATATGTAAACACAAAAAGCTCTTTTTCTGACAAAATTTAAAAAGCATTATAAGCACACTCTCATTCCTTTTTTGGTTACTATACTGCCTAAAAATATCTTAGTTCGTTCTCTGTGACCCAAAGTTTACTTTTAAAAGCATTAAATTTTTAATCAATGTTCATGCTTACAGGTATTGGCTTTCCGGTTGGATCCAATGGTCGATGAAATGCTGATCCCCCTTGTGCTAGCAAATGGTATGGATGACCGCCGGTATAAAGTGGAAAGTCTTGCGGTCTTAATGGACTGTGCGGTGGAATAGGCTTTTTGAATTCATCATGAAAATCCATTGAAATACCAATATGATGTTGATCCTCACAACCAGGGCTAATGGGCGGACTAGATCGATGTGAAGATGTTGGAGATTCTGATCTGGAATATAATATTGTGAAGAGGAAAGCTTTGAGTAATTAAAAAAGAAAAATTATGAATGTTGTTGTATAACGAATATTTGAATCATGTATACCTATGTATATGTATATTTGTGGAAATTTGAAAGAACTATTCAAAACACTAAATCGTACTAAGTGATAGTAGCTGCAATTTAAGATGTTAGCCTTTGTTAGCAGTGTTGCCGGGACGTCATGAAAAAATGTATCGTAAATGAAACAAAAAGTGGATCAAATGTATCACAAAATATTTATTTAAGTATCAAAGTATCAAGTTAGATAATACTTAAAAAAATGCTATTTGGTTCCATACCTTTGCTTTTTATTATTGTCAATAATCGAAAAGTCATGTAATTCGCATTCATACACCTACAGTGAAGTGAAATTGAACAACTCTGTTATAAAATTTGTTGACACTGCAAGAAACCTAGGGATAATTTTCAATAGAACCCTATCGTGGAATACCCACATTTATAGTGCAATAGGCAAGGTTTATGGCATGCTCCGTTCGTTATGGACTATTCAGCACTTTACCCCAGAGAAAATTCGACTGCTTTTAGCTAAAACATTTCTGTTACCAACCTTGTTGTATGGATGTGAACTGTATGCCAATTGTGATAGTCTGTGTCGTGGCAAACTTAATATCCTCTACAACAACATCGCCAGATATGTGTACTGTGTAAAACGTCGTGATCACATATCTGTTTTTGCCTTAAAAATATTTTCTATAAAGTTCGACGATTTATTAAAAGTAAAATGCCTAATGCTGCTTCACAAGGTAATTAACTCTCATGAGCCCAAATACCTAGTTGAACGAATTCAATTCACGAGATCGGCCCGATCACTTAACCTGCTTTGTATGACATACAGTTGCCTTGTATCTGAACGTCAGTTCTTTGTTTTTGCTGTTCGTCTTTGGAACGCTCTGCCATATAAGATCAAAACTATCCGAAGTACATCGCACTTTAAAAATGAGCTCTTACATAATTTTTGCCCTCTAAATTGCTAAGATGCACGTACACATATATTTTTCTTTTTTCTAATACTTCTTTGTTCTTCTTCTCCTCCTTACACATTTTTACAACCTACGGTTTCCCTTAATGTTATTTTTAAGCTTTTATAATTATAATTAAATTAAGTTCAAACACTGTAAAATAACTCATGGTTGTGTGTTTGATTATAATAAATGAAAAAATGAAAATATGTATTTACATGAAGCAAAATATTTTACATACTGTGACAATCTATCAAAAAAGAGATTATTATTTTTAATGTTTTATAGAGACGAAAAAAAGTATTATGTATAGATTTTATAGAAACTTGAATTCCAATATATGTACATACTTAAAACTATGAGCTGTCGATCATTTACGTTAATTATCAAATTTCACATAATTCACATTCTACGTTGGAAATTATGTCAAAAAGCTGCGACTGCCTTCAGTGTCGACTTTATTTTACTATGAATACGCCCCATCATATTCTCAACAGTTTGTAATGAAATTCCATTTCTCTTTTCATATTGGATCAATTTTATATCTGCAGAGCTATTTATGGAGCAAGTAAAGTAAATTAAGAATTAATGAAGTGAGCTCTTTATACATGGTTCATTTAAAGCATTTTTTAAGCTTACTGACCCCAAAACGCTTCAATATCTTCGACCAAATTTTATAAGCTGCCACTGCATATTAATATTTTCTCTTTAACATGCATCAAAATTTGTACTACGCGAAAAATTCAAGTATCTCGCGAAATGAGCGAAGAAATAAAGTATCTGCCGAAAATATGCCCAAACACGTATCACTTTTGAAGTATATGGATCAAAACGGCAACACTGTTTGTTAGTAGGCTCTTTATTTCTTTTTAAGCCAGCCAAGTTTTATATAAGCGTCCACAGATATAAGCTTTAGGGTTGTTTGAAACTTTCACTACATTTTTCTAAATCTATATGCTGTTTTATTAGGCCAATTTATAGCTCTAGGCGACAGAACGCACACTGGTCGGAAGAGGCGGTTTCTTGCTTCAAATTCAAATTCATTAGAGACTGAATCCGGGAACCCACATTTCCTAGGCAAACTGCTACTGCAACAGACCTGTAATTTACGGTTCATAGATATGTGTGTACGTAGGCATTGCTTTAAATTAAATTAATTACGGTTCATATGTATGTGTGTGTGTTGAAAAAGAAAATAAATAAAATGTCAGTTTCATACAATACAAATTCAGAATATCGTTGAATTATTTTAATATCGATTGCAAAATTATAAACAGTCTGGACTAAAAAAGAAAAATAAAAATAGGAAAAGAGTTTTTCCTAATAGCGCGGCAGGCAATGGCAACCTCCGAGTGATTTTATGTCATGAAAAACAGCTGCTCATATAAACACATCACCGTTCGGAGTTGGCGTAAACTTGTAGGTGCCTCCCCTTTGTGTGACAACACCTAGGCGCGCGCCACAAATCGGAGGAGAAGCTCGGTCAAACACTAACATATTGTGTAAGCGCCAATTAAAAAAAATATAAATCCATTATCATGGATTGCCATAGATTTTGATTTAACAAAAAAAAAATTATTTCTAAATCGTTTTTTTTAGTTTATATGTATTGGCTGTCCTAACCCAGCGAAATACAATCATCAAAATTGGTTCACAAGCAAAGAAACTATGCCCTGACATACATACTTACATATATGTATATGTATACATTAGAGTGGTTGTAAAAAATCAACTTTCAATTTTTACAGGTGCACCTTTAGAAATGTGTTATTTATTGAAAAAATACAATTTTAAAAGTTTGAGCCGGATCGGAGCATGCCTTCACATGCCGAAAGTGCCGTGAAGTTTTAAAAAATTACAAATTTAAAGAAAATATGATATTTTTCTGCTTTAGCTTATGACAGATTCTATCTAAAGTAGAGTCCGACCGAAGGTAAATTTTTCGGCCGAAGCCGAACCGAACGTTCGGTTTTAATCAGGGATCCAACCGATTATGACGATCTCCGCAACGATGGATTGGACGCTTGGGTCCCATTTTATGGCCACCTAGATCCCCGGATTTAAATCCTTTAGACTTTTTTATTGAGGCTGCTTCAAAGATTTGGTGTTTAGAACTTAAATTACCACCATCGAACAACTGCCGAACAAAAAAAATGAGAATTATGTACACGGAATTAAAAGATCATTTATTAAGAGATGAAGGATGTGGTAGAAGGCAGCCATTTTGAACATCTTTTATAATAAATAATAAACTAATACCGAAACACATTACGTTGTTGTTATTTGTCCCATATAATTAAAAAAAGGTAAACCTTTATTAATTGAAATTTTCTCGAAGACTTTTAACCCAGCATCCTTTTAGATTCAAATCGTAATAACAACAGCATAAAGACTTAGAGGTTATAACTTTTATATCATTTTGGAATCCCCATTAAAGACGTAAGTTTTAAGGATTATTTTCACAACTTGTGTAGTACAAAATTTTTTCACCGCGTATCGTCAAATGTAGAGGTAAAAATTTATTCGGGATCAAAATTTTTTATTGGAGTTAATTTTTAAACATTTTAAACACAATGATTGAAAAAGTGTTATACTCTATCGATAGCGGAATAAGTTTAGATAAAAATAAAAAAGACTCAACTTCAAAGTTTTTATTTGTAGAAACGGCATGTAAAAAATCGACCGAAAGTACAGATTTTTCAAAAATATAAAAAAGTTAAAAAATCTCGAAAACCATGACACTTTTTATAAGTTTTTATCTTTTTCTTTGGTAGACCATAATATCGCGTACTGGCGGTTAAAGGGTTATCCATGGCTTCCTGGACACCCTGTATATAAAAATGAAATGTTTTTTTATGACCGCGATGCCTGGCCAATTTCAATTCTGTAAAAAGTGCTGTTTTGCACCTTCTGTGTGGAAGAATTTCGATTTAAAAAAATTTTTAATTTTGTCTTGTTGCTGTTGTGGGCGCTGGGGTCAGGATATTCCTAAAAATTGCAATACTTGCTGATTTGGCTCATATTTAGAATACAATTTAGCCAATTGAAAATAAATATTTGGGCTTAAAACTTACACCATAGGTGGCCCTGTGGCCGAGATATCCCCAGAAATTATTTTTCGTTAAGAGAAGGATAGATATATGTACTACTGGCTTATACCAGCGGCGTTCACCCCGCGCTTTTATACAAATAGGAAAAATAATTTAATGACGTTAGATATTATTTCTGTGCCCATTTCGTTATAGCTCTAGGCATACGAAATATATCAATCCCTCTAAGTTTACCTTAAAATATTTCCAGGTATACGACGCGTGAACGTGAAACCTTCTTGGAGGTGCCACGGCGAGTTCTAATATTTCCAACTCAAATTTAGTAACCTGGCCTTGATAAAATACCACTTCTCATTACTGTAGCCTCAAGAGAGCTTTAGATTATAAGGTCGAGCCCGGCTCTCCCTTTTCCATTTAATGAAATTAATTCTGTCTTCCACAAACACCTCCAGGGATATGTGGCAAGAAAAAGTAAATTTGTACTGGAAGTGCCACGCCCCTTTTTCTTATAACCCTAATCTTCTTCTATTAATTTAGAATTGATTTTACATACCCAGTACCAAGTCCCAGTACTCTACCTAATCTTCTTCTATGAATTTAGAATTGATTTTATATACCCCAGTATCAAGTCCCAGTACTCCACCATGAACACCTCTAGAGATAAGCAGTATAAAACAGTAAATTTGTACGGCAGGAACGATGTCCCCTTTTCGAATAACGCAAATTCTTCTCTATGAGTATGGAATTAATTTTGTATACACATCTCGGTGCCAAGTTCCATTCCTCTGCAATAAACACCTCCAGAGACATGCAGCATAGAAAAATCAATTTGCATGGGAGTTGCCACACCACCTTTTCCAATAACTCTCATATTTCTCCATGAGTATGGTATTAGTTTCACATACATACATGCATACATATGTCTTTCCATAACAAGCTTGAGTGCTTTACCCCAAACATTTGAAGAGATATGCAATATGAAACTTTCAGCCAGTATGGGAGGTCATACGCCTCTTTTCCAAAAACGTCCATTTTGCTCTGTGAATATGAACATAATTTCACACAATATTGGCAAACTGTTAATCTGATTAACGATTAAAATGTTAATCGCGTTTGACGATTAAAATTAAGTACTCGTAATCAACTGTACGATTAATGATAACATTTTTTCAATCGTTAATCGCTGGCTGCGATTACGTTTAATTAATTTAACACATTAATCGGTAATCCAATAAAAAATAAAATCTGATTAATTTGTCTAGTTTGTCCCAGTTTGAAACCAAACACCAGTTATAGTAATTATTTTGTGTTTTACGCTTATAAAAAGCACGTAATATAAAAAAAATTATAATTATTGTTATTACTAATACATAAACTGGGAACTTTTATAAACCTAGTTTGTAAAACGTTTGTTGGTATATATCTTAATGAAAATGCACACCAAATTGCTTAGATTGATGAGGAAACCCGACATAGCCATACTGGATTAACTTGCTTTGTGTGCACAGGAAAATTCCAGCATAACTTAATTAATCACCAAACCTACTTCACCAAATAAGGAGTTAATGATAGGTCATAAGCTATCTGTGTGCAAACTTTCATGCAAATCAGTTCAGTCATTTCCACGTATTAATTTAATTAAACTTTCCTAATACGTGATAACTCTTAAAATAGTAGCCTATTTTCTAACATTGGTCATAAGCTATCTCTGTGCAAAATGTCATGCAAATCTGTTCAGTCGTTTCCGCGTATTAATTTGATTAAAACTTTTTTAACAGGTGGCAACTCTTCCAAAAAATTAGCCTATTTTCTACTGTAGGTCATAAGCCTATCTGCTTGCAAAATTTTATGCAAATCCGTTCAGACTTTTGCGCGTATTAATTTAATTAAACTTTTTTAGCAGGTGGTAACTCTTAAAAAAGTAGCCTATTTTTCAACCTAGCTCATAAGCTATCTGTGCGAAAACTTCCATGCAAATCAGTTCACTCATTTCCGCTTATTAATTAAATTAAACATTTCTAACAGGTGGCAACTCTTAAAAAAAGTAGCCTACTTTCTAACCTAGGTCATAAGCTATCTGTGTGCAAAATTTCATGCAAATCCGTTTAGTCGTTTCCGCGTATTAATTTAATTAAACTTTTTTAACAGGTGGCAACTCTTAAGAAAAGTAGCCTATTTTCCAATCTAGGTCATAAGCTATCTGTGTGCAAATTTTCATTCAAATCCATTCAGTCGTTGCCACATATTAAATAAATGAAACTTTTTTAACAGGTGGCAACTCTTACAAAAATAGCCTTTTAACCAATCCGGCCCATAAGCTATCTGCGTACAAAATTTCATGCAAATCCGTGCAGTCGTTTCCGCGTGATGATTTCCCAAACATCCAAACATACAAACTTTCACATGTATAATAGGGGTATTCTCTGAGTCTTGCAAAGCCCTTGCATGGTGCACAGATTGCACGGTAAAAACCGATTTTCGTATGGGACAGCTTTGCAAACCGTGCAATCCGTGCACCGTGCAAGGGCTTTACAAGACTCAGAGAATACCCCTAATATTTATAAGATATATTTATTTGTGGAAGTATGTATATATGTATGTGCCAGGTTGCAGCCTAAACGGACGGACAGAATCGAACAAAATTTTGACAGAGTATTGATATAATACCTATGCCTATTATAGGGAGAAAAAAATTTGGATTCAACAAGGGGGCGTGGCACCTGCCATAGGCGTGGAATTTTTTATCAGCTATAACTTCGAAAGCATATGTCACATGAACTGGAAATTTGGTATGCGGGCATAGCTATGGTAGGTTAATTTATTAAGAATGTTTATCCCGGGATCCCGGTCTTTTTTAGGCAAATAACCCCGAAATTTTGTAATGTCGCTATGTTCGTTTACGGCGTAAACTTTACGCTAACTACAAACTGTCCATATCCGAAGCGAGAGTTTTCCAATGTTATCCGCGGCTCCGCTTCATATGTATGTTTATGTTGGGGAGAAATAGGTACGATAGCAACAAAATAATGTAGTAAGTATTTATACATATAAACATGCGCATAGCAACAGAAACAACAAATGTACCATTTGGACACCAATCAATGTTATCCATTCCCCTGGCTGATGTTTGAACCGTAACCAAAGAACGTTTTTTTTCAAACGTAGTCAGTGGCGGATTTAAATATTTGCCGCCCCTAGGCAATTCATAACTTGCCGCCCGTTTTTCACGAAAAAAAAAAAATATATATATATATCAAATATGATTGTTATTGTCAGTGCTTTATTACAATATAGTTCGTTAATAATGAAATACATAACGGAATTAACAAATTCGACATCAGCATGGATAAGGTATTCAACAAAAACCCTCTTTCAAACACTTCTTTTTCACAGTTCTTTACGTCTTGATTTTTCAGCTGCGAATTCGCGGATAATATCTTCACAATCGATAGATAGAAACAAATCTGACTCTATAGTCAGCAACGCAAGAGCATTCAGTTTGTTTTCGCTCAATGAAGATCTGAGATAGTTTTTCACGCGTTTTAAAACTGCACTGAAATGCTTTAGAGGTTTGGACAAGTAGAATCCAATTATCAGGACATTGAAGTAGCGCTATGCGAGTATACAAAATAAAATCGCTCATCCGGAAGATTTTTTGACCTCGCGCAAGACAAACAGAAGACCATACACAGATACACTGCCTAATTTGACATACGACGGAAGCTGACCTTCAGATTATTCACGTTATGATACACTTATGAAAAACTGGTGGGCTTGGAATCAAGAATTTTCTCGAAAATACACGCTCGTTTTTCGGCAGTGTTGTCAAGTGTGGTAACCTTTTAGATGATTCTCGTTCTCGGGGCAGCGTGTCGGCTGTTTCTTTGCGTCACGCGCAGGCGCGCCGTCAGAATGAAACTTAAATGGAAATTTCAACGACTGCTATACTAAGGAAAAATTCGCAGCGTAATTCTAATTTTGAATTGTATTGAATGAGATGAATCATTAATAATATTTTACAGACACAAACACAATTTCAAGTGCAGCTGAATCCAAATAAATTTTTTTCTTTTAATTTAGCTGTCTTAAATTTTGCCGCCCCTTAATTCTGCCGCCCTAGGCTTCAGCCTATGTTGCCTGTACGATAAATCCGCCACTGAACGTAGTGAACAATAATAACCGTTACCTATGGAGGTGAATTTTTTGGACATAGTTTATGACCTGGTGGTAAATTTTACCCCTTCGAATTTTAGTTAGAAATTTGAACACAAATTGGCCATTTTATAATAATTTTTTCTTTTCAACTAAGCTACTAGATTTTTAAGTTAAAATAAATACAAAATTTTATTTTTTCTTTTAAAATCAACAAGTGGGACTCACTTTACTTCACAAGGCTTTTATTATTCACAAGAACGAAAACATCACATAGTAAACTTATAAAAAAAAGTGTAAAATAAAAATTAATCTAAAGCTTAAGAAATTAAATTAAAGAAATACAAGAGAATATATTAAAAAAATGTAATTGTAAAAAATACAGGTCAACCTTCCTTGAAAGAAAAAGTTGCATACACGTTGAGCAGTGGTAATTTTTACACCAGCATCAGCATTTCTCCGCCCACGCTACACCTTCCACAGCAAAAACATACCTGAACAATAACGACAACGAAATGAGAAGATACTGAGAGAATTAAGTTGCTGGAGCGCAACATAGGAGAGTAATTAAAAAAAATTTAAAGAGGGGGTAAATTTTACCACCACCTTCACAGTTAAACCTCTAGTAGGCTGAACCGCCTCCAAACGGTCGTTAATTAAATACCTTTTTAGTGCACCTATAATAATTTGTTTCTATATTCGTAAAGCACGATCTTTAGAAACAAATCGTACTTTTACGGCGGTGTAAACTTTAATCCATTATGTCAATCCGTTTTATTTTAATCGGCAGTTGAATTACAGATTTTGACACGGTTAAAATTAATTATTTCTTGTTATTTATTTAGTAATTTCGTAATTAAAGAAATTTTTTCTTTTGAAAAATTTTTTGATATAAAAAAATTCGGTGGATTTCGTAGTTAAAAGCACAGTATTTTCATATAAGTTTTATAATTATGTCACCATTCGAAACGGAGAAAATTGCTTTCGAACACAGACCGTCTACAGACCGGCTTGCCGACATATAAAAACTCAGTTTGCATTTTTGACCGTCTGCAGATGGGATTGCCGGTTCGTAGGTCAACATTGTGTAAGAGAAAGCTAAACTATGTGTAAGTATATCGGGAAGCCCGTCTCCAGACGGTCTTGGTTTTTCTCCCCTGTAGGACAGATCGAAAAGGACATCATTTTTGGATTTCTAGTGCTAAATTCACCCATTCCTAAATTTTTCAACTCATACAAAAACTGGCCTACTAGAGGTTTAAAGGATAACAATATTTTGTAAATTTCAATATCAAATGAAACGTAAGAAACAATATGGCTCTTCCCACTGAGCTCGGTATTCGGTAACTCGGTGTCCGGTAATTTTTTCTAATGTACATGGGAAAATTTTACCGAACACCGACTTGCCGACTACCAAGCTTTGGTGTGAAGACCCATAATATCTACGATAAATGTAACCTGCCTATGTATCTGTGTGTAGCAGGACAACGTCTGCCCGGGCTTACTAGTATTTTATAAAATTCAACGAATGATATCTCATTTTGAAGGATTAAAACACAATTTTGCAGGAAAGATTCACCGGTTGCGGTAAAAAATAAAATTGTTTAATAGATTTACCATCCGCTTAAAATTCTAGTGACTTAAGTATATATTGACTAAAATGGTGGGGTGCAATAATACCATACGCATTAAGGCCATAATGGCTTTATTTCCATTTAGTTTTGGAAATAAAACCATAATTTCAATTCGGCCTTATTTCCAACTAGAAATGGAAATAAAGCCATTATGGTTTCATTGCGCTTTTTTAAATTTTAGTTTGGAAAACATAAACCCAATTTTTGCGGAGAGCGACGCGCGGCATGGCGCGGGGTAGCGAGCAAATGTGAACCCCCCTAGTTATGTACTCGCAAAATTAAAGCTTACATAAGTACATATATTTATTTTCCAATATCCAATAAATCCGGAAATATCAGATAATTATTTATTGCATTTTATTAGTAATAATTTGTATCAATTTAAATAATTCAGTATCAATTTCAAATATTTTTCATTTTTGCCTCAATTTAATCCAGTATCGACAACTGGTGAGACACACACATATTTTACGTTAACAGAATGGAACAAAAAATTGTTAGTTAGAACTACAACAAGACTTTATATATAAATCAACATTCCATCTTGAACAATCGCACGGCAAGTTGGGCATAATATTTGAACTCCAGACTGCAAACTCCGCTCTTTCATTCGGTTGAAACAATCGCGACAACATTTACAATGCTTACATGGAATAAACAAACCTCACGCTCTTTTTCACAGCAAATGACACATATGAGATCTCTTTACTCAGTGTGCACCACATCTTCACATATGTCTTCTTCAGCGTCATCATCGGTGGTTTGAAATTCGTTTACAAAGTTTTCTGCAAACATCCGGCTCTCTTTTATAGAAAGCTGGTTGAGAATATCTGCCAAGGTATTTTTTTTTGTTTTAATTGGCAGAGGCGCTCACGAATAAAATGGGTACGATTTTTTAACCACTTATGTTTCCCTTTGCATAAATCAGAAATCTGTTGATTTTGCCGCATCTACGTACATCACTAAGAACGTTTAGAAATCTATAGAAGTTTCCTTGTTTCGGCAGTTTCATCCTTACCTGGCTGTGGAAAGCTTCCGCAGAGCTGCTAGTCGTAATGGGCTCTTTGTACACAGAAAAATTTTCAGGATGCTGCTTACATCAAATATTTCATTTCCACTTTTGAAAGGAATCATTTAGCAATAATTTCAGCTTACCTTATTCATCCACTGACGTTTGATATATATGACGAAACACTTAAACATGTTTCCATTCATATCTTGTTTTATAAATTGTGGACTAAAAGCTCGCGGCTTCTACAATTTCAAAAGCTGTTTTGAAATGGGCACAACGTTGAATGTGCTATCAACTACATAATTACGTGGTTCCGATATATTCATAGCTTTCAATTCCTTGCAAATAGTAGGTGACGCGAACAGTGTATATGAAAACTCTTCTGTTATAATTGTGTCAATACAAAATTTTGTATCCGTTTCATATTTCGACACATGGTACAATAAAAACATTTTAACATCAAACTTACAAAAGTCAAAGTTTTCGGGAGAGTAAAATAACCAGTAAGAAGGTCTAAGTTCGGGCGGAGCCGAACATTAAATACCCGGAGCAAGTATTAAATACATGAGTTTCACCCTTTCGAAAGCTACCGCTACATGGTAAGCCAAGGTGTATCAATTTTTAGTAAATTAGAGACCTTAAATTTCGAAATATTGAAGTTTCAAGCAGTTCTGAAATTTACGTTATATGAAAAGCATCCTCAATTTTAGTCCGATTTCAATAATTTTCAACATTTTTCTTTTATGTGGCAAGCACGAGTTTGGTACAAATTGGTAGAACGGTTACCGAGATACATACAGTGCCGGACAATAGTATTGGCACAGAGAATTTTTCGCAATATATGCAAAGTTTTTTATTCTAATTTATTTTCAATATTTTTTAATAAAAATATAGTTCGTACTTCACCAAAAAACATAAAAACAAAATCTCTAAACTTTGTGCAAAACTCAGGAAAATTCAATAAATTTGCATACTAATTTGCAACTTCTTATTCAGATTTTTTACAGAAATTCTAAGTATGTAGTTTTATAGCCCAACTAATTTTAGTATAAGAAAGTGCAAGTTTGAAGTATCTAAAAAATTGCGTTGATTTTTTGACATTTTTTTAGTAGAAGGTGTTGCTCATTTTCTCCATACAAAAAATAATTGTCGAACATACTTTGTACGGAAGGACCTGACTGAAAAAAAATTGCCAAAAATCAACGCGATTTTTTAGCACCTTCCAGCTTGCACTTTGTTAAACTAAAATTAGTTGAGCTATAAAACTGCATACTTAGAATTTTTCTAAAAAATCTGAATAGAAAGTTGCAAATAAGTATGCAAATTTATTGAATTTTCCTGAGTTTTGCACAAAATTTAGAGATTTAGTTTTTTATGTTTTTTGGTGTAGGACGAACTATATATTTATAAAAAATTATCGAAAATAAATTAGAATAAAAAACTTTTCAGATATTGCGAAAAATTCTCTGTGCCAATACTTTTGTCCGGCACTGTATATGTGATCATAAGTGGGCGGTGCCACGCCTATTTTCCAAAATTTTATCACAAACGTATTTCTTGGTGAAGAATTGTTGCAAGCATCAATCTTAAACAAATTACACAGGCCAACAAAATTTTTACCCAGAAACCAGACTATACTTTCCCGAAGGTTTTCGGTGTGCTAAATTCAAATCCACAGAATTGCTCTATCACATCAGGATTTTGAGATATTCTAACCTATAAGTGCAAAAAATGTCGTTTTTGCCCATTTTTGAAGTTGTGTATTTTTTCTCAAAAAAATACAAAAAAGGTGCTAAAGCACAAGTTGTTCTCTTTAAAATGGCGTTGAGTTTGCTCAAATATATTTTTGCTTCGCTGAGATAATACATTTTTAAGTTTAAGTTTTAAGTGCTGCGGATAATACACATGGCCGCTATGTTACTTACATGATTTTAAAGATATAGAAAAATTGGAAAAATCCGTAAACTTAAAATTGTAATATCCCAGCGAAAACATTTGAGAAAACTCAACGCCATTACAAAGAGAAAGACTTTTTTGTATTTTTTTGAGAAAAATTACTCTGGCTTGCATACACAACTTCAAAAATAGGCAAAAACGGCATTTTTTGCACTTATAGGTTAGAATATCTCAAAATCCTTTGGGAAAGTATAGTCTGGCTTCTGGGTAAGGAGATCGGTCTTATTTTTGTCGGACTGTGTTAGCTTTAATATTTACTGATTTATCGGAGATTTTGTTTTTTTTTCTATATTACCGTTATATGATAAGTGGGCGTGGTTATTGTCCGATTTTAAAAAATTTCGGCCGTTTGGTATGCCGTGCCAAGGCCAACAACTGTGCCAAGTTTGGAAGAATTTGGAGCATCGGTTAATAAGATATACACATGTAACCATAAATGGGCGTCATTTTCCAAAAATACATAATATTCTCATTTTTCGTTTGAAATATCAATTTTGAGTGAATAATCTTCGGTAGTTACTAAAATTTCGCAGTTTTCGTATTTCTGAAAATTACCGTTATATGGGTCCGATTTCGTCCATTTTCAATACCAACCTACCTTGGATAAATGGAAACCCACATACCAAATTTCGTTGAGATATCTCAATTTTTGCTCGAGTTATCGGGTACACGGCGGACGGACAGACAGATATGGCTTAATCGACTTCTCTATTCATTCTGAGCATTTATGTATACATTTGTCTATATCTAGCTCGATTCGATTTGGCTGTTACAAACAACCTTTATGTGAACAACGTTAATACATATACCCTTGTGCACAAGTGCGCTCGGGTATAAAAATGAGCGTGT
>NW_023458564.1:10579544-10714398 GCF_013731165.1 Rhagoletis pomonella | reverse complement strand
CGGCAAAAAAACGGCAAATTCATAGGTATATGCGACATTTTTTTCTTCATGTTGTTTCGCTAACTTTATACACATACAAACTGGGCTATTTATCCGAGTTCAGCCAGGTCGGTTAAAAAATACGCGACCTGAAGAGTAGTGTTGTTAAGTAAAAAAATGCTCCGCAAATCCCTCGCATAATAACTAATTGCTATTGTGTTTTGTGTTTTGTGTCTAAATCCCGTTAAACGAATCACATGTTTCTTGCCAGCTACCAGCAGGGTTGCTTAGGTAGCCAAAAGGAAATTTTACCCGAGTTGAGCGTTCTTTTGTCGCTCGCTTACAGAAAAATACAGCTAATATATCTTGCTATTGAATTTCACTACAACACTCATTTTGCAATAACCTTGATAGCAATAATAATACTTTTTTTTTCATTTCGAGTGTATTTGTATTTATAAATTTGTTTTTCCACGTCTATATACAATAGTTTCGAAGATTTTCTAAATCCTGGTATTAGCAGATATTCAAAAATTAAATCATTTTCCATTTTTGCCAAACTTTTTCAAAGCGAGATCAATGTTAATACGCGGCCAATTACCAGAAAACACGTGGTTAACACACAGTGTTGCCAGGCATGTATTTTTAATTCAAGAGGGTGTCCAAGGCGAATTTAATAATGAATTACAACAACAAATCATTTGGACGTAATGTTCAGATTCGCCGGTAACACCACCTTATTAAATTCGCCTTGACAGTGTCATTTCAGAATATAGCTTTGTTACTCATCTGAAATATTTGTTATGTGGCTTTTTTCGCTTTTGCACTGGAAATAGCGCCATATGGTTTTATTTCCAAAACAAAATGGAAATGAGACTATATGGCGTTATTGTGTATGGTGTTATTGCACCCCACCGACTAAAATATTGCAATGCACTCAGTGAATGAAATGCATTTGCATACACTCTTATCCAGAAGTAATAATTTTGAAGAGAAAATTTAGTGCTTCTCGATGTTATGACCAGGGTTGCCACTTTGGTAAATTGTTACCAAAATTGGGTTAGTAAAAAGGTAAATTATTTCTCGTTTTGGTAGATTTTTTTTATTATTTTTGTTTAGCTGAGGGAGATTGGGAGACCATGTTTAGAGTTGTGGTCGAGTTAGAGTAGAGAGTTGCCAGGTCTTCAGCATGAGAGAACGTCCCTCCTGGTCTGAAATAACTTAATTTCCTACCCAAAAACGTCTTTTCCAAATGTATGCACAGAGAAATGTTATTATTATTTATTGTATACAAAGGTACATATATATGGGGTATTCCATCGCCACGGGTGGGTGCATTTGATTACAATGAAATTTCAAATGTGCCTTAATGATTTTCAAGTTTGTTTAGATTAGCTATGTATGTCTGGCTAGCACTAACTATAGGTTAAACATGGATATCGACTCCTGTTATCCAGTGTTAACCAGACATTGAGTAACCGGCCCTAATTGATTTCATGGACAAATCAGGCTCAAATTTAACTATTCTTTGGTGAAAGCATAGAACGCCAGAAAAGATCTTGTGTATCCATGTCTAATCCGAAAAGTTATTTGCATTAGAATACTTATACGCAGATACATATATCTTTGTCACTTAAAGGCTATATATTGGATTGAATTTATAAGTTAGGCGAACTTCTAGATTATCTTGGTTAGAACTTTTGAGGTAATTGTTAGTATTGACTTTTGGATTGTTTTTAAGCAACCCTCATCATAGAATTCTCTGGCGTCTCTATGATAGTAATGTTTACCTTGACCTTTCGAGCTGACCACGCGAAATTTTTCACTACATCGCTTAGCCCATCAACAGTATTATGGTGTTTAGTCAACCTGAACTTCAAATTTTTGTGGCATTAAACATTGGTTTGAAACGTTAAACTTGTTTTTAGGCACCATTAGAAAAAATTTATAAGTGATTGTCACGGGCGGGACACGATAAAACGTTTCAAAATCTCTAAATTAGGCACTTAGAATATAATAAAAGAAATGAAATAGGGTTGCATAGTAAAAACACACTCTAGTAATGAAATTATAGATAAATCCCTATAGTTGTAACAGAGCAATACGAAGTTTAAAGCTTTTTTGTCACGGGTGGGACATGCAAAACCGTAGTGATTTCTTCCCATTATATAATTTAAATTCCTATTTTTCTTCAATGCCGTGTTGCTTCTTTGGGACGAAATCGAGACATTTATTCCCCACTTCAAAAAAATAATAACTTTGTAAATACTTGATTTTGCAGAGCCTTCTGTATTAAAACATATTGTCGTATTCAATTACTTTTCTAATGTTGAAGTTTTGAGTGCATTTACAGAGTAATAAAATATTGGGCCTTATTCTGTATCACGAACGATAGGCAAAACGAACGATTCGTCTGCAGACGACAACCTCTCTGATTGCGATTTTAAACTTTATCGGTCGTCTTCGTCTTGCTTTTCATACATTACGTTGCAATGGTCTTGGTTGCGTATAACCGGCTAAAATGATGCCGTCGGACTAATTTTTGAAGCATTCCTCTGCCGACGAATCGTTCGTGATACAGAATAAGGCTGATTATAACTAAATTTTTTCTTCGAAAATATGTTCATTTGAGGTATTTAGCATTGATTCATCAAGCATTCCATGTTCAATAAGTTACTTTAAAACTGGACACAAAGTTTCACTTACTCATGGAATACCCCATATGTACGTAAGGTATATTAAAATCTCATTTCGACAGAGCACATTTAAAATTCATTGAAATCGAATCCATTAGAATTGCTCAATTTTGTGAATGCCACTATTGTAAACTGTTTGAGATCGTTAATATAAAAACCATTTTATACATACACTTGTGGTCAGCTGATTAAGTCATCAATATTTTGATCGATTTTGGCTGTTTTTCTTTTGTTTATTTAATTTTTATTGTTTTTCCATAAAAGGCTAGCTTATTATATAACAAACAATATATAAATTCACATTTCAAACTTTGTGCATAAATTATAAAACTCTGCAAAGTTTCAGCTAGATTTTCAACTTTTTATTCAGATCTTTTAGATTTTTTTTGAGTATGCAGTTTGATAGCCCAATAAATTTCAGGGCAATAATGTGCAAGTTTAAAGGGGCTAAATAATCGCGTTGATTTTTAATAATTTTTCTTTCTTGTAGACATTTGGCTAGGTGGTCGTTATTCGAAAATGCTAAATTACGTTCTGCTAAGAAGAAACATAGCAATATTTTAACCTTTTTTGCGTTCCTTACATTTTCAATGAAGTCTTTAACAAGTCGCTTACTTTTTTCCAACTTTTTATTCTGCTACAGCTTTTTTGGTACTTTTGCGAGCGTGCGTGTTCCAATAGTCAAAGAGCTAGCAAGGTTTTCGAGCAGGAATTTCAGGTCAGCTGGTTTTTTTGATATGACATCTCGCTCACTCCCTCGGTTAGCGTGGGGGCCATCTGGTAGGCGGTAATGGTTGCGTTGACTAGTGCGCATCGTATCTTTACAGTTAAAAATGCCAATTTTTACAACGCTTTTATCAACTTGCAATGTTGTGTGTCCAGAAACTTTCAATGTTGTGGATCCAGAAACTTTCAATGTTGTGTGTCCGACACCATAAAACCTTTGCTTTGAAAAGTTCCTATAAAAAAGCATAGTGCATAGGGCGACATCTGTAGTGAATAGGGCGAGGTAGATGACATCTAGATGTCGCCCTATGTACTACGTTTGCTACAGCGGAAATAGACGACACGCCATTTCTTTAAATAAAATTAATTTGTGCTCGTTTGTATGTACATACATATGTAAATGCATGTGTGTGCACCTTTCTATTAATATCGCTGAATTATTTTAATATCTATTGCAAAATTTTATTCAGACAGGACTAAAAGGTATAAAATAAATAATATAAAAAAAAACTTTTAAATATACAACGCTTTTATAAATGGACTAAAAAGTACAAAATAATATTTCTCAGTCACATAGAATTTGTTTTGATAACTTTTGATTTTGAAATTTTAGCAAAAGTCATTATAACCAATCTATGAAATTGAAGATGACAAGCGTGGGGGGCATGTAATACACTTGAATTCATATGAAAAGTAATATATGTATGTATGTATGTGGGTATATGAATAACGACCGCTTAAAATCGATTTCAAAGTTCTACTTTCGCTGTAGAAATTTTAGGTCTACGTTATGTAGTTTGACTATTGTCAATTAAATCGAATGCTTTGTATTGCATGCGCTCCACGTTTTTCATTTTCAATTCCATAGATTGTTTATAATGACTTTTGCTAAAATTTCAAAATCAAAAGTTATCAAAACAAATTCTATGTGAATGAGAAATATTATTTTCTACTTTTTAGTCCATTTATAAAAGCATTGTATATTAAAAAGTTTTTTTATATTATTTATTTTAAGTCATTTTAGTAAAGCTAATTTTCTTTTCATTGGCTTTAACTAACTTTTAGAAACATAAATTTATTATTGCCAACATGTCCGTTCTTGCTAACATTGTGCCAGACGTCATTCTTTATTTAAAAAAAAATATATATATTTTTCAAATCATTTTAGTAAATTTCAAAATTCAATATGATGTTGTTTAAGTACTAATGAATCTAAAATTAATTTGCTAGACATTAATTCGGTTGCTAAAACAAGATCCAGAACGATTTAAAGCTGAAAAGTATTATGCTGGTAGTGAGGGAGATAGTAGCAAAATAGTGAATTTTCATAGGATTTTAGTATGAAAACTGGAAACTATAACTACTTATCTAACATTATAACACAAATCTAATTATTGGAATATCAAAAATTGATTTTTTTTTTCAAATGCATATGTTAAGGCAAATAAAAACTTATAGCGTTTTATTTTCTCAAAAAAAGTTCTGCCCTTTTATATGGGAACTCTTGCTTTGCGTTGCCCTGAAACCTGAGAAAATGTTGCGTTCTTTTTATGAGAATGAAAAAGAAAATATACTACTCCACCACAATTTATTTATAGAACTTAATAAAGCTGAATTATTCACTTGGCCTGTAAGTCTTTAACAATTTTAAAGCAAAACACTTATTTCTGATAGGGAAAATAATTGCATTTTTACAAGATTAAATTAAAAATCAACCATGCAACTCTCACCCTCACGTTTATTTGAGGGCAGAAAAGGCAGCACTTTCGCCGGATCAGAGCGCAACCTGCTAAGAAAAGAACACGACGGCTTGTGAAAGGGCTGAGAAAAGAACATGAAAATATGACAGCGCTAACACAAGGCAGAATAAGTGCAGCCTTTTTTCGAGAAAAGAAAACGCTATTACTTAAAAAGCCAGAGAAAAACACAAACATTTTTATATTCATAACATTATCATAACATTTTTATATTTAAACACACTATCCAATTCCTATGCAGAATCGCTTGCTGATTCCGAAATTTAGTATTTTTTCCATATATAAGTCGAGATGTTTGCAATTTACCGTTATTCAGCTTAAAAAAGTGGTTCCACTTAATCACGTATATCTTATACGAAATGTAGCAAATGAAACGTAGAAAAACTCCCCATAAACAGTATATATGTATGTATGTACATCAGTTTTATATAAACTTAGTAGTTTTTGAGAAATTTATTAATCCTTCCAGATTTTTTATTTTTTTATGAAAAAAAAAATCAAAATTTAACAGGGAAAAACTTCAATATTTTTTCCGAAATTTCTTTCATTTCTATTAAAGCCTGTTCCTTTACAAAAAAAAGCATGCTGCTAACGACGAAAGTAGTAGATATGTATGTGAATATAAAAGATGTGAAAGGTCATATGAAAATGTATGTACTTAATCGTACATGGCGTATGAGTAATATTCTTCACTGCTCTTATGTTAGGGCTGCCAGATATCTCTGTTGCCAAACCGGGACACTTTAGGGAGGGCCTCTCGCGCCCTTCTCTTTCATTTTTTAATTTTTCTTTATTTTGACAGACAAAAATAAAAACATAAAAACATGAGATCATGAGATCATTACAACGTACGCCAACAAAACAAAACAACTTATCACAACTAAAGCACAGAGAATTTTTCACAATGCATGAACCTTTTTTTATTCTTTATAAAAATACAGTTTATACTAAATATATGAAAAAACATAAAAATAAAATTGTTAAACTTTGTGCTAATCTCGGGAAAATTCAATAAATTTGCATTCAAATTTGCAACATTCTAATCAGACTTTTTACACATTTTTAAAATGAAGTTTTGCAGCGCATTAATTTTTTTTGATTTTTGGTATTATTTTTACTGAAAGTTTTTTCTATACAAACTATGTTCGATAATTCTTTTTATATGGAAGACACCGTCAGCAAAAAACAATAAATGCTAAAAATCAGCGAAAGTTGCTGGCAACTTCAGACTTGCACTTTATTAATTGGCTCAAAAGCTACATTTTCAAAATTTTTCTAAAGGATCTGATTAGAAATTGTGATCTGATGAAAGAGCCTCCGAGCCAATAATTTTGTACGGCACTGTACTTATAAGTACTCCTGGATTCATGAAAGAAAAAAATTTAAGTACAACATATATGTAATACTCCTATATTGGCCGTAAGAGCTAGTACCGTCCGAAAACACTACAATACAGATATATCAATAAACACGTACGAAAGAAAAGGAACACATACGTTTATAAACAAACATGTACGCAACACATATACAAAAACGGCACTCAAGTACACAATACATTGACAAAAACGGTACTAGACTATCTGGCTTTGATTTCGGAATGCCTACACATTGAGAAGTGAGCCTACTGCCAATATAGAAGTACTACATATATGAAGTACAAGATAACTTTAAAATATCAGTCATATTTGTGAACTTGCTTCAAAACTTCTGTCTTTTCCCTAATATAATTGTAAAAATCTGTGCACGTAATTTTGAACGTATTTAGGTACACTGAGAGAAAGAAATTTAGAATTAAAAAAGCGTGGTAAATTAAAAAAAATACGCATATGAAAGAGCACCAACTCAACTCGTAATGCATTTAAGTATACAAATTTTAGTATTTAGTATAGAAATATTCAATTCAATATGGGCGTATATATTAAAATGAAGCGATTTGCAATTACCGACTGCTTTTTCATAATTAAGTTAAAAAAATATTTAAATTCCATGCTGGTTGTAATGGGAATTGAACCCTGACCCTCTGGAAATTGGCAAATTGTGGCAAGCATCTTCGCGCACTCAGCTACAGCCAGACATGTAAATGAGCATTTAAATGTTGAGTTTGAATCAACACCACGCGTGCGTGTTATGAAAGTATTATTTTTAATTACGAACATTTTTAAACGATAATCCAATAGAAAATATTCATGTTTACTATGCGTTACTTCCCTCTGTGAATTCATAACATTTTTCTGAATATTAAAACGCGTTTTTACTCTTAGTGTAGTGATTTTTGAACTTTTATTCAAATTTGTACAATCAACTCAAAAACCGGGACACTAAGACGAAAGCCGGGACATTTTAAGGTTGGATCGGGACACCGGGACAAATAGTCTAAAACCGGAACATGTCCGGGAAAACCTGGACGTCTAGCAGCCCTATCTTATGTACATATTTCATACTATTTTAACCGAGTTCCAAAAAAGGAGGAGGTTATCAGTTCGTCGGAATATTTTTTTTTTGTTATGTATGTTACCGCATAACTTTGGACCACGCCAACCGATTTCGATAATTCTTTTTGAAACGGAAAGGTAGTGTCTCAGAGGTAGTCCCGAGGTGGTTTAGATCCGATTATTGAATCATGAACTATATAGATATATGTATATATATTTTTTTAAGTCGGGTTTTTTTGCTAAAAATTACATGTTTTATTTATCCACCGATTTTCTTCTTTTCTTTATTTTTATCATAAAAGAACCAAATTCTCTTGACGGTGACGTAACTTGGAAAAATGGTTTGCGCTTTTAACGTGGTCTTACGCTTGCCTTACCACCAAATTTCCACATATCCTATTGAGCATCATGATCATTTTTGCCATTTTGTTTATGCATAACCTAAAGATCATTTAGGTAGGCTGTCTGAAGTGAAGCCATTCTAAAAGACTTAGCCAATAAGGACTAAAAAATGTGCTGCCCTGCATGCTTCCTGGAAAGGGGTTTCCTTTTTACAATTTACGCGAATGTACTTAAGTATATATTTATATTATTTAGCATTACAAATAGGATTCAATATGCATTTTAGGTCTCTATAAAACATATTTGATCTGAACCTTAAATATTTAAATTCCTTAAAGAAGTATGATGTTTGTGAACTAAAAACAGCTTTAAAAGAACTTGAAAAGAATGCTTTTTTCTGAGCAAAAATCTGCTAAAACTTAGATGGGTGTCTGCATTGACCTTCAGTAACAAACCAAATCCTGGAAAACCAGGACGTCTGGCAGCCTTACACTACGGTCCTTGGTTTTCACAGCTCCAATTCGCTTTGTTGTTGTTAATTAACACAATCTTTTGAATAGCTTCCGGGCATTAAATCCAAAGTGGGTTATTGGCACTAATAACAAACATTTACAAAAGTAATTCAGCAATTGAAAAATGCTTTAACATCGCTTATAGCTGAACATTTGTTATTTAACAGCCAATAAACGCTTGATTCATTTTTACCAGTAAATGAATGTAAAAAACTTATATCCGCTATGGCTGGTGGCCGTCGTAAACACTCGGATTTTGTTTTCTTGATTGCCGTCAATGTTTATATAAATATGTACATATGTAATTATGTAATTATGTAATGTATATCGTCACAAATGAACTTAAAAATAATAAATTTGCCCATTCCGTGACTTTGCCAATTTCCGTGACTTCATTTAATTTATTTTTAATCAATATCAAGCGGATCATAGCCACAAAACAAGAAAAACGGATTTAAAAAGAAATCGTGAGAAATTATGTTTTTACTTTTGAATTTTGATAATTGATGTGACAAGGATGTCAGTACGGAACGCATTTTAACTAATTAAGATCTTCGACCTTTAGATACCTACATATGTATATGTATGTACGTACATTAGGGCTGCCATAATTCTGAACCCATCGACCAGGACACTTATCATCCAAATCAAAAACGAAGATACATGTGAATATAGTGCCAATATATTCCTTATAAGTACAGTTGCTTTGGTTCTAATATTATAAGCAATGTAGTTCTGTGGCACAATTAGGGATAAATCGATACAAGTAAATCCAAGTACATACTCTATACTTTTCTCAATTTTCCAAATATTTTTGTACTCGATACTTTTTACTGCGATCCAAGTAGGTATCGAAAAAAAAGTACTTGTTTCGGAAGCGCAAAACTTATTATGCTTCAGCATCTTCTTTGAAAATCAACCCATTAGGCACGGTTAGTGATAGAACGATACGAGTATCGAGTACAGAATATCGATACGTTTCCTGAATACTGAGTAGTATTGAGGACTCGATACTTTTCGACAAGTACTGAGTAAATATCGCGAATACTAAAAAGTATCGACGTTTTGAAAACTTGTTTAGGTAATTTTTTTTTTAGTTGCGTTCCCCAACTCTTCTGGGTTAAAACTTGTAAAACTGTCAAAAGGTCAAAGAAGCCAGAGACCCGAGTACGGGTAAATTCCTGTAAATTCTTGCAACTTTTAGCGAGTTCAATTACATTGCAAAATGTTTAAATACTTCAATACTGTCATAACCCAAAAAATCAAAAAATTAGTATATATTTTGTTCTGGTGAGCCACTGGTAATCGCTATGAAATTTTTATACAACATAAAAGAAAAGGCAACAGTCATGTGGACATTTGGCTGGGTTCAAACTTCGTAAATAATTGGAAAACGAATCTCTCGCCATACCTTCGATAACACTGGTCAACACAAAAAAAGTTGTACATATTTGTTTTTAACCAGACCCACATATCGACATGTATTGAGGTCCATTTGACTCGTACACCTCTTAAATTTGGAGTCAAGTGCGAGAATTGTGAAGAAATTGGCAAAAACGAGTCAAACGGACCTCAGGTTCGGATTCAGTGGATCGAGATACGTGACGGCAAGTGGGTCTGGCTAAAAGCACACACCAATTTTTTTTACGCCGGTGTAAGAAATGGGTTAGGAGGGTGGTCTTCGGCTCGATAACTTGGCAATTTTCCAGAATAACGGAACCTTAGTTTAACAATGTATTCTACCTTCGTTTTAAATTCGAAATCCAGCCCGCTTTCGAAGAAAATTTTTGTAAAAGGGAGCTTATCTTTTCTTTAGACAATGGCTTTAGTTACCTTAAAAAGCTTCAAATAAGCCTTTTGCTATAAACATTTATTTTACGCTTTTAAACTTATTGCAAGTTCTTTTCAAAAACTCCGTTAGAAATGCTTGTTAGATCAGACCTCAGATATTAAAAGCAATACCTATTCAATTTACAAAAAGAAAGAGGTCATATGTACATACAACAAAGCAATCTGATTTTTGTTAACTTTTCGCATTTGCCCTAAAAATACTTGGAAGTATTATCGATACTTTTTTGCAAATATGAGTACTGGCATCGATTCTTTTTTAGAATATTATAAATGAGTACTAGTATCGATGCTTTTCTAAAAAGTTCTATCACTAGGCACGGTGCGCATTAGTGCGATACGATATGCAATACGATATGGATGCGCCATCGACATGCTGAGTACGTGGTAATTGTTAGGAAGCGATAAAAACTGTGCACACTTGCACGACAGCGACACCGCTGCGATATAATGGGTGCGTTCGTTTAAAATCTCCAGCAGAAACCAACCAACTGCCAAATTCCGGCGAAATGTCATCTGTTCGCTCACAAGAGAGAAATATCCAAAATAGTACGCGAACAGAAAATTTGCAGAAACTTGCAAGTTAGACGAACAGCTGATATAATTTTTGTTTACATTCAAAAGTGTAAAATTTAAAACGTACGAAAACTCATTACAAAGTGGTATCCTGGCACAGTTTATTGATTAAACAAATAACTACTTACTTCTTACAAGTTTAATTAGTCGCATTTTGTAATTTTAAACTTCCAAACCATCAAATTCAATTTTGTGATTTGCGTAATTGCCAACCAGCTGTTTTTGATCAGCTGTTTTCCTGTTGGCAAAAATTTCTCCAGCAGAAACCAGCAGCTTCCCCTCAAAATGAAATGTCACTTTGCTCTCTCAATTTCCCCTACTTTGCAAGTTTTTTGCGTACGCGAACGCAAAAACTTGTAAGTTTTGGTTAAACATGAACAATTAACAGCTACGCGAACGAACCTAATATCGCATGCGTATCGCATGTGCAACACGGTTTGTTGAACGAGGTGAAATTAGTATTGCGCGGTATTTTTTGCAATAAGCATGTCCTTTTCACAGGAGGAAGCATCTTCCTCATGTTTTTAGTCGAATTAATTAAAAAAAAACCCATGCTTATGGAACTATACAGAAAAAACTACTGCAGAACAAACATGACTAGTTTGGCATGGAGAAATATAGCGTCTGAGGTCAAGGACACAGGTAAGTACACAATAGAATATTTTTGTCATGGTTTATTTGCCTTTGTTTTCACATCTTTAAAAAGAAATTTAAAGAATCCAATAATTTTAAACCTATTTATTTTTGATTTTGAATAACAAAAAAGATTTTTTGTTTGTTTCAAATATTCAAATAATTACACCGTACGGCAAAATCGACTTTTTTCTGGGTATTGGTCTAAACCAATTTTTTTAAGAGATTGAGTCATAGGTAAAAAAGTAATTTCTCCGTTTTTCGAAGTTACCCTCCGAAATCGAGATATGGGCCTTTGATGTTCGAAATAGGACCTTTGGTAAAAAATTATATTTAATTATTGCATGTAAATAACTAAAACGCTAAAAATATAGCTCTTATTTAAGTGGTATATAACTTTTTCTGTGCAAACTTATATTACAGGTCCTACAAAGGGCCAAAGTTCTGGTCTTCGAAAAATTAAATTCCTTATATTTCAAACAATTTTGAACTGATTTTTATAAAATTTATATCGTTAGAAAGGTGATTAAACACCATTTCTTCTGATATGCTCATTCGTATACTTCGTATAAAAAAATTTTAGAAAAAACACATTTAAATGAAAATAATACCTTTTTTATATAAAAAAAAAACATTTTAAACAAAAAAATTACTAACGGATCTTTAAATTGTATCATTGAAAAGATGATTAAATCCCCTTTCTTCTGATACGGATATTTGTATACTTCGTACATAACAATTTGAGAAAAAAACACATTTAAAGAAAAAAATAAATTTTTTTTTAATATTGTAAACAAAAAAATTACTAACTGATTTTTAAAAAGTTAGTATCGTTGTAAAGGTGATTAAACCTTCTTTGTTCTGATATGCATATTGGTATGCTTCGTATATAATAATCCTAAAAAAAACATATTTTAAAAGAAAAAACACATTTTTTTATCCAAAAAATATTTGAAACAAAAAAATTGCGAGTCCAAACTATCTGGACTCATTCGATACATTTCTTTAAATTTTGCCGGGTGTTGAGATAGCTCATGGGAAACTACCGCCGAACTGTGCTTTATGTTCCTCACATTAAACGGGTGCACCCAATACTTTCTCCTATTATAAGCTCTTTTTTCTTTGTTGTAGCCACCAATATGCTACAGCAATGTCTTCATCGGATGAACTCATGGTATTAACGGAAAGGCGTTTGTGTAGCTATCACACCGCAAATGGTATCGCGTGTCGCATCGCATATCGTATCGCACTAATGTGCACTGCTCGCATTTCATATCGCATCGCGTATCGTATCGCATAATCGCATATCGAAGTATGCATAATCAGACCCTTAGAGTAGGGATTAGTGGCAGAACAGCTCGCGCGCAGGTGCGCGGGCAAGCAGGTGCGTGATGCGGGGTAAAAATTTAAAACCGAAAGGGTAAGCAATAGCCGTGTACGTGTATTAACCCATTTTATGCAATGTATATTGCCAAAGGCTATTATATTCAACTCTTTGTTTATAGAGGATCAATTTATAACTATATTTGTAGTCTATTTATTAAAAATAATTCAACATCATGGAATGCCGACCAATTTAATTTTTTTTATTAATAAATCAATAAAGTTTAAATTGATTATACATATGTAAAAAATAGTATGTGTAATTCATACTGGCGAACAATAACGTGTTAACGATCTTGCTTGCGCATGTGTTTCTAAATAAGCGCTGCTACTAGGCTCAGTCGGTAGAAAACCGTCATATAAGAAGGTTGTTTTGCGCGTGTATGTCCTTTTCTCCAAGCAAATTTCTTACGAAGAATTATTTGCGCAAGAACAACCCCTCCCTTTGAAAATTTGCGACCAACTGAACCAAGGATGACATCAGTGTTGCCAAACATGAGCTTTTCCTACCAAAACTGGTAGGTTTGTTCCAATTGGTAGGTTGGTAGGTTTGATTGGATTTTGGTAGGTTTCGGGACTACGAGTAATAGTTATTTGAGAAAAATAAAAAATATGTATCACCAAGGTAGGTAGGTAGGTTGTCGCGGTCGTCTATAAGACACACTTAGGCTCAGGGCCCATTGTGATGCCGCATGTTGGGTCAGCAACTCCCGATCCCTCCTAAAACCATTTTGAACTTTGAACGAATTTTAGAAGATCCCTGATTTCGACGCATCTAAGGTCCTCCAAGTTGTCGAAGAATTGCCTACCGAGAGTGGAGAGTCTTCGTCTAGATAGAGCAGGGCACTGGCACAACAGGTGGAGAATCGTTTCCTCCTCTTCTTCATCTTGACAACTTCTACATGTATCACCAAACATTTTAGCAATTTTTTTACATGAATATTTCACCGGTGCGTTCGTATAACGGTGGCCGCAAACATGATTCCTCAGTACAAACGTATACCCTTATTATTGCCAATATACAATACGAACATCCATATATACTTTTTGGCGTACTTGGACCAAGACTCCAGGAATGTCTGCCAATGGGCTTGTACCCAACCATATTCTTCGCAATCGAAGTCTGTGTTCGCGAATTTTATCGTAGAAAGCAAATAAGGCTAGAATAAATATTATGCCAGATATTCAGGCATCGTTAGACGCCTTACAGTCTTTTAAAACGACATCAAGGCTTGTGAACTCTTGAACCACCTGGGAGCCCACAATAGCGCACCGCTGTGGAGGGTTAAGGGACATGAAGGGTTTGAAGGCAACGACTGTTTTGCAAAGAGTGGAGCCCAAATGCGTTTGCATGGTTCCGAGCCTTTCTGCGATACAACTAAAGGATACACTGCAGACCTACTTAGGAGCTTTGTGGGCCGGTGAAGGAAACCCCAGAGTATATGTCCACGAAGCATAAATAGTAGATTGATGCACCTTGGAGAAGGATTGTCTTCTCCATCTACAATTTGGAACATGGCATCATCCAAAGTGCTGAGCTTTTTAAATAGCCTTTGGTTGGAGGGATTACAATTAGGATTTAGCACAATATATCTCCTTAGGTTGCAAGTCGGAGATACCCAACGTAATAATAATAATATAGTCACTTGACACGAATAAAGATGCTCGGGTGTTTTGACTGCGAAAAAGGATTCAACATCATTCCGGAAAAACTCTTTGTAGAATTCGTATACTCGCAAACATAGTTGACCGCGAAAATAAGTCTTCTTCGTCTTTCTTCTCCGTCAAAGAGGTTAACGCGTCTTTCTTTGCCCTCGCCTATATTAAGAGTACTTCTTCGCCGAAATTTTTTGTACGCGTCTTTTTTCGCTGTCAACTTTTGAGCTCGTGTCTTTATTCGGATCTAATGATGATATGTATGTATGTATGTACAGTAAAATGAATCGTTGTACGAAGTTAATTTGTTTTTATTGTACAAGGTGTGTTTTAGTTTTACTAAATGTTATGTTAGCTGTGTTTTTAATAAATTTGACATTGAAAAAAAATATTAAAACTCAAAAAACTGTTTGGTAGGTTTTGGTTGGTTATGGTAGGAAATTTTGGTAGGAAAAAAATGTGTCTGTGGCAACGCTGGATGACATGATATGAAACTCTCTCATTTTGCTTCCGAGGATCTAATTTAAACTCGTTTTATGGCAGCTCTGTAAAATAAAGTTGGACTGAACAGCTGACAAGCAAAATAGCGAGCTGCCACTAGATACGCACAAAATACACCGATTTCATTCCAATGGATTTCCTGCAAACACATTAAAAAATTATACTTAAAGATAGTGGTTTCAAGAAAAAGCATTTTATATGGTAATTTTTAACACCAAAAAATCAAGAAGATACTAAAAATCTAAAATATTTGCTTGTTTTGTTGAATAAAAAAATTCACAAAAATTTGCCCAATAAATCTCCCAATATGATTTTCGTTGCTGTGGCAATATTGGGGGATGTTATAAAAATTAACCTTTTCCCAGCGCTCTCACGAGAAAAGGAGTTTCGTATCATGTCATCCTTGGCTGAACGCTGACAATGCAAAAGTGAATTACAAAACAGACAGTGTTGCCACTTTGAAAATTATTACCAAAATTGGTAGAAAAAATTAGGGTTGGTAAAAGGTAAATTTTTTCTCATTTTGGTAGATTTTTGTTAAATTATTTTGTTTGAAAACTAAATAAAAGTTTAGTTCCGGTTTTATTTGTCTTAAAGCATAAACAGACGGCAGCATTGGTCCGGATCAACTCGGGAATTAACTGCAGTTGATCCGGATTAAGTCCCCCGTTTTCACTTTCCGTTGCGTGTTAAAATTTTCAAATCGAATTATTTAAATTATGCACCCATTACTAGGTCTCTTACTGAACTTAATAGAATGTTTAATAGCCTTGATCTTGATTTCGCCCATCCTAGATCTCTTTTTTATTTAAGCTGGAATCTAATTACTTTTAATTGTATGTTTATAAATTATTTCTAAGTCTTTTTGTACCTCTAGTCTGTAAGGTTTTGTAATCATAGACTTAAATAAAAAAATAAATATGAAATATGAAATCGTACTCCAATCAAAACTCATTTTACTGGAATCCTGAGCACCTTTTGATTCCCTAAATATTTTAAATGATTATTTAAATAGAGAGAAAAAATGGACAGGCATGTAAATACACACCATGATTGTTCACAAAAAAAAAACTAAAAATTAAAGGCCAGTTTTTATAAATGGCAATTATTAAAAAAAAAACAGTAAGAAAGTCTAAGTTCGGGTGGAGCCGAACTTTAAATACCCGGCGCAAGTATTAAATATATGTTTTTTCACCTTTCCGAAGGCTACCGCTAGATGGTAAGCTGGGGTGTATCAATTTTGAGTAAATTAGCGTCCTTAAATTTCGAAATATCGCAGTTTCAAGCATTTCTGAAATTTACCGTTATATGAAAAGCGGCCGTAATTTTAGTCCGATTTCAATAATCTTCAACGCTTTGCTTTTATGTCGCAAGCGCAATAACGTACCGAGTTTGGTACAAATTGGTAGAACGGTTACCGATATACATATATGTGATCATAAGTGGGCGGTGCCACGCCCATTTTCCAAAATTTTACCATAAACGTATTTCTTGGTAAAGAATTGTTGCAAGCGTCAATTTTGAATAAATTAGCTTTAATATTTACTGATTTATCGAAGATTCCGTATTTCTCAAAAATACCCTTATATGGACTGTGGGCGTGGTTATTGTCCGATTTTAAAAATTTTCGGCCGTTTGGTATGCTGTACCAAGCCCAACAACCGTGCCAAGTTTGGAAGAAATTGGTGCAGCGGTTACCAAGATATACACATGTAACCATAAGTGGGCGTGGCTACGCCCATTTCCCAAAAATTTATAATAATTTTATTTTTCGTCTAAAAATTATTGTAAATATCAATTTTCAGTGCATTATCTTCAGTAGTTACTAAAATATCGCCGTTTTCGTATTTCCGAAAATTACCGTTATATGGGAAGTGTGCGTGGTTACATTCCGATTTCGCCCATTTTCAATACCAACCTACCTTGGATTAACGGAAACCTACATACCAAATTTCGTTGAGATATCTCGATTTTTGCTCGAGTTATCGTATACACGGACGGACGGACAGACGGACAGACGGACGGACAGACAGACATGGCTTAATCGATTTCTCTATTCATTCTGAGCATTTATGTATACATTTGTCTATATCTATCTCGATTCGTTTTGGCTGTTACAAACAACTGTTATGTGAACAAAATTAATATACCCTTGTGCACAAGTGCGCTCGGGTATAAAAAAAAAACAAAAGACCGGCGACGATATAACTGCATACCCAAAATTGTTGTAAAAATTCAGAGTAAAAAGCTCGAAATTTAGACGATTTTTTTAATGGGTTTGTAGAGATGCCATTAATATGATCTCAAATACCATATCATTAGTTAAATACAAAGTTTGTTAATAAATAATTTTAATTTCTATAGCAATAATTAAAAAATGGAACAAAACTTTAACTTTTGTTAAAAGAACTAAAAAAAGTTATTGGTAGATATTTTCCAGATTTGGTGGATTTTTTTCAAGTGGATGGTAAATATTTATTTTCGGAAGTGGCAATCCTGAAAACAGATAATATGCGCGCAAGCAAATCGGTACTCACCACCAGTGTTGCCATTTCTGTTTCTGCCGTTCCGCCAGATTAATAAACAAAAATCGCTAGAATCCTACTAAATCATTTAAATTCTGTAAAGTCTTATGAAAAAAAAGTTTATTTTATAATTTAGCAGTTAAACTTTATTTGATAAACTTAGAAATCATATGTTTATAAAAAATCATCAGTTTTTTAACAAAAACAAAACTGGAACTTCGTTATATAAAGTATAAAAATTTGTCATAAGAATGTCGAATTAAAATTATCAAATCATCAAAAATATATAGATATGCATACATGCAGCTTTTTCATGTTAGCTGAGCCGAAGATACCTAAAAATATTCGACAACTATATAATACTATTAGAATATCTTTCCCGCCATGTTCAGTGCTTATTTAGTGCATTTTAATCTGGATACGAAAATCTTTTTATACACATAAGTATCTACATACATATGTGTATAAATGCATTGCTTCAAATAAAATATATATTTTGATTGAATTAAAGTGAACATTCAATTGGTTCTATAAAAGTTTAGAATCGTTATTAGTGCGTTACTATTTATTTTGGTTTTTGATAAATACAACAATACATCTATCTTGGACCGATCACTAATGTAGTATATATGCATATTAAATTTTACTGAAAAACATTTTTTGATGTTTTGATTTGTCCCAAGTCAAACAAATTTTCTTAAGTTATTATGAATGGATAAAACAGACCTCTTCTTTGAAATCTGTACTAGAATTGAACATTTTAATAGTATCTACTTCAAGTGCTTATCAATACTTTACGACACGCACATATTAACAACATTGGCCATTTACCTTAAAGTTATTTAATTTTAATTATTTGTCTACAAAATTCGGTTTATACTTTAACAAAACCCGTATAAATCCAAGGTTCAATCTTTACGCAACATTAAAAAAATCAACAAACTTTCGTAAAATTGTCGACCTTTTTAATTAGATTTCCTAGAAATACATATTTTGAGTATGCAGTTTTGTAGCTCGTTCAATTGATCAATTTAAATAAAGTGCAAGTTTCAAATAACTGCGACTTATCGTTGATTTTTAACAGACTTCCAAAACTTTGGACCACGTCAACCGATTTCGATAATTCTTTTTGCAACCTTTTTCGGAAAGGTAGTGTCTCAGAGGTGGTCCCATACTAATCTGGTTTAGATCAGATCATTGGATCATGAAATATATATATATATATTTTTTTTTATCGTTTTTTTTTTTTTGCTAAAAATTACTTGTTAATATATATATTTTTTTTTTGATGGAGGTGTTGCTCATTTTCTTCATTAAAAAAATCGTCGAGCATACTTAGATAATAGGAGAAAAATTACCGACATTATCAAAAAATACCACACATCAATGGTAAATCCTAGCTACTTTAAACCTGCACTTTATTATACTAAAATTGAATGAGCTAAAAAGCTGAATAATATTAAAAAATCATAAAAATTTAAATAGAAAGCTCGAAATTTTTACGAAAGTTTGTCAGTTTTTTTAACGTTGTTCACAGATTTAAACTTATTTTCATACAGTTTTTGTTAAATAATAATATAAAAATGGGAGCATTTCAAATTGGCGTCAGTTGACACAGAGAGAAATGACTGGCGTGTTTTAACGAGCTCAGCCAAAATTGCTCAGGCGGTTACTGCGCCAAATAAGAAGAAGATACAAATGATAAATTTAGATTCGCCAGGAATAACAAAGAAAACATTCGATTAATTCATATCCTTAGCTCTCGATTATTCAAAAAAAGGGAAAAAAGCCCATGGGCGTTATTTCCATTACGAAGGGGAAATAGCGCCCACCAATAAAAGGCAATGAAGCCCGAGGGTAATATTTCTAAAAAAAAGGAAAATAACGCCCGCTTGATTTATTTCATAAAAAAAGAAATAAAGCCCGTGAATAGTATTTTCTCCGAGTAAAAGGCAGAATAACATAAATCAGCCGTGGTCGAGTGGTTTGTGTAACATCAAGGCACACACCGCCTGCATATCGGAGGAGAAGCTCGGCCAATCATTTTAAACTTTGCGCAGATTGCTTTGCAGAGCACAGTAGGCGTACTAATCTAAATGGTAATACAAGCATTTTGTGTCCAATGCACCGTCAGATTATTCGACAATCGACGAAAGTATTTATTTATCGTTTTACTTTTTGATATTCCTTGTTTTGCTGAAAATTTGAATTATTTAATTTTCATGCACATGTACATATGTACATACATACATATGTATTAAATATATGCATTGAAATTTGTTAATTTCAATTTCTTCGTATAATAAAGGAAACCAAATATTTAGTTTATTGTTATCATATTAGTTAGTTTTTATTTAGAGCAGGGGGTTTTGGATGTACATATTCTAAAATGGAGACAAGAGCCACAATAAAGATGAAATAACGCCTTATTTTAGGAAATAAAGCCCGCGGGCGTTATTGCTATATCGAAAGGGAAATAATGCCGGCAAAAGGCAATAAAGCCCGCAAGCCTAATTTCTTTCTCGAAAAGGCAACAAAGCCCGCGGGCTTTATTTCTTTTTTTTTTTAAGAAATAAATCCCATGGGCTGAGCCAATTTGGCTGGCAGACACGAAAACAGAAATTTCTTCGAAATCTCCATACCAGTAAAATTACTATTTATTTGCTATCTCCACATATTTGGATCCTCGCTATAATCATTCATTTTTTAAACCAGTTACAGAAGAAAAACTTACAAATTAAATACACCGAGGTAAAAAATAGTAAAATCAAACAAAAACGTCTTTGATCTTACTAAAAACGTAAATGAACGTACTGTATAGCGGTAGATATTCAATTTATACACATATTAAAATTAAGCATATTGCACTTCATGGATGGCGTTTTGCACTGCATAAGAAATTCGAACCATGTCCCTCTGGAAATCAACAAATTGTGGTAAGCATATTTGCGCACTCAGCTACAGCTAAGGTTGCCAGACGTACTGATTTTATCAGTACAGTACTGATTTTTCAACTCTTGTACTGATTTTATCCATTTCTTCAATCAGTACGCTAATGTCCTGATTTTTCAAAATTTGTACTGATTTGTACTGAATTTCCAATTCAAACAAAACTCTTTAGGATTTTCTTAAGGTTTTCACATAACGTAGGAACTTCCTTAAACTGTACTGTTAAAAGTAAGAAGAAAATAATTTAATTATAGTTTACATGTTTTAGATAATGTTTGATATGCCCAAGAAATTAATACAACAAAAAGATCAATCGTTTTATGAGTATATCATCGGGTCGTTACGTACCAGTTACGTTAATATGATGGAGCCAAAGAACGTAAATCTATTGATTCACGTTGTTTGATGGAGCTTAAATTATTTACAAAGAAGGCTGACATTTTTTGTCGAGTGTGGTTAGTTATCTCGAAAATAACTTTCAGTTTGATAACAACAAATTTGAATATTCGAATGGCTTTTGCCTATAACTTACAATTCTTTTTTTTTCAATTTAATGACATTGTAAAAGAGTTTTGTATAAAAGTCATAGAGCTGACTACTCTTTTTAGCGAATTCTTAGTCTTTCAAAGTGTTTGCATAGTTGAAAAAATTATTTCAGCCATGAGAAAATATAGGTGAAGTCCTTAAAAAGTGGAACTTTTTCACAGTTTAAAAGAGTATTTAATTTTGGTTTTTTCAATACCACACTCACACGAAGCAATTGAGAGGATCTTAAGTACAAAGTTTGTTTCCTGGCGCAAGGAGAGAAACCGGCTTCTAACTAAAATTTTTGAAAGTGAGCTTCAAATTAAAAGTAATTTTAAGATCAAATGTATAGAATTCTTGGACTATTTAAACACTGAAAATATGAATGATCTCATTATTGCTATTCGATAATGTCATAAATATGAAATAATTTATTATTTATAACTTATTAATTAAAATGAATAACACTTTTATTTTTTATGAACCATATTTTATTTATATACCAATTTATTGTTAAAAAGATGAACTCTGGCGTTTTAAAGTATTTTCTGTTACTTAGATTCATAATTTTGCTTTGAATAAAAATGTACTGAAAAGTACTGATTTTTTAGCATGAAAAAGTCTAACGTACTCGCATGAAAAATCTGGCAACCCTAGCTACAGCCAGACATGTAAACGTGCTTTCAAATGTTGAGTTTGAATCAACACCACAGCACGCGATTAGTGCTTTTGTACAGATAAACATGTACTATATACCCTACAGGAGATTTCTCTAGCCCAAAAATAGTTCAAGATGCGTATCCTTTTCAACAACGCTAGTTCCCGCTCAATCTCCGAACAATGGCTTCAACTGTCTACTTTTTAATGGAGGTGTCATTGGCGGTGGACAGTTGCCCCATAATCATTCCAATATTCAGAGATAAACTAAACGAAAAATCTCGTCCGTTGAAGATTGTTGTGGCCGAGCGACCCGGGAGCCGATGTTGCTTAAACAACCACAACGCAGTACTTTGTTCGTGCCCGTTGATTCATGCAAAGATGAACGAATCGTGGTTAGGATTTGACTTTTTTTTACACTTCATCTGCCAGCAGAAATCAGAATTTTTTGAGTGTTTTCGTCTTGTTCTGTTAAAAACTATCTCAGAACTAGTAACTTTCTATCATGGGGACAATTGCGCACTGCAGGAGATTTCTATAATTCACAAATAGTTCAAAATGCATTCATTTTTGAAGTGAAACTTCTTTAGCGGTTGGTTGGTTGGGAATAAATTGGCAAATTCATAGGAAATTGCACATGAAAATGATGCAACGGAAATGGTGCAACGGTTAAAAGGTTAAAGAATAACACTTAGAAAAAGACCAATACAAGAATGGAAGTAAAGGTGAGTACGTACATAGATAAAGAAAAGGATAAAGGCAAAGGTAGAATAAAAACAGAAACAAAGATGCGTAAAGATAAAGGCAAAAACGAAGACCAAGGTAAATTCAAACATATATAAGGGCAAACGTGGAGGGGAATATGTAGATGAAGAAAATGATAAACATAAAAGTAAAGCCAAAAAGGAGGACAAGGATACTTATAAAAGTAAAGATGAAGATAGGGGAAGAAAGATTAAAATAAAGGTAACTAAAGAGGAAAGGATATAGAGAAAGACACAGAGACTCAATCTGGGAACTATATTGGAATTTTAGAGATTTTCGGGATTCTCGGGACTTATCGATAAAATAGTCGATGTTTTTATCGGTTTTGTTATCGATATTGTTATCAATTTTGCTATAGATATTTTCGGAATCTTAAGATATAATTAGCGATATTTTTATCGATTTTGATATCGATTTTGTTAGCGATATTTTCAACTATTTTGTTAGCGATATTTTTTATCGATTTTGTTATCGATATTTTTGTCGATTTTGTTATCGATATATTTATCGATTTTGTTATCGGTATTTTCATTGATTTTGTTATCGATATTTATCGATTTTGTTATCGACACATCGATATTTATCGATTTTGTTATCGATATGTATCTATTCTGTTATCGATATTTATCGATATTTATCTATTTTGTTATCGATATTTATCGATTTTGATATCGATATACATCGATTTTTTTATTAGAATAATATAAGTGTAATTACATAGAAAAAAGATAAAATATAACTTTAATCACAAGCAGATAAACATATGTATATATGTATGTATATTGGTTATGTGACAAAATAGATACATATGTATGTAACGTAAGTTTCACTTCTTCAGTGTGGCCCAGGCGCACTTACTTTTTTCCATAACTCTAGTTCCCGCTCAATCAGGAGGTGTCATTGGCAGTGGACAGTTGCCCCATAAGCATTTCAATGTACCAACATAGTTCAGAGACAGTTACCTATAAACATTCCTATGTAGACAGGTTAGAAAATAAACTAAACTAAAATCTCCTTCGTTGACGAATGTTGTAGCCGAGCGACCCGTGAACCGATGTTGCTTAAACAATAGCCCTGTTCGCACTACGCACTATCCAGTAAATCCAGTACTAATTTTAATGGTTTTTTACTGGATGTCGTTTTCGTACGCAAAAACTTGAAAGAAACTAGCAAAGGAGGGGAAATTGAGAGAGCAAAAATGACAGCTGAACTTGCAAGTTTTACTGGATTTTTACTGGATAAATTTTTACTAGCAACTATTTGCTAGTAAAAAAACAGCTGATGGCATGATGCTGAATGTAATTCACATTACCAAAGTAATTGTTTGTGGTGCTTTCAGAGTTGCAATTGACAAAATAAACCCATTTAAATATATAATAAGATGGAAAATACTAGTTTTCTAAGAAAATTGCATCGCAAAATAACAAATAAATCAGCTGTTCATAAAACTAGCAACTTCTTGCTGGTTTTGCGTTTTCGTACTTTCTTACTTTCACTCATTGGGAGTAAATATTGACTTACTCTCCGAAATTTGGTTACTGGCGAATTACTGGATATTTTTTGCTGGAGAATACGAAAACACAGCTAATAACAACGCAATACTCTGTTTGTGCACGTCGGTGCTTGCACAGATGAACGAATCGTGGTGAGATTTGAATTTTTCGCCTTCTTCTGCCAGCAGAAATCGGTATTTTTTAAGTATTCGTGTACCTTACCGCATAACGATTTAAAAATCGGATAGCAAATAAGAAAAAAAAAAGCGATTTAACGATTTTTAGCGGGTGCATAAAAAAAAATTATACACCCAAAAAATTTTCTCGAAATAAGTATTCAAATAAAACTGACACACGCTAAACTTTTTTTCTTGATACGCCTTACTGTACATACATACGTTTCTGCCGCACACTTCAGTGGAAGAACGCATCGTCAAAACATCCGAAAATGGAATCGGTAAACGGACAAAAATCCGCATTTCATTCACTTCTTTCCACTTTCGGATCAATTTTCAGCTTTTTTGCTGGCTGGGTTAATATCTGTCATTTTATTTACGAAATAAGTACATTGGCATCATATCAAAATCAAGATTAAAAAATTCTTGGCTAATTTTTCTACGGCTAGGGCTCGATATGTACCTCATGTAAGTAATTAAATAAATAAAATGTTGTGTAGTTTGGAGCGGAGCTAGAGCGGATCAATGAAAAAAAACCTTTGCTTCGAAGCCCTGGCTACATGTTCTCAAAGAGTGAAATTCTTTGGAAAAAGCTTTTAAAAAAACCTGCAACATCTTATCATTTTGCATTTAAATACTAGTGGAATTCGCGCTTCTTTGTATTCTCTGTATCCTGCGTAAGAGTAACTGGTAGTGCGTGTGGTTCTTGTTGCATGTGTATTTGATGTACCGCCACCGACAACAAATCACACGCTCATGCAGTTACAATGACACAACATACAACGAATACACGGAAGAGTGAATTCCCCTACGGTTTTTACAAGTTGCATTTTGGAAGTGCGGAGAAAGAAGAAGAATGAGATCACCTTTTGAGGAAATGGTAGTAGAAATGCACGAAAAGTATAGAATTAGCAGTGAAATAAATATTATAAATTCTTACCAATTTCAAAAAGAAAATGTGTTTACTAATAATTAATTTAATTTTCGTTCTATGTATCGGTATTAAACTGCAATTTTTATGTAAATACATTCATAAATATCATTTATTACAATTATTTTTAAGTAAAAATATGCGAAAATAAATACACGATTCCAATAATTCCCAACAAAATCCATACGCGCATTCAGAAGAAAAACGTATTTTTTTGGGAGCGGAAGCCATACCAACACGCGCAGCCGAATTCCCTGAATTTGCGACAACAACAAAACAACAGGCCGGTACAATTAATTAGGCTAAGCAATTAAGTTAGCCGGTAAGTGAAATTTTTGTAATAAGTCAGCCTTGAAAAAGAGCTCATTCAAATTGGTCACCTGACCAATAAAACGTCTTTTTTAATTTCTCCGTGAAACAAAATCGTTAACTTACACACTCAGATGTGAACAATCAAATACATACGTACGTAATAAGTTTTTGTATGAAAATATTATTTTAAATACGATCATTTTTAAACGTAAATCAAATATAAAGTATTCATTTTTACTATGCATTATTTCCCTCAGTGTACAAGCCTAACTTCGAAAAGCTTTAAAAATCCATAAACAGGTAAGGAAAAGTCCTCGGATTAGCACAAACTCTAAGTATATCGATGGCTGAGTGGAAGATCGAACTATCTCGGCAGCCAGTTTGAAAACGCTCTATCTCAAAAAACTTTTCAAGAACGCCCTATTTCAGAATTCGTTTCAAAAACGCCTTATCTCAGCTGCCGATTCAAAAACGCCCTATATCAGCATATTTTCAATACATTTTGAAGTGAGATAGGACGTTTTTGAACCGAATTTTGAAATAGGGTGTTTTTCAATTAAATTCTGAAATAGGACGTTCTTGAAAAGATTTTTGAGATACAGCGTTTTCGAACTGGCTGCCGAGATAGGTCGATCTTCCACTCAGCCATCGATATGTATGTATATAAAAATGCGTCAGTTGAGAAATTCGGCTTTACTTTCTGAATTAATAAAATATGAGGTAAAAAATAATAACTTATCCTTTTCTACTTTACCGCGCCATTTAATTTTGAATTAAGGTATCCACACACCTATGCGATTCTGTCGGTGCGAATCTGTTACAACAATGCCGACCATAGTTTTAACTGAGGAACCACACACTTATGCGATTTTGCTGCAGCGATTTATTCAAACATTCACAGTTCTTCTTTTGGTCGTGCCGAAATCGCAGACTCCGCGTTTTGAGAACGAAAAAGGTCAATAGAAGGATTTTACAATATTAAAACAAAATTGAACGTAAGAAAACAAAACATATTTGATGTAGAAAAGTTAGGAATTTTATTTTTTTTTTAATATTTTTTGTTTGTCTATAAGTAAATTGACAGATTTTACTGCGATCGCACAGATGTATGCGTACTTCCATTTTCGAAGCAGTAACGTTTGTAGCATCAAAAACGGTGCGGATTCGTTGCGACAGAATCAAAGAAATTTTCAAAAAGTCGGATGTGGGAGTGGCGCTTAAAAAGGGTCAAATGGCCCCTTTAGTCGTACAACGGAAACACGGACACTAACTGCAAGGTCAAATATTGTTATCGACGCGATCCATAACATATAACATGTATTTATTTAGTTTAAATACCGTTTTACATAAAAAATCTTAAGATTTTTTACTTTATATTACAAATTTTTATTTTACGGGAAAATATTATTTTATATTGAACACAGCGACGCAGCAGAAATTTTTTAATAAAAACACTCACTTATCCCCTAATGTTATCGAGATCATTATGAAAGAAATGTAGATTGTTGAACATCCCTTTATTTAGTGCATTTAATTTTCCAACATCTGGTTGCGCCTTTCTGTTCAGCATTAGAGCCATCTTGATTTGTTTGATTGTTTACTTTGTTGAAAAAAATTAGTGAAATTATTAAACACGTTTTATATTGTTAAAAAAATGCATTTAATGTATACAAAATACACGCGAACATTGCAAAGATCGTATGCCTATGAAAATATAAGTGATAAGTGCTCTTTTTGTATGAAAATTTGCTGGTTAAACTGCAAAGAATTTAACAACAAATTATGTAGTTAAACACTATTACTAATAAATTGTAAAGAGTGACAAATAATGTATATATACGTTGCTTAACATCCCCAGCAAGTTTCATAAGAAAATTCATCATAGTTTTGCTAAGACATCCAAAAGGTGATGTAATGGAAAGGCAACCCCGTGGCAGCTGTCTTGCTCCCACCTCTCCCTTAGCCTCGAAACAATGTTCCTGCTTTCGCAGATATTAAGTAATAATGTTTTCGTTGTCAATTCATGCAACTTTTTTAAAAGTTGCAACGGAAGATCCTAAATTTGCTTATTGTTTTTAAATGTACAATTTCTTTAATTAAAGTAATAGAAACGTCCACATCGTAAGTTTCACACAACGATGCTACTTTCTTTTGCAGAGTTTTTTCCTTTAGCTTAAGATATTTAGAAAAAAATTTTCGATTAGAGTTTCATGAAAAAATCAAATCGTGTGGTCATATTTCCAATAAGCTAGTCCAACAGGACGTAGAAGACCTCTACTCCTGGAACATATTTGAATAACCAACATTTCCATCTACATGCAGAAGCAAATATTTAATATCTTCAAATAAACGCTTTATATTGGCATATGTTTGGACATATTATGCAATGACGAATCAATATTTTCTTGTAAAATCTACCGCCTTCAGGACTAGAACTGACTGTTATATGAGTTTTGCACAATCCCAAATAATGTTATAACTTCTGAAAAGCATTCAATATAAATGATGTACAGTTTTCAGAAACAGTTTCACAAGGTATGAGAATATTCCATTTATAAGAGATATTTTCTTTTCTTTCTTTAAATACAATTTAATTTTTTTATTGCATGTTTTATCATATTCGCATTATGAAAAATTTTTAATTTTTTTCCAATTTTATTTCTTTTGTCTGGCCTCTAAAATTCAGCCACGCCCGGATCAATTTACCCCGCTTACCTCCACGCACTACGGGCCTGTTGAAACCATATTCAAAAGTTAACAAAATCTGATGTTTGTATTAAACACTTGATTACTAATTGATCGAAATTGAATCGAGCAATAATTTAAACTTTATTAATAATGTCTATCTAATTATACATATTTTGGTGCTCACACTTTGCTAAGTGTTTAGCCAATTGTGTGGTGTGCGTCTTCTCGAAATTTCTTCATATAATTTTCTCTTAATAAAATTAACTAGTGAACCCGCATGGCGGTAAAACGCCCAAAGTTGAGTTTCGAAAACTCAAAAAATATTCCAAATGTTAGTAGAGTTATAAGCGATCCGGGTGCCATATTTGTCCTAAATTCGTGCAGCCGTTTCTGAGTGAAGAGAAGTCATGCACTATAATTTTACTTTCATAAAATTTCAAACCACCCTATACCTACGAAAAAACTTCTTTATTAAAAAAACTAAAACTTTATCACACATCTACGGATGTTCCAAATATAAATAAATAAATAAAATAATAAATAAATATAATATAAATATTCCAAATCTTAGTCAGAGTTATAAGAGATCCGAGTGCCATATTTCATCAAAACCGTTCAGCCGTTTCTAATAAAGAGCAGTCTCGCATAATGCATGGTTTTATTTTCATCGAATTTCAAATCACCCTATATCGATGCAAAAAGTTCTTAAATAAAAAAATAAAATCTTATCACACATCTACAGGCTAAGGTCTTTAATTTAACCTCTCATTTTTGAAATTCATTTTCAAAAGTATTCTCAAACTAACATCGTCTTAAATCTCTTTAGTCTGACATTGTGATATACATGCATTTAAATAAACTGTTGAATAAATTTGAATTTGATTGTTCGAACACATGGCTTCCCTCCTAAATAAAGGTCAGGAATAAAGGGTTTTCAAACCCATTTCGATTGATATCCTTCTTCTTCTTCTTAATTGGCGCTGTAACCGCCTAAGCGAGTTTGGCCGAGTAAAAAACAGCACGCCAGTCATTTCTCTTCTGTGCTAACTGACGCCAATTGAAAATGCCAAGTGAAGCCAAGTCCTTCTCCACCTGGTCTTTCCAACGCAGAGGAGGCCTTCCTCTTCCGCGGCCCGCGTTGAATATTTTCAGAGCAGGAGCGTTTCTGTCCATCCGAACGACATGGCCAAGCCAGCGGAGCCGCTGAATTTTAATTCGCTGCACTATGTCTATATCGTTGTAATCGTTTCTTCGATTGATATCCACCTTTTAATAATTCATCCAACTTATTGAATAATTTGTATGTATCTTCTTAAACACGTGAGAACCCTGTACAAACTTTCAAATTCTTCAATCCAAAAATTTCTTAACATTCTTTCACTTGACTACGGTATTTTCATATTTCATATACTTTTTGTATTAGTTCATTGAGTTAGACCTTTCAAACAGGTGGCAGTCACTCTTCAACATATTTTCAAGTTTAATCCTCGTTAACTCTCTTTCGACGGACATTGCGATACATATTTTAATTAACTGATGAATTACATAAGTGGACTTTGATTTTCCAAACATGTCGAAACCCCTTCATTATACAGTTCTCAAATAAAAATGTTTCGAACCCCCTGCGATTGATACCCATATTTTAATAATTTATATAACTTAACAAAAATTTTAATTTAACTTGTTTAACAGGTGGCAACCCTCTTCCAACATCCCAAAAATATTCTTAGCGTTAAAACTAAAGATTTCTTAACACTCCTTCATTGGACATCCATATTTTGATGTTTCATATAACTTGTGTATAAGTAACCTAAGTTCAACATTTCAATCAGGTGGCAACCCTCTTCAAAATATGTTCAAACTACTACTTTCTGAAACCCCTTTCGTTTGGCACCCATATTGTGATACATGTTTCTCTTACCTAATATGATTTTTTAAACAGGTGGCAGCCCTCCTATAGTATAGTTAAGAAACAAAGCTTTTCAGAACCAATTAGGTTGATACCCAGTTTGAAATAATTGATTTATTTATTTAAACTTTGTGCAAAACTCAAGAAAATTCGATAAATTTGCACACTAATTTGCAACTTTGTATTCAGTATGAAGTTTATAGTCTATTCAATTTTAGTATGACAAAATGCAAGTTTAAAGTTGCTAGAAAATAATTGTCGAATATACATACATACTTTGTATGGAAGAACTTGCGTGAAAAAAATTACCAAAAATCAACGCGATTTTCTGGCGACTTCAATCTTGCACTTTGTAAATTTGAATGGGCTATAAACGTGCATACTTAGAAATTTTCTAAAAAATCTGAATAAAAAGTTGCAAATTAGTGTTCAAATTTAATGAATTCTCCTGAGTTTTGCACAAAGTTTAAAAATCTTATTATTATGTTTTGTTGGGTAGAATGAACATTATTTTTATAAAGAAATATCGAAAATAAATTAGAATAAAAAACTTTGCATATATTGCGAAAAATCCACTGTGCCAATACTTCTCTTCGGCACTGTATATAGATTTGAAAACTAGCATCATCATGTCTGGGTACTCACCTCGACATGCCATCAGGACTTGGCGTGCCATACTCGCGGGAGTCTCTTATCCGTTGAAGGGTCTCCTGTTCACTTATGCCGGCGGCTATGGCCTGATCCAGCTCTGCATTATCGCGTTCATAATGAAATGCCGCTAACCGATCCTCTGTAAACGGTTTCGAAGCACTATTTTCCAACGCTTCGTCGTTGTTCTGATTTTTAGCCAACAACGCCTCGATGCAAAAGGACTTTCTCGGCTGACTCTGAGCCGTCACTGTAGTGGTTACTGGTGGCGAATCGGATGCATTCTGCTGCGCTAACATAACGTTACTAAGCGGCAGACGAGGCATGGGATAGCAGCCATTGACCAAGGCGGGATGGCCGACGGGCAACGCACTCGGCGTGAATGCATCGTACAAGCGTGACGCTGAAATTGCTGACGGTGGTTGCGGCGCTTGTGTGACGGAAGCTGGGAAGATGCGTTGATCGCGCAAACTGTTGGCTGCTGTGGTGGTAGCCATGGGCGCGAGGTGTGGTAGAGCGGGTATTGGAGCTACAATTAGCGGCAAGGCCGCACTGGATGTGGGGGGTAGATGTAAAACGGGATGATTGCTTTCGCGCTGTGGACTTGTATTTATGACATATCCACTTGGTGGAGAGTTCGTGGCGGACCGCGGCGAGTTAGATGAACTGGTTGGACTGGAATGGACGGGCGATCGAGGCGACAGCGTGGAGCAAGTGTTATTATCGTTCTGGCAATCGCTGCGTTGTGGCGATGGGTTTCGCTGCAGTTTTTGCTGTTGCGCGGCAGCAATGTGATTTAGGAAATGCGAAATTTGTTGCTGCTGTTGTTGATGCGTTTGCTGCTGTTGCAGTGTTGGAGGCTGTGACACTTGTACACTGGACATTTTGTTTTAATTCACTAAATTAGCATCCAACGTCTACATAGAAAAGTTTCAGATTTGGATTTTTTTTTTTTGCTTATTTTACATTCACTTTAATATTAATTGGGTATCACTTAGAAGTATCTATGTATTTTCTGCACTGATTTTTCTGGGCAAAATTTTTAAATGCGTAGATTATCAGTCACTCTGCTCGTTTCGTAGTCATTAGAAGTCGTTTTCCGGCGAACTTAAACCATTTTAACGTTTAACCGTGGCGAGTATACGTTACCAACTGTGCAATTGCACTCAACAATTGCGTATCATATACCTCGATGTGATAATTGAACGTAATCAGCGCCCGTTTGCTTGGCTGCCGGCTGCACCACACCTTTCACACCCTGCAACATTCAACCATGGGCACTCTTTCCTCGCTTACTCTCTCGCCGCTCTCTCTTACTCTCTGCCAGCAACACGCACACACACCAATGCCTGCAGCAGCTTCATTGTTAAAGCCACACAGTGGATTCGTGTACTATATCAAAGATGGAGGAGACTTTCTGTGATTGGCATCTCGTTCTAGCAATTGTTGTGCAAAAGTGAGAGCACACCGCTATTGGGGCGTGTTTGTAGCGGTTAAAATGTCGACTGGCATCAATGCCTATTGTGTGGGCGTGGCTGATTGTAACTGCGCTTCGTTGTACTTTCCACCATGGCTTCGTCGGACTTTCCACCATGGCTTCGAAGCTTCGTTCATAATGGAGTAGGGGGTTGAGTTTTAACGTTTTAATTTTTTTGGAGTAATAGATTGCAAATTGTCGAAATTGTTGGAAAAACGAGGGATAATTACCATCATTATAGAGTGTAGCCGCAGTTGGTATAGCATCGAAGGGCGAAAGCAATGTAGGTATTATGCCTAGCGGTAACCTGCAAATGCCGCCTGTCGCCATCATTAAGTTTCTCATCATCGTCATTAGTTTGGAATAGCGAAACATACGTGTAGGTACCATTTCTACAATCGAGAAAGGGAAATGGTTCGAAATCATTAGGGGTCTTCATATCAATTTCGTTGCTTTGGCGGATCTTTAGTTGGCAATACGGCAACGTGTTTCGACCTTTTTGACTTATTGCGGTTAGTATGCTAAGGATCTTTCGCAACAGTTGATTTATAGCAATTTTATTAGAAAAAAGGAAAATTAATATTTTAAGCATAAATTTCGCAATGTACTTCGAGCCTTTATTTTCATTTAAATTCTAATGTTAAACAGCTGTTTGTTATTTAGCTAATTACCGATCAAATTGCCAAGCGTGCCAGCGCGAAGCTTCGTTACTTGGCCCGTAGCCGCTTTTTTTGGCTTACAAGAACAAAATATGTATACATAGGTACGTAAAACTGCCAACTAACGAAGTAAAGAGCGTGGTTTTGTATTTTGGTATTTTGTGGCATGCTCGTGACAATTACCAAGTATAGCTGCAAAACTATCGGTTGTAGTACCGTTGTACTATCGATAGTTTTATTTTTGGAAAAACATCGATTATTTTTGGGCGATAGTCGATAGTTTCGATAGTGCCGGTGCATTGAAATTTTGTGATCTTTACTTAATTAAGTGGCGCTGTAAATTGAACTAAGGAAAATATTTAGAATTTCACGCTTAAGATGTAATATTTATACTTACCTATGTGCAATATTTATATTTGCATATGTACGTACGTATATGTATGTATGTATGTAAAACTCGAACAAATTTTTTCATTCTATTCCGATGCGAAAACATATTAGAAACTATTTGTTAACATGTCCACATCAGTGTTAAGCAGGGTATTCAGTTTGTTTAAAAAAACGCAATTTCTGAAAAAAATCGCCAATTTTTTTTTATAAAATTCATGAAATGAGATTCGTTAATCTTTTACTTTAAAAATGAGATCTTATTATAACATAGTTTTTAAAACCTAAAACGAATATAATACCTTCAGAGGGTAATAATAAATAACACAAATAACTTATATAATAGTGATAGTGATTTTCATAAAAAATACATATACTTTTTAAAAATATTTGTCTCAACACACTTTGCAATAGGACTGCGCAATTATTAAATTTATTATAACTGATATTAATTCATTAATCGCAAATTCTTTTAAGAGCTCAGCGCTAAAAATAAAATAAAAGCCAGCTATTCCACAATTTCTTAAATTAACTTTAGTGTCTGAATCATTTACATCAACGGCGGAACCAGAATTTTCTGATGGGAGGGGGAGGAGGGGTTTGGCTAGAAATTTTGCCCCTTATTCTAATACCTTAAACGAGCAAGTTTTGTGTATTTGTATATGTTTCCATAAGTTTCTCGGCAACAGCTCTAACGTAGCAAAATGAAAAATCGTTTAAAAATTACTTTCGAAGTTGTATTTCTTCCAATCGTCAAAAACTTTTTATTTGTCACGGGGGAAAATACCGTAAAAATTATTTTTATCGTGCGAATATCTATAGAAATTATCTGGGTTTGAAAAACTGTTAGCACAGCGACAACAGCCAAGCATTTGCTTTTTTATAAATTGTTGTTGCTTTGCTATCCGGCAATTACAAGTACCTGATGAAGATCTTGCAGAAGCAATGAGCTTAGCCGACGACGCTTTAAAGGAATTCGAAGAAATGCGACAAGATGCAGAAAAAACTTTCATTTGCTTTTCGAACACGTAGAAGAAGTATGCACCAACCTAGGTACAGAAATCAAAGTACCGCGATACAGCAGTCGCCAAAAGAATCGCTTTAATGTGAAAACCGGAGACGCCGAGGCATACTATCGCATTGCTTTTTACATTCCCTTCCTTGATACATACATATATTGCTCATTTGAAAAGCCGGTTCCTAAACCATAAATCAGTTTTAATTAATTTTAGTGTTTTGTCTCCAAAGTAAGATTTTAACGAAAAAACTGAACAATTGTTTGCTTTCTATGAACAAGTAATCGACTGCTCGAAACAAAACTTTCTTCTGGAGGTAAAAATGTGGAAAAAACGAGTTACACACGAACATTTTCGAAATGCTCTCGAAGTATAACAAGTAGCTAATACAACGTCTTTTGGGAATATTTTTTAAGATTTTACGTATATTGGCACTTTTGCCCGTTTCAATAGCCACACCTGAACGAAGCTTTTCATGCCTGAAAAGAATTAAAACCTACTTGAAAAATTCAACATGCCAAGAAAGACTCAAGAGTCTAGCATCTATGAATACTCACAAAGATACAAATTTTTCAGTTAACGAAGTTCTAGAAGAATTTTTCAAAAAACCACAAAAATTGGAAAATTCTTTGTTTCATTGATTTATAAGTAAAAGAAAAATTCAGTGTGTTTAAAATTATCAAAATGTTTTATAAATAAAGCGAAAAATTGAATATATGTATGATTTTAAAAATTCGTATTTGAAACTTTATTACGCATACTTTCTTCTAAAGAGCCTTTTTTCTATACCCATATTAGTGAAATATTATTCTTTGACTTCTGTTGTTGTCATATATCAACAACCTTAATAACATACTGTTTGATATTGGAAACGTTTTGCAGCAGAAACTATTAGCCTTCATATAACACTTTGTTGGAACTATTGAATTAAGGTTTTCCAACCTCATCATATTTCGAATCATAGTTGTTGTTGATTTCTTTACGGAAAAAACGGCTCAACAAAAGCATATGAGTGCGGTAAGAATAATAATATGAAGGCTACTTTACTTATATTTCTAAACATTTTATTGCCTGTTGCGGTTTTCACTCCGTAAGCAATTATCCAAAATTCTTCAGAGTCGGATGGAATGGTTCTGAAAAAAGTTACTGCCAGTTCCCTGAAACTCGCCCTCTTGTGATTCACACACTTTTCTGGTGACAAAATCAAACCTTTTTTAGAAGTATTTAATTGAATAGGTAATCGTACCAAAATTTCTTCGATTAGGGTGATCAAAAATTTTTGACAGTCTTTTAATATGCTTCTTAAGTCAAGTTGATCACGCAGTTGAGTAGCCTCTTCTGTACAATTATCGTGGAAAACTAGGTTTTGTATATTTTTATAATTGCAAAAAATTTATTTGAGGGAAAAAATCGCCAAAAATCGCCAATGGCGATTTCCTAAATTTTTACGCGCAAATATCCAAAAAAAATCGCCAAATTGGCGCGAAATCGCCAAATCTGGACACTCTGGTATTATTAAATTAGTATGTGATCACCTGGAAATCGGTTGACGTGGTCCAAAGTTATGCGGTAACATGCATAAAAAAAAATCCGACGAATTGATAACCTTCTCCTTTTTTTTTGAAGTCGGCTAAAAACTACTGAAACAAATAACAAAATGATAAAAGAGTACCGAAAACACAAAACTATCGCATCAATGCTGTTTAAAAAATACTTAATGAAAACATAAAATTGTTGACACCATTCCCTAGCATTATAAATCAGTCAACTTTTAATCGTAAGCAATTTCGTTTGGGGTCGCCAAGGCCTACTACGTATATTGCGAGTAAAGAAATTTTGAATAACATGAGATAATATTATTATGATTATGATTATCATTACTATTGTGAACTCCTATTCCCAATCAAGGATTCCCAAATTAAAGCGAAAGCAGAAGAGCATTTACGATCGCATGATGCAAATGTTAAGATAATAAGAGCTGCAGAACTGAACCATGTAGGAACATTTTTTTACAAGGGTGTGTAGTTTCTGGCGTGTGCCGACATCAACGGTAACAAAAATAGCGAAGTCTCTTCTGCCTTTTCCAAACTGGATAAGGAAGCAAAGCGAATGCGCCTGGTGGTAAACGAGGACAAGACGAAGTATCTCCAGTCACCGCGTTCGCGCCTTGGAACCCACGTCACTGTTGACAGTTATAATTTCGGAAAAGTGGAGCATTTCATTTACTAGGGGACCAGCATTATCACCGATAAAAAATATCAGCATGGAAAACCCACGCAGAATTACTCTTGCCAACAGGTGCTGCTTTGGACTGAGTAGGCAATTGTGGAGTAAAGTCCTTTCTCGACGTACAAAAACCGCACTCTATAAGTCACTCATCATGCCCGAGCTGTTATATGCCGCAGAAGCTTAGACAATGACAACATTTTATGAGGCGGTTCTTGGAGTATTCGAGAGAAAGATCTTATGGAAGATATACTGGCTTCTACACGTGGGAGTTTCGATGATTTATATGTTCAATGGCAGCTCAAGAGATGAATTGGCAATGCTCCTACCTGGTAACAAAGTCGCAGCAATTCCAGATGAAGCGATAGCTAAGGTAATGCAATTTTTTGATCGAACCGTTGCCAGAATCCATCCGACAAGGAATATTTTCCTAGTACCTCCTGGCGCATCCAAGAAGAAGGTCCCCCAACTCCGTCATTTATCATTTGCATATTCTTCTTCTACTTTGGCTTTGTAACCGCCTAAGCCATTTTGGCCGAGCTCGACAAAGAACGCCAGTCATTTCTCTCTGTGCCAACTTGGTCTCTCCATTGCTGCGGGGGCTCCCTATTCTTCTGCTACCACCAGCGGATCGCTAGTTGAATTCTTTCACACCTGGAACTTCGGTTCCTATTGGAATGACATGTTTAAGCCAGCGGAGCCGCTGCAATTTCATTCCCTGCACTATGTACATTTGGTTGTAAGTCTAATAGATACAACTCATCGTTCCATCGTCTACGGTAATCCCGTCGCCCAAGCGTAAAAGCCTGTAAATCTTCCGTAAGATCTTTTTGTCGAATACTCCAAGAGTCGTCTCATCACTTATAGAGTGCGGTTTTTTATACGTCGAGAGAGGACTTTAATCCCGAATTGCCTACTCAGTCCCAAAGTAGCACTTGTTGGCAAGAGGGATTCTGTGTGGGTTTTCCATGCTGATATTTTTTTGCATAGTTGCCAACTTGGTGCCTTAAGCACTAGATTTTAGATTTAGTGCCTAGTGCCTTTTTTAGTGCTTTTTTCTAATTTTTAAATATTTAAAGCTGTGGCAGCACTGAATTTACAAAGGTCTACAAATTTAAATGCACTCAAATACAACCATGATTGATAAAAAGCTGAACTTGCAAACTCATCTTGTTCAATTCTATTCGCGTGGAAAATGCTAGTAGATATGCGAGTAATTAAGTATTTCTTTTTGTTCGTTTCTAATTATTTGTAAAAAATTTTATTTTTGTACCACCTGAGTAAAACACATCGTTTCTTGGTGTTGAATCCAAATCTGGCCGCACAATTGCTCTAGCACTAGAATTTTGAGATATCCTAACCTCAAAGTGCCAAAATCACGGCGATATTTGAGGTTATATAATGAAAACAAAATTTTTGTGGTCATTTCTACTTAGGGCATGATTTTCGTTTGTTGGGATTCGATTATTCTTTCTTGAGATACATCAGTTTTAATGTGCAGTACTTCGGTATTACGTCGTAAGCATGACTCATTATAGCATGTGGCTTTTCAATCATTATGAGCGAAAAAGTTTTGTTTATTGACTTATGTATGCATTCTTGTAAATATAACAGCATGGCTTACTGGTGTCAAGTAAATCTTATGCCTCTAAATCTTAAGAAATGTAAAGTAATGTGCTTCTAACGAAGAGCTGTTCATCCCGCTTCTTATACAATAGGTAACCATAACCTGGAACAGGTATACAATTTTGTGGTTCTTGGTATCACAATGGATCCTAAGCTTAATTTTAATCTTCATATTAATGTGTCAACAAGGCTAAAGGTGTACTTGCATTTGTGAAACGATGGTCAAACGAATTTTGTGACCCTTATATCACTAAAACCCTGTTTACAACATTAGTTAGGCCAATTCTGGAATACGGTTCGGTGGTTTGGAAACCAAGGTATCAAATTTACTCAGACAAGATAGAATCAATTCAAAAACAATTCCTACTTTTTGCTTAAAGAAATTTCGGTTGGGATTCTCAATATAACCTTCCACCTTATACGAGCCGATTAAAACTTATTAATCTTCGTACACTTTCCAGCCGCAGGCAAATGCTTAGTACAATTTTTATAGTTAAATTACTAACAGGCTCAATTTCAAGTGCGCTTCTTCTTGGCGAAGTTAGCCTTAATGTTCCCTCCCGGGTATCAAGACACTTGTGCCCCCTATTTCTGAAAGCTTGTAAAACTAATTTTGAATTGCACGACCCACTCCGTTGCTTATGCCAGGATTTTAACTCTCATTCCAGCACGTTTGATATGTCAGATCCGCTTTTCAGCATTAAGAAATCGATACTGTCCTCTCTCAATAAAAAAATCATTAAAATAAAGACATAAAATCGGCTGATGAATTTAGTTCTGTAGCTGAACAGTTTTAGATCTCGACATTTAACAAACTCCTGCCTATCGTGACTCGGCGCAAAAATTGAAAATAAATACTGGTTCCGTACGTCATGCGGACTGCGCCCGCGTGCGGATGGTCGGGAATGGAGGGTAAAAACCGTTGGGATTATTATTATTATATTGTTAATTTTTTGTTTTTGTTGAACACCTACAAACTGTTATAAAAAAAGCATCAATTGATTCAAAACCATTTGGTGCTTTTAGTGGGGTAAAACGCTTTTTTTCCAAATTTTTGTTGCTTTTCGAAAATTAAAAGTTGGCAACACTGTTTTTCTGTGATAATGCTGGTTCCCTAGTAAACGAAATTCTCCACTTTCTCGAAATTATAACTGTTGACAGTGACTTGGGTTCCAAGGCGCGAATGCGCCGACTGTTTTTTTTTTTTATTACAGGAGATACTTCGTCTTGTCCTCGTTTATCCAGTTTGGAAAATGTAGAAGAGACTTCGCAATTTTTGTTACCGATGATAACGATGCCATCGGCAAACGCCAGAAATTACACGCCCTTGTAAAAAAATGTTCCTGCATGGTTCAGTTCTGCAGCTCTTATTATCTTAACATTTGCATCATGCGATCGTAAATGCCCTTCCGCTTTCGCCTTAATTTGGGAATCTTTGATCGGGAATAGGAGTTCACAATAGTAATGATAATCATAATCATAATAACATAATCTCAAGTTATTCAAAATTTCTTTACTCGCAATATACGTAGTAGGCTATGGCGACCCCAAACGAAATAAATTGTTTACGATTAAAAGTAAACTGATTTATAATGCTAGGGAATGTTGTCAACAATTTTAAGTTTTCATTAAGTATTTTTTAAACAGCTTTGATGCGATAGTTTTTTGTTTTCGTTGCTCTTTTATCATTTTGTTATTTGTTGTAGTAGTTTTTAGCCGACTTTCTAAATAGGAGAAGGTTATCAATTCGTCGGATTATTTTTTTTTATGTATGCTACCGCATAACTTTGGACCACGTCAACTGATTTGCAGGTGATCCCATACTAATTTGGTTGAGATCCGATCATTGGATCATGAAAAAATTAACGGTACTATTAAGTTTTTATATGAGCAAGGATGTCGGTTGTTTTTTTTGCTTGTTTGTTAATTTTTTACATTTAGTAATTTGTGTACCAGCTTTTTGTGGATAATATGATCACTTCGTTTCATAAGATGTTGTAAATTCTATATTTATTTAAACTGTTCGGATTTAGGATAAGTGGAAAGATTTAAAAAAATTCCCTGGTAAAGCTTTCCCAAACACTTTTCGTTTGGAACGAGTTAGGTAATATTTCATTTAGGCTGAATTTCTTTATTCATTCTGAACGATTGGAATAAACTTTTTTGTTTACTTATTCTTTAGAACGTTCCTGATGATATGTTAACGTATATTTCAAACACATTCTGTTTATTCCGGCTGTGAAATGAGATTATCCGGAATGTATAAAGAAACGCAGCCTTAATTTCAATATTTTCAGTCTCTACTTTTAGATAGGTGATAATCCTATTAAAAATATTTCCAAATCAAGATTTTTAAATACCTTTCGTTTGGCATCTATATTGTACCTCAACATATTTTCTGCTGTAAGCCTTCTTAAAACTCTTTAGTTTAGTGTCGAACACACATGGCAATGCTTCATTTATTTTATAAATTTAATTGAGTTAAAATTTTCAAATAGAAGACAACCCTCCTCAAAATTATTTCCAAGAGTTATCTTTCTGATACCTATTTAATTTGATACCCACATTGCAATATGTCATTTATTTTATCAATTTAGCGGAGTTAAAATTTTTAAATAAGTGGCAACTCCCAAAAATATTTCCAGCAGTTATCTTTCTTAAACCTCTTTAATCTGATACCCGTATTGGAATATTTCATTTATTTTATCAATATAACTGAATTTAAAAAATTTCAAACAGGTGGCAACTCTCCAAGTTTTTGTAATATAAATGATCCTGGTATTATATTGAACAATACAAAAGAGAAATTAAACAAATCGGTTCAGCCGTTCTCGAGTTTTGACGACCGTGACATACGAACACAACATATTTATTAATATAGATTATAGATATAGATTTCTAAATCAAGATTTCTTAAATGGCTTTAGTTTGGCTCCGATATTGTAACTTTTCATTTATTTTCCAATTTAATTGAGTTAAATTTTCAAACAGGTGTCAACCCTCCTCAAACATATTTTCTACTGTAGGTCTTTTAAAAACTCTTTAGTTTGATACCCTCATTGCAATATTTCATTTGTTTAATCAATTTAACTGAGTTCAAATTTTCAAATAGGTGGCAGCCCTCCTCAAAAGTATTTCCAAAAGTCTTCTTTCTTACACCATTTTAATTTGATAACTATGTGTTTCGGTGGGGCCACTCTCACTTATTAGGGGTATTCTCTGAGTCTTGCAAAGCCCTTGCACGGTGCACAGATTGCACGGTAAAAACCGGTTTTCGTATGGGACAGCTTTGCAAACCGTGCAATCCGTGCACCTTGCAAGGGCTTTGCAAGACTCAGAGAATACCCCTATTGAGTTTAAGGGCTCACTGCAGCGTCTGTTCACCAGTAGGTGCGGCTGCAAGCGGGTGTCTGCTTGGAGCAAGCGGCTCGCTATATAAACGTGTATTTGGTTGCGAAACCACCCCCGTCCCAGCAATGGGTTGTGCGCTGGGCTTGGGACCCGCCACGTAAAAACCACTTCCAGTGACGAAGCAAGGCAAAGCCTCGGATGAGACCCCCCCCCCCTTATGATGACGACCACGGAAAACGTTTAAAGGACTACGATTTGAGGGCATGCACCTGGAATGTCCGGACCCTTAATGGGGAAGGTGCCTCTGCTCGGCTGGTTGATGTCCTCGTAGGCTCCCTGAAATTGTGCATATGGAAACTGTGCATACGAAATAATGCATATGAAAAAAAACGAAATTATGCATATGAAAAAAACCGAAATAATGCATATATGCACAGTTTCGGTTGAAAACCGCAATAATGCATATTAGAAAAACCGAAATTATGCATATGCACTCTTTCGTTTGAAAACCGAAATAACGCATATGAGAAAAACGAAGCAATGCATACATGCACAGTTTCGACTCAAAACCGAAGTAATGCATATGACAAAAACCGAAATAGTGCATACATGAAAACGAACTTCTTTCTGAGTAGGCGGCCTTCGGCCGCGCTTAGGGATTATAACCCTTACTAAGTAGAATTCTCCTTTCTGTGTTGCCGGAAAAGGGGGCCGGAAGTATTTTTACGCAGAACTTCTTTCTGAGTAGGCGGCCTTGGGCCGCGCTTAGGGATTATAACCCTTACTAAGTAGAATTCTCCTTTCTGTGTTGCCGCAAAAGGGGACCGGAAGTATTTTTGCGCAGAACTTCTTTCTGCGTAGGCGGCCTTCGGCCGCGCTTAGGGATTATAACCCTTACTAAGTAGAATTCTCCTTTCTGTGTTGCCGGAAAAGAAGGCCGGAAGTACTTTTGGGCAGAACTTCTTTCTGCGTAGGCGGCCTTCGGCCGCGCTTAGGGATTATAACCCTTACTAAGTAGAATTCTCCTTTCTGTATTGCCGGAAAAGAAGGGCGGACGTATTTTTGCGCAGAACTTTTCTCTGCGTAGGCGGCTTTCAGCCGCGCTTAGGGATTAAAACCCTTACTAAGTAGAATTCTCCTTTCTGTATTGCCGGAAAAGAAGGGCGGACGTATTTTTGCGCAGAACTTTTCTCTGCGTAGGCGGCTTTCAGCCGCGCTTAGGAATTAAAACCCTTACTAAGTAGAAGTAAATAATTCATATTAGAAAAAACGAAATTATCCATATGCACACTTTCGTTAGAAAACCGAAATAATGCATATAACAAAAACCGAAATAATGCATGCATGCACAATTTCAGTTCAAAACCGAAATAATGCATATGGCAAAAACCGAAATAAAGCATACATGCACAGTTTCGGATGAAAACCGAAATAATGTATATGTGAAAGACGAAGGTATGCATACATGCACAGTTTCGGTTGAAACCCGAAATAATGCATATAACAAAAACCGAAATAATGCATGCATGCACAGTTTCAGTTGAAAACCGAAATAATGCATATGAAAAACCCGAAGTAATGCATACATGCACAGTTTCGGTTGAAAACCGAAATAATGCATATGAGAAAATACCGAAATTATGCATATGCATACTTTCGTTTTAAAAGCGAAATAATGCGTATGAAAAAAAACGAAGTAATGCATACATGCACAGTTTCGGTTTAAAACTGAAATAATGCATATGGTAAAAACCGAAATAAAGCATACATGCACAGTTTCGGTTGAAACCGAAATAATGTCTAAATGCACAGTTTTCATATGCGCAATTTCGGTGCCCCGTCCTCGTAAGGACAAAAGCTGACATCACCGCCATCCAAGAAATGCGTTGGACGGGGCAAGGCACACAATGTCTGGGGCCTTGCGACGTCTACTACAGCTGCCATGTAAAGGAGCGCAAATTCGGTGTTGGATTTGTGGTGGGAGAGAGACTCCGTCGCCGAGTACTGCCGTTCACCCCGGTGGACGAGCGTCTAGCCACAATCCGCATCAAAGCGAGATTCTTCAACATCTCGCTCATCTGCGCCCATGCCCCGACGGAAGAGAAGGATGAGGCATCCAAGGATCTCTTCTATGAGCGCATGGAGCGCACGTACGAGCGCTGCCCCCGTCATGATATCAAAATCGTGTTTAGCGACTTCAATGCCAGGGTGGACAAGGAAGGGATCTTTGGAACCACCGTCGGAAAAGCCTGCACGACGAAACGTCTGACAACGGATTGAGGCTGATCGACTTCGCCGGGGCCCGAAACATGGTAGTATGCAGTACTAGGTTCAAGCATAAAAAGATCCATCAAGCTACGTGGCTGTCTCCGGATCGAAAAACGTGAAACCAAATCGATCATGTGGTGATAGACGGGAGGCACGCTTCCAGTGTTTTAGACGTACGCACACTCCGGGGTACAAACATCGACTCGGACCACTATCTTGTTGCAGCCAAGATACGCACCCGCCTCTGTGCAGCAAAAAATGTGCGCCCAAATATGCAAGGAAAGCTTAACGTCGAAAAGCTGAAATCACAACAGACAGCCAGCGCTTTCGCTACTCGACTCACACACCTGCTCTCAGAGAGCACTCTTCAGCAAACCGACATATGCGAGCGGTGGAACCATATTTCCCGCTCATTAAGTACTGCCGCCGAAGAAGTAGTCGGATTTCAGCAAGCCCGAAAGAACAACTGGTACGATGAGGAGTGTCAGGAAGCTGCAGAGAAAAAAGATGCCGCCTACAGGGCCACGCTGCGATCGGGCGCAACGCGTGCTATGTGGGACCGCTATAGGGATCTGAAGAGGGACGTATTTGCCGCAACAAGAAGGGAGAGGCCGAAATACGTGAGTGCGAAGAGCTTGAAATGCTGGCGGACAGGAGGAATTCCCGAAAATTTTACCAGAGAGTTGGGCGACTTACTGACTATGACGAGGTACGTATAGCAATAACGCAGCTGAAAAACAACAAAGCCGCTGGAGCTGACAGCCTGCCAGATGAGCTATTCAAGTACGCAGCGAGGAGTTGATAAGTTGGATGCATCAACTCTTGTGCAGAATATGGTCAGATGAACGCATGCCCGACGACTGGAATTTAAGTGTGTTCTGCCCAATCCACAAGAAAGGTGACCCCGCCATTCGCGCCAACTACCGCGGGATCAGCCTTTTAAGCATAAGTTACAAGGTCTTATCGAGCGTATTGTGTGAAAGACTGAAGCCCACCGTCAATGAACTGATTGGGCCTTATCAGTGTGGCTTTAGACCTGGCAAATCCACCATAGACCAGGTATTCACAATACGCCAAATCTTGGAAAAGACCCGCGAGAAAAGGATTGACACTCACCACCTATCTGTCGACTTTAAAGCCGCTTTTGACAGCACTAAAAAGAGTTGCCTATACGCCGCTATGTCTGAATTTGGCATCTCCTCAAAACTCATACGGCTGTGTAAAATGACGTTGAGAAATACCACCAGCTCCGTCAGAATTGGAAAAGACCTCTCCGAGCCGTTCGCCACAAAACGGGGTTTCAGACAGGGCGACCCCCTTTCATGTGACTTCTTTAATCTGATGTTGGAGAAGATAATAAGAGCTGCAGAACTGAACCGCTCAGGAACAATTTACTATAAGAGCGTGCAATTTTTGGCTTATGCCGATGACATCGACATCATCGCTAACAAAAACCGCGAAGTCTGTTCTGCCTTTTCTAAGTTGGCTAGGGAAGCAAAGCGAATGGGTCTGGTGGTAAACGAGGACAAGACGAAGTATCTCCTGTCATCAAACAAACAGTCAGCACATTCGCGCCTTGGCACCCACGTCACTGTTGATAGTTACAATTTCTAGAAAGTAGAGAATTTCGTTTAGTTGGGAACCAGCATTAACACCGATAGTAATGTCAGCATTGAAATCCAACGTAGAATCACTCTTGCCAGCAAGTGCTACTTTGGACTGAGTAGGCAATTCAGGAGTAAAGTCCTCTCTCGACGTACGAAAACCGCGCTCATCATGCCCGTGCTGGTATATGGCGCAGAAGCATGGACAATGACAACATCCGATGATGCGGCTCTTGGAGTTTTTGAGAGAAAGATTTTGCGGAAGATTTACGGGCCTTTACGCGTTGGCGACGGCGAGTACCGCGGACGATGGAACGATGAGCTGTATGAGCTTTACAACGATATGGACATAGTGCAGCGAATTAAAATACGGCGGCTCCGCTGACACCGGCGCTCCAGCTCTGAAAGTATTCAACTGGGAACCCGCTGGTGGTAGCAGAGGAAGAGGGAGGCCCCCACTGCGATGGAAAGATCAGGTGGAGAAGGACTTGGCTTCACTTGGCGTTTCCAATTGGCGTCAGTTGGCACAGAGGAGAAATGACTGGCGTGCTTTGCTGAACTCGGCCAAAATCGCTTAGGCGGTTACAGCGCCAAAAAAGAAGAAGATGTGTATCAATTAAATTGGGTTAAATTTTCAAACAGGTGGCAACCTTCCTCAACCATATTTTCGGCTGTAAGCCTTCTAAAGATCTAAATTTGTATCCCTAAATTACCGTATTTCATTTTTTTATCAAAATAACTGAGTTTAAATTTTCTAAGAGGCGGCAATTTTATTCAAAAATATTTCCAGCAGTTATCTTTCTTAAACTTCTTAAATTTAATACCTATATTGTAATATATCATTTAGTTTATCAATAAAATTGCTCTAAATTTTTTTAACAGGTGGAAACCCACCTTTAAAATATTTTCCCACATAGCAAAATATCATTTACTTTATCAATTTAACTGAGTTAAAATTTTAAAATTGGTAGCAACCCTTCTCAAAAATATTTCCAGCAGTTATCTTTCTTAGACCTCTTTATTTTGATGCCCATATTGTAATAATTTATTTATTTTATCAATATAATTGCGTATAAAAATTTTTAAAATAAGTGGCAACCCTCCAATTTTTTGCGATATCATTCGTTCTGGTATTATACCGAACGATACAAAATAAAATTATTGAAATCGGTTCAGCCGTTCTCGAGTTTTGACAACCGTGACATACGAACACAAAATTTTTATATACATATATAGATAGATATTTAGTTGCACCTCCATCCATTCTTATAAATTCAACAAGCCTGTTTGGCAATGAGTTGTATACATTTTGAATGTAATTAATTGGTATTGAAATGAAGGCAGTCTCTATTGCATCGATAAGTGCTGATCTGGAGTGGTACTGTGTCCCTTCGGCATAAATCTTTCGCGACAACCATTCCCATATATTTTCAATAATGTTCAAGTCTGGGGACAACACTGGCCGTTCAAGAACATGGATATTTTTTTCACTCAACCATTGCTTAACCCTTCTCGCTGTGTGGATGGCAGCGTTATCCTGCTGAAAAATCCATTCTTGGTTATTGAACATTTCATCGAAGTTAATGACTTCCGTTTCCAACACCTCGATGTAATTATTTGCATTTTGCCGACTCTCCAGAACTCTTAAATTTATTGCCCCGTAATATGAAATTGCTGCCCATACCATCACCGAACCCACTGTACTGTGTTGTCTGGACAAAAACCTCTCCGATTTTCTCAAATCGTGAAAATAGTGTTGGAAACCATCCGCACCGTCCAAATTGAATTTTTTTTCGTCCGAAAAAATAGCAGTTTTCCATTCATCGCGCCAGTGTACGTAGGTACGAGCCATGATGCAATAATACAAGGTGGTATCAGTTGTGACAGCTCTATTTGATAGTGCCTTAGCTCAGTAGAATAAGAAGAAAAACGGGAAGAAATGAAACCCCATTTGGGGGAAAAATATAAAATTTCATATTTTCTTCTAAACAAAATTTGCTTTTTATAGTATATTCGCAATGAAATGAAATAAAAAAAGATATAACACCTTTTTGAGAAAACAAAATGTGTATACTGTGAAAAAAAAAAAAGTCCACTATGTTTTTAGGCAAAGAATTATTAAAGAAGTAACACTGTTTCTGCTAAGGCAGTCAATATGGCGGAATTAGAGCGAGAAGTTGCCAAGTGATAATACCTTGTATTATTGCATCATGGGTACGAGCCATGATTCAATAATACAAGGTTCGATAAACTGACAGTTGTCTCTCTCGCACCGCTCCCTTAGCAGTGGCACCGTGTTGCTTCTTTGCAAATCTTCATTCAAACAGTGTACCTTTGGTGTGAGATAAAAGTATAAACTTTTGTGCAATATGTTTATTTGTATATGCATAAGAAGCATATTTAAGTGATAAAAACATAAGCATTGGATGTTTACATCAATCTCCTAGTAGTCTTATTTTAATTGTGAGTCATTCTGCATTTTTTATACAGCTAAATAGCACATAAATTACGTAATTCTCGTAGATATATCAATATTACGTTCAACATTTTGTTTAAAATGCCCGATTTGCTGCAAATACATTAGAATTTACAAAAGGAATTTCACTATTAATTGCCTACTTTTCTACTACCATTTCCGCACCAATAGATTTCATTCTTCCCCTTTCTCCGTCCTTCGTAAATGCAACCTTTTGTAAGGGAGTGTCAAACAGCAGCTGTCAATAATTATCTAAACTTGTATTATTGAATCATGGGTACGAGCATACTCTGAGCGCGCATGTTGGTGGCGTTCAAGCAAGCATGGTTTCCTTTGCAATTTTTTGCGTCTTAGGTGAGGGCACTGCTTTATTATTCGTTGAATCGTCCGCACACTAGCCGAAATTCCTACATTTGCACCGATTTGTCTGGCAGTCGCTGCAAAATTCGACGGTTCTCGCAAAATTGCTCATTTTTCCCTCAACGTGGTAGTTTTGCAGTGCGTGCTTTTCGGTGTTTGCCATAGTTTTCCGCATTATTCAACAAGTTAGTAATCACCCATGGATCGCGGCCAATTTTACGTGCAATTGCACGGTTGAACAGGTTGTTTTCCTTTAGGCCAAGGATTTTTCCTCTCTCGATCTCCATTAGGGTCTGTAATCTGTACAGTATCTGTATCTGTACTGTAATCTTTTCGGACGGTACTAGCTCTTACTGCCAATATAGGAGTATTAGTGGCCGTCTTCACGTGCTGGAAAATCTTGCTTGCGTGATGACGCATGCGAAATCCCGCACGTGCAGATCACAAAAAGTACGCAGAGAAGAAAGCACCTAATAAAATGGAACAAAACTAATAAGATATCTCTACGGTTTTTTATTAGGAAGATATTCCTCTTGCTTCCAGAAGGCAAAAAAAATCTTTTGGTTTTTATAAGGTTGTCTAATTAAATTTTTAAAATAGGAATTAAAAAAGGTCCACGCCGACCTGTCCTCGAACCCGTGACCTTCTGAATGGCAGTTTACAGCTCTACCTACCCGGCTACGGTGGTCATCTTGCTGATGGTGTTCTATTGATTGATATGAATTTAATATAAATTCAAGAAGTCATCACATGAAAGTAAGAAGAAAACTTTTCAACAAATTCAAGAATACATCTTCTGAAAGTATGAAAAAAACTTTTCAATAAATTCAAGAACACATCACATACAATTAAGAAGTAATTTTCATGAAGCACTATTACATTGCTTTGTTAAACATTTCCAGTAAGCATTAGCAGCGACAAGCGTAAACACAAAATTGAGATAAACAAAATAAAAATAAATCAATTTACATACATTCATATAAGTATGTATATAAAATAAAAAATAATAATAATAAATAAGATAAAAAATAAGAAACTAAGTTCGTTCCACAGGATTTGAACCCACGTCCAAAAAGTAGGCAGTCGTAGTCGCACCCCTTAGGCTACAGCATCTATTGACAAAACATGGAAAAACACAACCTTCAATTCATTGTCTATTTTATTGCAAATAAAATCAAGAAGAATTTACACGTGAAATTAAGAAGAAATCTCTACGGAATTTTCTTCGTTTTTTCATCTATTTTACCCCTTAGCCCAGAAACGTTTCATAAAGACAATGCTCTTGTCTATATGTGTCATATTTTTCTCTGTATACGATGCATACTTTTTCTCGCATACCGAGCGGTCTGCGAAATCTCGCATGATTTTAACTATTATTTTTGTTGTTTGACAGATATTTTCTCATTTCGCAGAATTCTTCAGAGTAGAAACATAATTTATTTTGGTAGAAAATACAATTGTGGCCTGAAAAGCTCGAACCTTATTTTTTTGGCGACATTTTACAAATGAAAAAGTATTCTGTCAAATGCCCAGTCAACAAAACTCTATCTCGCTTGCGATAGAAAAAAGCAGAACACAAGCGAGATTTTCAAGCATGTGTAGACGGATGGTTACATATTTGCTAAAATTGATTGTACTATAAGCACTTCTTAGAAAAAAGTTTGAAATTTTGAATAATTTTTTACATTGTTCTAAAAATTTTGTAGCTTAGGTTTATATGGTATTTATAAGGGAATGAATTGTGTTTTAAAATCTTAAAAATTAATAAATAAGCATAAATGGAAAAACATCATTTTGAATTTGGTCCGAAATGATAGATATGTCCAACAATCTAATACCCAATGACTTTCAAGAATTGAATTCTTGTAAAAATGACATAACATTGATTTATTCTTTTTTTTATAAAGCTTTTATTTATGTGTTAAGCGGGTTACTTTAAGTACCCAACCCGTCTAAGTACCTCAAAAAGCTGACATTTTTCGTGAGGTGCTTAGCAGGTTTTACTGTGATAAAAATTTTTCGAGTCATCTATAGTTATTATTCAAGGAATTATATTATAAAAGTCCTTTAATAATAATTATCAGAGAGATAAATATTTTTAAGTCTTTAAAGGCTTTTATTTAAGACTTATATTATAAAATCCTGTCATAATAATTGTCAGAGAGATAAATATTTTCAAGTCTTCAAAGACTTTTATTTTGAGACTTATTTTATAAATGTCTTTTCATAATAATTTTGAGTGCGAAAAAATTGTTTAAGTCTTAAAAGATGGGGCTTGTTCAGGCCCATTTCAGGATTAGTTGTTCGGGACTAGTTGGGAGCAGTTTGGCAAAAGTTGGGGCTTAGTTTGGGACCAGTTCAGTCCCAAACTACTCCCCAATAAGTTCCAAACTTTTCCCGAACTGAGCCAAACTAGCCCCAAACTGTTCCCCAACTAATCGAGAAACTGGCCCCAACTAGTCCTCGACTAGTAACCCGAAATGGTCCTGAACAAGCCCCGTTCTGTACGACTTAAAAAATTTTTTCGCACTCATAATTATTATGAAAAGACTTTTATAATATAAGTCTCAGAAAAAAAGTCTTTGAAGACATAAAAATATGTATCTCAATGATAATTATTATGACAAGACTCTTACAATATAAGTCTTAAAATAAAAGTATTTGAAGACTAAAAATATTTATCTCGCTGATAATTGTTATGAAAAGATTTTTATTATATAAGTCTTAAAATAATAGTTATCGATGACTAAAAAAAATTTTCTCGCACAAAATTATTATCAAAAGACTTTTATAATTTTTACGAAAGTTTAGATGACTTTCTTAAAACTCCACCATGAAGTAATTACTATTCCGGGTCTCTGGAAAAAGTATGCGCAATAAAGTGTTAAAACCAGGGCCGTGAACCGGTTTTGAACCAGAAAACCGCTTCTTTCTATTAATTAACTGAACCATTAACCGAACCTAAGTTTTCCAAAATGTTTTATTCGAACAGAAAACCGAACCACTTTCTATAAAGGTTTAAAGGTTCCTTTCGATCATTTTTCAATAGATAAATGCACGCACTTTTTTAAAACCCGAGCGCACTTGTGCACAAGGGTATATTAACTTTATTCACATAACGGTTGTTTGCAACAGCCAAAACGAATCGAGCTAGATATAGACAAATGTATACATAAATGCGCAGAATGAATAGAGAAGTCGATTAAGCCATATCTGTCTGTCCGTCCGTGTACACGATAACTCGTGTAAAAATTGGAATATCCCAACGAAATTTGGTATGTAGGTTTCCATTTATCCAAGATAGGTTGGTACTGAAAATGGGCGAAATCGGACTCTAATCACGCCCACTTCCCATATAACAGTAATTTTCAGAAATACGAAAACTGCGATATTTTAGTAACCCACTTATGGTTACATGTGTATATCTCGGAAACCGCTGCATCAATTTCTTCCAACCTTTGAAATTATTGAAATCGGACTAAAATTGAGGCCGCTTTTCATACAACGGTAAATTCCAGAACTGCTTGAAACTTCAATAATTCGAAATTTAAGGACTCTAATTTATTCAAAATGGATACACCCCGCCTTTCCACGTAGCGGTAGCTTTCGGAAAGGTGAAAGTCATATAATTAATACTTGCGCCGGGTATTTAATGTTCGGCTCCGCCCGAACTTAGACTTTCTTACTTGTTCTTTTTGTTAAACATGGTAAGACCTACCATGTTTGTTTACCATGTGACAATATCAAATGTAAAGGCAACCCATCTCATTTGACAGACACTTGACCCTTAACCTTGCGCGTTGTTGCACTTGACACTTGACACTTATAAACTTGCGCGTTATTTTTTTGTTTTTCGAATCATTGAACCGAACCGAAACCCCGGTTCAAAGACCAAAAAAACCGCTTTGACGAACCAATCCAAAAGTGCAAAAACGGTTCGAACCACTGAATCGAACCGACCAAATTTTTCATCCGGTTCATGTCCCTGGTCAAAACACGAAATTTTTAAATACATTCAATTTTTGGCTTTAATTACACTGGTTTACAGCAAAAATGCTTAATTTTTTATTTTGTGGATAAGATTTCGAGATATTTTCAATTTACCGTTACTCAGCTTAAAACAAAGAATAGTTCTATTTAATCACGTAGATCTTACGAAACAGATATAATAATAGTAATACGAAGTACTTTTATTTAGGTTTACCAGGGGCAAGCAAGTGTTCGTCGGTTAATTTATTCCATATCTGCAGTGACCATAGGCTAATTTCCTCCTTTTTGAATCCGTTATATTCCCCCTTTTATCCAACATAAGGCCTCATACTCAGAAATCGAATAGACTCGGAATTGCTGACTGGGGCGGCCATTCATTTGAGCAACTCTATACAGTTTTTCTTTGTTTTGTCTTTTTTAAATAAAGTCTAAGAAAAAATACACATCAAAAAGACCTGCGTGGCGCATGTACTTATCTGCCAAAGTTTCCACTGCTAGAAAATACAAATAAGGATTACACTTTTAAAACTAATAAATAAAATTTAAGTAAAATTTGTGGATATTTTACAATAACATACTTTTTTCGCAAAATCTATAAAGGAACCTTCTATTTAAAAAAAAAAAACTGTGTAACAGTTATTCGTCGCCACGCTGTGTAGTACCAGGTTGGCTGAGCTTTCCTCGAAGCGCATGTACTTTTGAAAGTTTTCAAGGGGTTGATACGAAATTATGTAGCTTGAATTTATAAAATTTTTTATGTAATATTGGTAATAGAATTTATTAGTAAACATTACGATAAAAATGAGGTGGCAACCCTAATTATAAATACGCCAGGATGGAGAATACATATCGAGGGCTTATATTCAATACCCTCTATCTGCAATGTTAGAACTCATCTGAGACTTACCTGTCATCACTGATGTTAATTCTGACTTTGCAATTTGAAAGTAAATTTTTCTGTCAAGCGTTATATAAGGTCACCATTAACATCACCGATGACATCTCATTTTTGTGAAAAATGCTGATAGAGGGTATTGAATATAAGCCCTCGATATTCTTGTGTATATGAAATTACTAAGATAAAAGTTTGCATTGCAAAAAAACGTGGCAACCCTCATGGAAGATATTTCTGGATTTAAATACCCAAAAATACCTTTCATTTGATATCCGTATTAAATTGTTTTAGGTAAAAAATGGGTGGAAACCGTATTCAAAAATATTTCTGAATTGACTTTTTTTTAAATACTGTTATCTGAATACAAAATCTCATCAAAATCGTTACAGCCGTTAGAGTGCATCACCAAAAAAAAGTTGGGGTTTTTCCGCCGGGATTACAAAATTTATTATATTTTAGGACGTCCACCAAAATATTTCCGAAAAATATTAAGATTTATTATGGTATAACTGAACCTTAACTCTTCCGATTTAGACTTGTGAGGCATCATTGTAAAGGTATTTGCTCACCCTTTTTATTTCTTTGCTAATAAGCTTTTTTCCGATTTCTAGTGCCTTTTCCTGTCTAATCCGCTATTTCATTTTGCCTTTTTTTAGCCTATTTCGTTATTCTATTTTGCCTTTTTTATAAGTTTTTAGGTCCTAAAAATCTATTCCCTGGTGATAAGATTTAAAGAATTTTGATTTTATATTTTTGTCGTCACTTTGTCACTTCGTCCTTATAGATGAAATACAACCAGCGAACGCACCACAGCGAAATTCGAGCTGTCAAATTAGAACACCCGCAATCATATGCAATTGAACACAGCCAAAGAGAAATGCGAAGCTCGCTCGGCGACGTTTCGTTACGATAGATTTATTTCTATCGCCCTGCTAGACGATGGCAGCTGTACGTGCCAAAGGTGGCCGTATTTATTTTTTACTTTAAAAGTTTTAGAAGAAAACAACATAAATACGAATTATTTTTGTTGTTTGAAAAATACAGTTTTGGATTTGTTAACTGGCTTAAAATAAATTAATTTATAATAATTTCTCTTTGTTTTATATTTACATTTGTTATCATTTCCGCATTTCTAAATATGGTTTAGTTTTTTATAAATATGTTCACCCAAATTATGAAGGCGACCAAATGGTATCAGCGAGCCTGTTGACGCTCAACCGCGGCGGTCCGCGTGCCGCGCCATCCGCGTTTGCCCGCCAACACTGAAAAACCTAAGACGCTGAGAACAAGTATGCGCATCGCATTGAAGTTTAAAAACACAGTAACAATTTACCTTTAGCTTACAATAATTCGCTTATCAGTTATTGGCCAAAATACCGTTCGATTTTATGCGTATACTGCAGAAGAGAATTTAACGCAGAACTACACTGTATGCAAAATAGAGAGCAATTGTATTTTCGTATCGTATTTTAACGTGTCATTTTATGCAAATGTATGCCTATATACATAATTGGAATGGTTCAGTGAAATAAAGCCAGAGAAAACACTACTTTCCTTTTTTATGGAACAAATCAAGCGGACTTTATTTCCTTTTCTTTGGGAAATAAAGCCCGCGGCTATTATTGCTCTTTGGGCAAAGGAAATAAAGCCCGCGGGCTTTGTTGCCTTTTATTGATAGACGCTATTTACCCTTCGAAATGGAAATAACGCCCACGGCCTTTATTTTTCTATTTTCCTTACCTGTATACCCTTGCCACCAGCAGAACTACCCGCCCGGGCACAGGGCGTTTCGCCGCCCCTGTGTATGTATGTACATATGTACATATGTATGTATATTTGGCATTGGTATTTTACGTATACGTTTACAAAAATATATGGAATAGTTTGATATAGCTATAACAAATTTGGAGTATAATTATTATTTATCATTAACAATAATGCAGCTTTTTTCCATTATTTTTAAGATTCAGTGATTTTGTTCCGACAGCATAAACTCGTCGTAGAGCATCTGTACGAATCTTCATTACGAACCGATTCAATGAAGGCTCTCTATGAATTTCGAATTTACATATGTACATTCTTAGCCATTCGGATTCTGTGATAGCACTTTCGTAGATTTCACGAAAATCGAAGCTACGATGGATTCTGGGATAGCCCTGATTGTCCAACTTTTGTACGTGGTCTGCTGGTATTTTTTGGGTTTTACAATCTACATATGTATCTAGATATGTACATGTACAAACTTAATTGTGTGTTTACGTACCCATTTACGAAGATCAGGAAAATCAAGGTTTTGTGCTGGCCGCCTAAGCTTTTTTGGGAAATTTCTGGCAACCAAGTGGGTTCACGTCTATTTATGTACATACGTACGTGTGTGTAGTCGTCCATTTGGTATTGTTGTTTTAGATTGTTTTTAGTTGCACAACATTACAACGGAAGAAAACAAACACTAAGTAAACGTAATCAAGCAGCGTCGACTTCATACAACAGCATATGACTGGGAAAGCGCGGGCATTGGACCAGAAGCAAACATTCGCCTTTCGTTTGGGTAAATGTTGGTTAAATGCACGTGGATGAATAAACAAATGTACATCTGTAATATCTGAGCATGCACCCAAATGAGTGTAAGTTCTTATTTTGTCTGTGATTTAATAAAAATGAAATTTGGCTGGACACCAAACAGCACAGAGAAAGAGCATTCGCTGGAAAGAATTCGGAATGTACATTTCTAAATAAAACATACTCCAGCACGTACACTGTGCAACGGACAATGAAATGATTATGTCTATTACACTCAAATTTTCATTTATTCTCAACCTAAATACTAAACGTTATTGAGCATTGACAGTTTTGTATTGGATGTAAGGTGACCAGCATTTTTTAGCATTTCAGGAGGACACATTCTCCATATTGAAAACACCAAAAATTTGTTTTATATTTATTTTAACACATAAACAATTCAAAGTTGCTATAAACACAAGTCAAACAAGTTGCATAATTTTAAGACCGAAACATATTTTAGTTGATTTTTGCCAATTTTCGTTTTGACAGTGTTAGTCTTTTTACATATAAAAAAAAATTTCGAACATACTTTGTATAAAAGAAAATAGTGACATCCAAGGTACATTGAACAGGTAGTATCAGTAGAGCAGCTGATTTGATTTATTTTCAAATTAATTGGTCTCGAAAATGTCAAATATTTTTAATTTTTTCTCACAAAAATTCTGAATTGTTAAAATCCATTTGCATGTGAAACCTTTTTCCATACAAAACAAGCGATTGAATAGCTGCTTTTGGAACGTTCGCCCAACTCGGCAGCACAACCGCTGACTACTGGGCCTTGCAAAGGATGGATCAATGCTTCGAGAAGCAAACAAATTTACTAGGAAAGAAAGTTGCATCAATTTTCATTTTTTCCAATTTCAATTTTTTATAATTTTTTGTATTTCACATGGCACGCTTTGATTTAGAAGAAAAAATTCAGAACAGTTTTTGACACTTTCGATACCAGAAGCAACAACAAAATACACGCAAATGTTGTTTTTGCTCTACTGATACTACCTGTTTAATGTGCCTTGGTGACATCGTAAAAAAATGCCAAAAATCAACGTTATTTTGTAGACATATGAAACTTTCTTCTCGCACTTTATTATACAAAAATTGCGTGGGCAATAAAACTGCATACGCAAAACTTTTCCCAAAATCCTTAAAAAAAAGTGTAAAATTTTGGTGAATATTCGCTGAATTTTCTTAATATTTGCTCAAAGTTTGAAATGTGAATTTGTATGGTGTTTGTTATAGAACGAACTACATTTTTGTAAGAACATAATTGAAAATAAATAGCTGTTTTCTATTGGATTACACAGGCCTGCGAAATCTAATTTTTTCCCGTTCCAATAGTTATGGTTTTTTTCTTTTTATATCTTGGTTAGGGCTGGCAGACGTCCTGGTTTCCAGGATTTGTCCTTATTTAGACAAATTGTCCTGGTGTCCTGTTTCACACTTCAGTTGTCCTGGTTTTTAACGAAGGTCAATGCAGACACTCAAATTTTTTGCAGATTTTTGCTATGAGAAATGATTAAGTCTTCCGTCATTTGTAGTCGAAAACTGACGTTTTTTGTAACATGTTGAATATCTGGTGGGCTTATCTTCTTTCTGCTTAGTTTATTTAGTTGAAATCTTATTTTTTTCAGGCGAATGCCGAAAAAGTGCAAGTTCCTTATCAGGTACACGGCTGAGGGGTCATACATAAATACTACACAGAAAATAATATCAGGAACCAAAATCTTATCCAAAAGGCCTTTCTGCAAGTTATTCCTGTCTCCTTCATTTTTTGTATGGAGCGGCACAAATTGAAGGGCTTTTGCTTTCGCTACTCAAAAAACTAGCTTTCAGAAGGCTTTTGTGGGACGCTGTTTGAAGAAATCCTTATAAAGTTTTTGTTAATTCATAAAAATTATACTTCTTTAAGGAATTTATTTAAGGTTCACATCAAATCGTTTTATTTCGACTTGAAATGATTATTGAATCTTACTTCTAATGCTAAGTAATATAAACATATTCGTAAGTATATTCGTACCTTTCTAGGAAGCATGCAGGGAAGCACTTTTTTCAGTCCTTATTGGCTAAGTCTTTTATAATGGCTTCACTTAAGACAGCCACCTGTCTCCATTATCTGTAGGTTATGCATATACAAAATGGCAAAATGATCATGAAGCGCGTTTTAGGTTATGCGGAAATTCGCTATTGGTGGTTAAGCAGTGTTTGCATTGTTCAACTTTGCGTTCAACTCAAAGCAGGGTTGCACGAAAAAAAAAGTTGACCAATGACCAAGTGACCTAATGTTAAATGAATGGAGTCAGTACCGTCGGTAACGATGTTTAACTGGGGATTAGTGTTAGCCACAGATGGTGAAAATGGCGCTTAATGTTGGCTGACGACCAACTTTATTGAAAGCGATTAGTTTAAAGACCGTTCAACCAAAAGTTTAATACAAAGTTGAACAATGCAAACGCCTTTCAATGGCGAATATTTTGATATTTTTCCCTATCCAACCTTTTTTCCGTGCAACCCTGCGTTGACTTGGACGGAAATGTTGAATGCAAAGTTGAACAATGCAAACAGTGCTTTAGGCAAACATTCAAGACCACGTTAAAGGCGCCGCTTTTTCCAAGTTACGTCAAAGCTAAATTTGTTCTTTCATAATTAAAAAAACTACATTGCTTATAATATCAGAACCAAAGCAACTGTACTTATAGGGAATATATTGGCACCATATTCACTTGTATCTTCGTTTTTGATTTGGATGATAAGTGCCTTAGTCAATGGGTTCAGGATTATGGCAGCCCTAATCTAGGCATGTTAAATTAAAATACATACATCTTTGGTTCTTTGCCCGCACGTCGAGATTTGTTTTTATTGATGACATGTACTTACATGATAGAATTTTTAGCAATTTGCATGAAAATCCAAAAATTAATTAATTTAGAATAAAATTGTTACTTAAAAACCATTAGTATTAGTAATAATACTCATAACTAGGCTAAGTTAATAGGAAAGAGTTATGTTATTTTGAAGTAATTTACGGTTATGCTAAGAAAAATTATAATAAATGAAATAACACATTTTCTAAAAAATTTTAAGCAGATTTAACGAACATACTTATTTTATGCCACCTTACAAAATCTTTTATCAAGATAAAAAATCCCCATACACAAATATTTCCACTGCTAAAACTTATACATATGTATCTGGAAAACAAAATGACATGTGGTAGGCAATAATTTCCGCCTGTGAAGACGCGTCGTTAGTTAATCTTTCAGTGTTGTAATGGTAAAATAATATTTGTCAATGTTATTGGAGCTTATTAACGTTTTCTTTTTAATATTTTTATTGAGCTTTGTACCACGATTGTTTATTAGGAAAAATTGAAAGGCAACAAAGTCTAAGTGGTAGAAGTTATAGCAGCTATTTCGGAGATCACCACATCTCCTCATCAGACTTCTTTTTTCTAGACTTCAACAGGGATCGAACCTGCGTAATCGATGTGCAACGTGAGAAGCGTTAACCACTGAGCTATGTACACCCCGTAAATTCTTGTTGCTAATTCATTTTCCTTTATTCAACCAACTACTATCAAGTGCAGCTGATTTGCTGCTATTTAAACTTGACAGCGTGGTTGTTGTTGTCAATTCTATCAAATAAAACACCTCCTTGAGGTAAAATTTTCGAGTGACGAAAGCTGAATTAGAAACACAAAATTTATGATATCAATTTCGTCACGAAAATTATACGCATTTTTTAACTGCCTTTGAAACGTACGGAAAATCTTTTTTATTCATACGAATCTTTGCAAAAGTTCTGTTTCTTATTTTGTGTTTCTAGCAGTAGACGGAATTTCGCAACGTTCAGGCACCAGCCACGCCCACTTTAGAGATGACACCCGCCATTAATACTTGGACATCCCTCTCGTTGATCGATTCAGCCTGTTTTCGCCACATTCTGCAGAACTGCGTTATTCTTGAAGCCGTGCATTTTGTTTTTTTTCTAATTTTGATTTCATATGGGCCCAATAACGCTCAATCATTTGCAGCTCTGGGCAATTCGGAGGATTTGCCTCTTTTAGTACAATGTTGATTCCATTTTGTGTATAAAACTCTTGCGCTTTTTTGCACAATGGCTTGTTGCTAGATCAGGCCAAAACAATACAGGCTCTCAGAACAACACTCCAGGTGCAACAACACGTTCAGAAATATTCGGATTCCTTTTCAAAGTCCTTAGAACAGCCTTCTCCGCTATTTTATTTATACTGCCTGATTTGCCGCCAATCTCTCAATGCTGTCATTTTTCTTGATATTTGACAGTACATTTTGAACCGACGACCTTCCAATTTCCAGCAATTTTACTAACCGACATTGGGAGATGTGTGGATTTTGCATCAAATCGTCCAAAATCAATTTTCTTTGCTGAAGTTCTTTGCTCTCCACATCACTTATTTTTAAAGTTACGCATATGAAAGTTAACTGTAATAAAAAACAATGATAGCAAAACCAGCACGCTAAATAAACGGCTGAGCGAGTAGTCCTTAACAAAGTTGTGCTGTGTAGAGTGCTGCCAGTTTTCAACTGAAGCAGATCTTAGTAGCCGGAACTCAATAGGGGTATTCTCTGAGTCTTGCAAAGCCCTTGCATGGTGCACAGATTGCACGGTTAAAACCGGTTTTCGTATGGGACAGCTTTGCACACCGTGCAATCCGTGCACCGTGCAAGGGCTTTGCAAGACTCAGAGAATACCCCTAATATATAAGGTATCGTTTCAAAGGTTTTGGCCTATAGAATAACACTAAAGGGCTAACTATAATATGAATAAGCAAGCGTATACAAACGTGCGAATACACATAAATCCTATTCAGAAACTATAATGTGCTTAACATCAAGTTTCGTCAAGTTTCGTCAAACGTCATTTGCTTAAGGAAAGAGCGATACTGATCGCACCTTCCGTACGGAATCAGCTGTTTGTCCTCGTACGTATGTATTTACATATGTAACACATGCAGTGTTGCCGCATTGGTATTTGTTTTACCGAAATTGGTAATTTTTTTCTTTATTTATCATATTTGGTAGCTTATTTTTTAACTTGGTAACTTTTTCGATTCAGTCCTACATGTAACACAGGTCATAAGAAGTTCTGGTTCCACAATAGGAAGTGGACCGTAAGCGTTTCCTTTTACAGAAACACCAGGTTATTCTGAAAGTTTCGCAAGGCGAACAGTTCTTCGGCGTTTCTAGGTTACTATAATTGTGTGATCTACAACAAACTGCTTGATAGTGGATATTGTTATATCTAACAACACTGAACTCATGTAAGTAAAATATAGACACCTAAAAGTCTACACTACGTTGCTTATGGGTCAGGCCACGTCAAATGAGCCCATGAAATTTTGGTCATTTTCTGAAAAGTGACAACTATTGCTAAAATTTGTTCATCATAGCATTACAAAAAAACACTTTGAACCGTTTCTCAAAAAACCGCACCGTTTTTTTTATTTTGAATAACAATGATATTTGCAACTTTCGATTGAAAAATTAATAACTTCAGACTCGTTTGCTATAATTGAGTGAAATTTTTTTTTACAGTTAATAAGCGTTTTCTCTTTCTGAATAAAATTTTTCCCAAATTATATTTGCAAATTTATAATTTTTTCATTAACAATTATTTAAACAAATTTGATTTTTTATAGCTTCTAGGCCTCAGATCACAGTGAAAATTTTACACAATGTAGTATAAATACTTGTTTTCGTTCTCGAAAAAGAAAAATTTGGTACTTCGCACTCTGACAGTATTGAAAAAAAAGTTTTTGACACGGGCGCCGCGTAATTATTATCGCCTTGAACGTTGCGGGCGGTGCATGCGGCTGACGCTATAAACGCGGCTGCTTAAACTTACTTGTCCGCACTCATACATCTCTAGAATCTGTATAAACTGATTTTCTTTCTATTTTAAAATAGTTTTGAATATAATTTCTCACGCATAATATAGTAGTAGTAATATAATTAAGAAATAATTCGTTCTTTATCTTAAGTAATTCTTTAAAAGTGTTTACATGCAATATTTATTAATAATCACACAAGTACATCTATAATTCTTTTTATTGTACATAATAAAGCAATTGATAGTAGAACTTAGTCGAGAAACAAGCGGTACATACACTCAAGCCTTTATGCAATAACATGCGTGACCGAAGAAGTGTCACAAGAAAAAAGCTTGCAACGAACAGTTGTTGCATTTACAACTTCAAGTTGATGATACTGGCGAGTATTTTTTACTAAAGGAACTTTATCATAACGTTTTTCGAATTTTTTATCGTGCAAATCATGTTCTGCTTGAGAACAGAAATCAAAATCTATGTTCTGAAAGAAATCTTTTGCCCATTCGTAAAGTTTTTGGGGGGTATTGATAGGATTTCCCTCGACACGCTGCAAACTCGCTCGATAAGCATGCCTTTTTACAGTACCCCCGACACCGTCACACGCCCCCTTTCCATGCGAAGTGGCAAAAAAATTCCATTCAGCCTTGATTTTGAAGTCTTTCTCATGATGAGCCAAATTTCGGAAATTGAATCTGTTTTTATATTGAGAAGCTGCACCATCCGAATAGTATACAAATTTTTTGACGAATTTTGGCCCAAATTTTTGTTTTAAATAAAAAGCTAGTTTTGAATTAAATAAATGTACAGATTTTGTGTCATGAGTGACTTTTTCTGATATAATGACAAAGTTGAGATGCAAATTTTCATTTCCTTGACGGTAATATATTACATACGGATGAACTGTAGCCTGGCTATTTGTCCAATGGTGCGATTGGACTGCGTTTTGAATGTGAAACGTATAGTTTTCAGCAAAATCCAAACTAACAATAAACTCTCCTTTCCCAACATTTTTCTTCTTATCCACAAAATAAGCCGCTTGTTTCTTGGCAAGAAAATCATGTTTACGTAAGTAATCGAGACTTTTTGTAAGATCCTGCAGAAAATTTTCCACATCCAGCTGCATCTCTGATATATTGCTCCTGCAAGTACATTATTTAATCATTCATTTCAAATTTTAAATTCGAAAGTTGCATTGATTTTATCATTTTTCATTTTTAGAGAAGGTTTTAAATAAAGGCGCGTATTATCTGAAATTAATTTAAAATTGACACATACAGCGGTTTAAAACACGCTTGTGACATCATGGATTTTCAAATTAATGATGCCATAGATTTGAAAATTCATGACATCACTCTATGCTCTAATAGATCCATACGTACAATACCTTCGATTCATATAACTTCGAAAACACTATAATCGAATTGAAATTGAAGAAATAAGTACATATCGGTAATTTTCCTTTCCTTCAGTTTTTAATATTGGATGATCAATGTAATTCTTCATGCAACTTTTCTATTAAATCAAACGCACTGAAAAAGTTATCGGGAATTGCAAAAATTACCTATCAGTGTTCGTCCACTGACTGAAAGTTAACGTCGAGATGCTTGCTTTTTCAAAAAGGCGTCTTAATTCCGTTATAACGGATCCAACTCCAGGACAATCTTCACATGTCGACATAAAACAACTTGGTGATGGATCAGTGCAAATCGATTTTTTGATCAAGTCCTGGGCATTATCCTTATAATCAATTTTCTGACTTTTCAATGCTTGCCTTATTCCAAAAATTTTCAAATCCATGTTTTGATGTGTTTGACAAACGCAAACATTGTGGGTACCACTTTGACCGGCTGAAATACACTGGCGAGGTCTTAATTCTTTGAATTTTGAAAGGCCTATCTTTGACTTGGGATATTCCACTTTAAAATGGTGATATAAATCGCTGATATTAAAAAGTAGCAGTCTTTTTTGTTTTTTTACTTTTTTTTCCATTTTCCACAATAGTCCGGCAATCCTTAATTCCTGGCATTACTCTGCTCGCATGATCTGATAGATAAAAGGCTTTAGCATTTTTGATAGTAACATCGGATATTCTTTTCCCTTTCTTCTTTGCGGGTGTACATCCAAAACCAGAATTACAGCGTAATTTTTTTGCAGCTGATGCAACATGTTTTGAAACTCCAAAAATATTTTTTGTTTTCAAAATACTTAATTCATCAGGTAACGTCGTCAATATTTGAATTTTTTTAGATGTAGTTTTTGCAGTGGTTAGAGCAGTTTTAACGTTATTAATGAAACAAGACTCGGTAGGATTATTCTCTTTGCTGACTCGTGTCGCAGAATCTTTAATACCGGTTGATTTTTTTATTGCAGCAATCAATTTGTGGCCATCTTCAACGGATAAATTTCCCGCCCGTTTTACCTTAAGTGGTGGTTCCCCAAGTTCATGTAGGAGTGCATTGGCTGTTTGAATTTCCAATGAATTTTCAATAGGATTGTAGGTCGGATCCACTTTTTCAGAATCGATAATAACATCAGAAATGACATCTTCTTCCACGTTCTCAGCAGATTCTTCTTGTATTGGAGAAGTCAGAAAATCATTAAAAGGAGAAAAAACTTCATTTCTTGAATAACACTTCGCTCGACAAGATTTGCACACATACAGTCCAATGCACTTTTGAAATTTCCAATTCCATTTGTCTGTTATTAGACGTAAATCTACAATAACATTTTTGTGCTTATCTTTATTCAAAGGGTTGCAGCATGACTTAGGTCGAACCATTTTCTTTGGATCAATCTGGAAACAGCACAAATCGAATACACAAAATTGTAAACGATATATAACGTTGCGCGATCTACGAATATGAACATATTAATAATACTTACGCATCAAATTTGAAATAAGCTTGTAAAGAAAGAAACTCTGTTGCACAACAAGCTGCGTTAATGACGTTTCTGCGTTGAAACTGTGGCTTGTTTAGACGTGCATAAACAAATGACGATCGCGTTGAGTGCGGACAAGTAAGTTTAAGCAGCCGCGTTTATAGCGTCAGCCGCATGCACCGCCCGCAAAGTTCAAGGCGATAATAATTACGCGGCGCCCGTGTCAAAAACTTTTTTTCAATACTGTCAGAGTGCGAAGTACCAAATTTTTCTTTTTCGAGAACGAAAACAAGTATTTATACTACATTGTGTAAAATTTTCACTGTGATCTGAGGCCTAGAAGCTATAAAAAATCAAATTTGTTTAAATAATTGTTAATGAAAAAATTATAAATTTGCGAATATAATTTGGGAAAAATTTTATTCAGAAAGAGAAAACGCTTATTAACTGTAAAAAAAAATTTCACTCAATTATAGCAAACGAGTCTGAAGTTATTAATTTTTCAATCGAAAGTTGCAAATATCATTGTTATTCAAAATAAAAAAAAACGGTGCGGTTTTTCGAGAAACGGTTCAAAGTGTTTTTTTGTAATGCTATTATGAACAAATTTTAGCAATAGTTGTCACTTTTCAGAAAATGACCAAAATTTCATGGGCTCATTTGACGTGGCCTGACCCTTATGCAATTGACAGACTTTTCGTTCATTTTCTGACAGTCAGTTACGGCCGCTTATTCATATTATAGTTAGCCCTTAAATATGTTGCGAATGTGGAATTTTATACATCCGCGGATGAGAATGCGGATACGGATGTCTAACAGCTAACATCCGCGGATGCGGATGCGGATGCGGATGTCAAGTATTTTTAAGAAACAATTAGGTAAGTAAATGAAGTTACGTAGGTAAATAAAAAATGGAAAAGTTAGTAATTTTTAATAATGTTTATTTTATTTAGTACTGGAAGTCAAAAATTGGAATATTATATTTAATAAAAAGTAATGAGAATTACTTCGTGGCTGAAAATGTCGGATGCATCCTCCTGAGTTTCTTCTTCACTTGTAGAAGCTGGCTTAATGGCGAGATAGTTGTTTAAACACCGCTTACAATCCAAACCAGATGTGTCAGCTTTTTAAAAAGAATTCTTCATTCTCATTCCTTTGGCTGTTTCAGAATTTGGGGAACCCGTAACGCCATCAGCGTTTTTCGATTGTAGTTTTCGTAATTTATTTTTAATACCTTCTTCTGTGACTGTGCTTATAGCAAGCTAAATAGGTGGATATGGAAAATAAATTATTATTTTCCTGGAATGGAAATTTGGAACAAAATTCTGTTTTCAAAGCAGACCTGTTAAATAATGATAAATAATCATAATGATAATGATTATTAATTAAACAGTTGCGGTTTTCATAATATTCAACTGTAAAACATGATGAGTGAGATATTTTAAATACGAAAATATTTCAATTTCCCTGAATATACGTGCTTGCTGAATACTGTGGGCAAATAACTAAACATTTCCAATTTAACTATTTGTTCGTTAAAATTCTGCGTAGTTTTACACAGTTATTGAAACATTATAAGATAAACGAAGTCTGCAGTGGCAAATAAACAAAAGGCAAGCGTGCGATATATGTATGTAATGTATTTACATACATAAAACTTCTTGTATTTTTCCAACATCCGGCATGTGCTGAAAATCATACTTACCTAAAGGGCCACATGCCTAAAATCATTACTACGTGTTCCTATTTAATTAAACTTCGCATATTTATTAATTCCTGGAAAACTGGACCATTTTGTATTGATATTAACACAATTTTCCGCATTGTTTACATATTTTCCTATGCGTTTTAGCATTTCTCTCTCGCAGTAGCACCAAGATGACGTCACGCAAAAATTACGATCAAAAATACCCTCTCTCTTGGGCGCAATCTTGTACTCTATCGTTCTTGGCTTTGTATGGCCGTCATACACCGCTTTCTTTCTTTTTTCCCCTTATCTATACTATATCTTCCTTCCTACTCATGTAACATATTCAGTTTTAACAAGTAAGAGCAGCGCTGTCTTCGGCTATGCCGAAGACTTCATACCTTTCATGAACATCTGCAAATTTTAGTTTGACAGGTTACTGATTTTGAATACATCCGCATACATCGATAGAGGAGTTACATACTTATATAAAAAATCGCATCTAAACAATCAGAGGTATGGAAGATATACTTTATATGGCACCAATCTAAATGATTTTCACTGCTATGTGATCGGTATGTAAACCGGTAACACAATTTATTGGATTTAGTTTCCTACATAAAGGAGATATATCGCAAAAACTGGTATCTGAACAATCAGTGCTATAGGAGATAAAGCTTATACAGCATAGATTTTGACGATTTTCTCAGTAGACTTTGTATTATTATTTATAAAATATCTTACGAAATTTAGCGGTTTTAGCTGTTCAAATAAAGGAGTTTTACAGTAAAATCCCATATCTGAACAATCAGATGTATGGAATATATATGTTGTAGTCACCCGATCCTTGTTATTTTCACTGTAAGTATTCTGTTAATAATGAGTGAAAATGGTGCGAAAGTTCATGTTCCTAGCTGCATAAATGGAGGAGTTATGATAAAAGACCTCTTATCTGAACAATCAGTTGTATAGGGGCTGCAGGCTATAGTGACCCGATCTTCGTTATTTTCACTGTAAGTCTTCTGCTGATAATGAGTGACCACAGTACAAAATTTCATGTGCCTAGCTACATAAATGGATGAATTATAACGAAAAATCTCATATCTGAACAATCAGTTGTATGGGAGCTATAGGTTATAGTTATCCGATCTTTTTAATTTTCACTGTAAGTTGTCTGTTGATAATTATTGAAAACAGTGCGGAATTTCCTGTTCCCAGCTATATAAATGGAGGAGTTATAACGAAAAATTTTATATCTGAACAATCAGTTGTATGGGAGCTATAGGTTGTAGTCAACCGATCTTTGTAATTTTCTCCGTAAGCATTCTGTTGATAATGGGTGCAAGTGCTGCAAAATTTCATGTTCGTAGCTGCATAAATGGAGAAGTTATAACGAAAAATCTCATATCTGAACAATCAGTTGTATGGGAGCTATATGTTAAAGTGGTCCGATTCTTCCGGTTCCGACAAATGATTAATACATTATAAAAATACACCCACCTACCAAATTTGATCCGGATATCTCTAAAACTGAGAGACTAGATTGCATACAAACAGACAGACAGACGGACAGACGGACATGGATAAATCAACTCAGCTCGACGATCTGATCATATAAGTATACATTTTAATGGGTCTATCTCTTCTTATTCTGGTACTTACAAACATCGGACCAAAGTTATAATACCATTTCATGCTCATGAAAGGTATAAAAATTTCAGCCTCCATTTTTGCGATACCGCCGCCTAAGAAGTTTCACTTCAAAATGAGATCAATTACAAACTTATGGCGTTTTCTTTTTTAGTGAAAAATTTTGCCTTACATTGTGTAACATTTGCACTATGTTACTTTTCGCCCAGAAAAATGGCTATATTAGTATGAAGTATTTTATATATCGAACAAGTCTAAGTTTTATGTTTTTAACAAATCAACTATTCAATTGTATTTTTATGTCCATATATTCGAGGTACCTGTTTTAGTATCCTACTCACTCTCTCTCATGCTTGAGAGCAATAAAAAGCAACAATAAAGTAACTATCTATGTTGGCAACGTGATACAACTATTCGCAGGTATTGTCTTCCCATAGAGTTTTGCTTCACATCGATATTCGTGCTCTTTTATTCTCATTCAGTACTTTTTACATTCTAAATGTTGCGAATAAAACTTCGCACTTAAATTTAAGCCTTTCAAAACAAAAAAAGTATGAAGAAAGTCCCAGCTACGTCCTTCTTTGGAAAAAACACAGTCACGCAATATAAAATGGGATGCAGATTTTAGCAAGTTTTGGCTATTTTTACAAGCTTTTATTTAACTTGGTCATCTCGCGGAAATTTCCACTCGATTTTAAACTAACTTCTCGACAATCTAAAGACTTTAAATTTTTAGCATAGTTCCAATCATAATTAATAATTTAATTAATGTCCAGGGGTCTTGACACAAAGGCGGTCAAAACACAGTAAAATTTATGGCTAACAGAGCGTAATTTGTGAAAGATCGCAAAAACGCTATAAATATGTTAAATAATAAGTATAGTTTCAGACGCTAGTAAGAGAAACACCGGAAATTAGCTTCAGCTGTGTTTAACATAGCCAAACTGATTTTAGGCACTTCTGATAAGAATTACATTATTTGGTTTCCTTACACAGGGAGTTAGTGAAATACAGAGATATGATAAAAGCAGTGTTGCCATTATAGCCGTTTTCCGGCTAGATTTAGCCGGTTGCGATAGCAAACAGCCGGAGAAATTTCGTTTTTAGCCGTTTGTTTCACTGTTAAGACACTTCAGATGCGTTTGTGTTTGGATATAGTGCCAACAAACAGAATAAATATTACATGTAGATATTGTCTTCCCAGATAGCGCATATTCAATTCTGCCTAAATTACAAAACATCATTTTTGCTCACTCCCAAAGGTTTAAAGTAAGGGAAAAATTGATGTTTTCAAGCACTATGTACACATATGTATTTTTTTAAACAAACTTTTATGCTGAGGACTTATTTAAATTCCAAAAACCGAATGCCAACTTGAATTAAAGGAACAAACACTGAAGTGAGTCAAAATGAAAATAAAAGAGCACAAATTTCTATGTAAAGCAAAACTCTCTGGGAATCCTACGAGATATTTGCCGGTCATATGACCTGTCATCTAAATGGGTGATCTGCAGTCTTTTGGCATCATATTTTACATCAGAATTGAAGGGATTTCTGAAAAATCTGACCAGTTCTTTTGTGTAACTGTAATTTTGCATCCCTTGTCAACATATGGCATCGGTTGATGTTAACTTAAGGTCGTTGTTTTACTGCCTTAAAATTTAAGGAAAATTTTTACAGCGTCTTTTATGTGTAATGGTTTCTCATATATATACACTCATGTATATACTCAATATATTGAGAATCGGTCAGTCTGAAAAGGCCTTCTAGGGAAGACAATAGGTTTTTTATTCGAAAATCTAGCGAGGATTATCACTCAAGATATCAGATAGTAAGAAAAAATGCTCCCAAATTCTCTCTCATGTAGAGAAACTTGCAAATTTTTGTACGAACGTAAATTTGCAAGTTTTTCTGCCAGCTAGTGTCCACGGTTGCATTTCAAACAAAAGAAATTTAACGAACTTTTTTATTCAAATTATCATCGAAAAAAAATCCAACCATGTGCCACAATCATATGTTTTTTCCTAATTGCAAATTCTTGTTATCAAAATTTTTTCCGGCTCGAATTTGTAACTTCTCTCCAAGAAATAGTGTTTTTACTCGTGATTTATTTAAATAAAACATGTGAAATTTAGTTGAAACATTTTAGCCGTTTTTAGCCGGTTTTATTTGCCAATTTAGCCGGTTCGTCCAAAAATTCTGGCAACACTGGATAAAAGGCACGCAAAATGCACATGCATCATGCATCTAAAAAGAGTACAGTATATTTTGCTTAGCTACCTATCCTTCTTTGCACGAAAAACTTGTGTACTTGCATATCGCCGGGTCGTTACGTACCAGTTGCGATAATTTGATGGAGGTTAAATTACTTAAAAAGAAAGCTGACGTTTTTTTGTCGAGTGTTATTAGTTATCTCGAAAATAACTTTCAGTTCAATAACAGCAAATTCGAATATTCGAATGGCTTTTGCCTATAACTTACAATCCTTTTTTTCACAATTTGCTGACATTGTAAAAGGGTTTTTCATACAAGACATAGAATTCCTTAGCGAATTCTTAGTCATTCAAAGTGTTTGAAATAGTGGTACTTTTCCACAGTATAAAGTTTGTTTCCTGGCGCAAAGAGAGAAACCGGCTTCTAATGAAATAATTTTAAAGTGAACTTCATATTGAAAGTAATTGTAGAATGAAATATATAGAATTCATTGACTATTTAAACACTGAAGATGGAAATGATCTCATTATTGCTATTCAAAAATGTTATTAATATAAAATACTTTGTATAATGATGTGTACACTCATGTTAAAATTAATAACACTTTTATTTTTTTTAACTACCCTGCAAGAACAGTGACTATCATTTGACAAATCATTTGAGTGACAAGACTGATAGAGAGTTCTGTCAGTGGCTACCTACAAGTTTCTATCAAATTCTTAAGGGCAGTGTGAAAAATCTGATGTAATCATTTGCGTACATGTGATCTTCCGTCTTCCTCCAACTGATGGCCTTATATATTGGTCTCTTTTTAACCAACGCAAAATTTGCAAAGGTGTTAGTATGGTAAATGAGAATGTATCAGTTTCCATCACACAATTCTTGTAGCGTATATTTTATTTATATACCAAAATGTTGTTAAACACAATTACTCTGTCATTTCAAAGTATTATCTGATACTTACATTCATAATTTTGCTTTGAGTAAAAATGCACTGAAAATTACTGATGTTCTTAGCATGAAAAAGGCGAACGTACTGACTTCGCGCATAAAAAATCTGGCAACCCTATTATCGGTAATGTCAAGTTATCGAAAATAGCCTCCCAATATTTACAAGGGAGGTTAAAGTCCAAAAGAAAATCAATAACAAAAAATGCATTGCTTATTAAAACAAGATTTTTTTTAACCCGTTTAGAATTCACTTGTAATAATCTGAACTATACGCAGACACAAACACCAGTACTACTAATATTTGCACGCTGCTTCCGTATTCCATTATTGTTTTTTCTAATTAGCTAGAGCTTGCGAAATATTACGAAATTAGCATATTTTCGGTAGCAAAATTTTGAAAATCCCTTTTGTTTGCCACAATATAGAAAGCTACATGCAAACGATAGTACGCGCTTTATAAGAATACGTACATATGTATCTAGTCAAGAAAATGATGATTACATGATTTTTGCCCCATTTTTAAAATAAGCAGAAATCAATAACTCTGAATTTCGATTTTAAATTAGTATTCATTTGGGCACAATAGATCGCCAGGTCGCAATGCACACCTCATTTTAATATCTATCCATCTAGTATTCATTTTGAATTAATTAATATTTGGGAAATACATACATATGTACATACACAGGAAAAAATCGATGACACTGTGAATTATTTTAATGTAAAAATCGCTAAAATCCATTCCACACACACAATAAAAAGTGGCAAAAATTTGAATATAATGTTCCAAAGAGTCACAGTGGAATGTAAAAAATTGTGGATAATTTCGCAAATGTAAATAATTTTGCGCTATCAGAAGGGATTGGAGTGTTTAGGACATTTTCAAAAAATTTTCCCGGTTTTGCGTCACACAAATATGGCAGCCCTATCCTAGCTACTTCAAACTTGCACTTTGTGAAACTAAAATTGAGTGGGCTATAAAACTGCATACTCAAAATCTTTCTAAAAAATCTATATAATGTTAAAGGCCAAAAAATAACAAAAACAAATAACTTAAGGACGAGCACACCTAAAAGTTAAACAAACTCCAAGTATTTTTCTGTTTTAACACACAACCCCTACCCCCCCTTCCCCCCCTTCTCCCCCGATGATCCGCCACTGATCTTATATTTATATTCAGATACATTCCTGTTAATAATTACTTTTGAATTTTGAGATTTGACATACCGTCACTAAAATGTAAATATCTAAGCCAATTGGTTAGACTTGGTTATCGAACTTACCCTCTGCATTTGCGAAGGTGTAAAGAATAATATGCAAGTGATTTTATAACGGCCTTCGGCGGCCTTTACTATTCCTACTCTTTAATTTATTTTTTCAATTAATCAAAACGACGATTTTTCAGAATAAATTTGCTTATACCAATGTGGACATAAATTGCGATATGACCTCTGAATCTATAGCGGAATAAGTGTAATTTTTTGTTTATAAAGTCAATTTGCAATTATGCAAATATCTGTAAGTGCCATTAGCAATCTTTTAAGTTAAATTTCAACATTCAAAATAGAGTTCTCAAATAGGCGGCGTTGACTAGCCTTTTTTTGTTTGTTTTCATATGTTAGTGCTTTAATAAATGCAATTTCTATTTGAATGTATTGTCAGGAATGTATTCTAAGTACCATTAAGTATTTTAAAAACAAACAAATTTTGACTTTCGTCCAGCTGGATCTGCTATCCGAACCACTGTGCGTACTTAGCACGGTGCATAGGCAACTGGCTGAGTCAGTGGGATCGTCGGTTCGAATCCTACTGAAAGAAGTCTGATGAGGAAATGTGGTGATTTCCGAAATAGCTATCACTTCTACAATTTTTTCAAATTATTGTTGCTTTTCCACAATAAATTTTCATTTAAAAAATGGCCTGGAGCTCAATATAAATTGCTGAATATAAAAAATCTAATTAAAAAGTTCAAAATTTACCAGACGCCATACTGGTTCCGCCATTTTGAATTTTTCACTTCTTTCTAGTACGAAATCTATACATATATACATAATAAAATTGTAACAGGTCGATGTCTTGAAGAAGCACTTAGTCCGTATTTTCAGTATTTATTCCCAGTCCTCACCCCATGCACTATAGTGATAGTTTGTTAAGAGTTCTTTAAATTAGATCGGCCATTGTTGAGAGGTGTTTGCCCGAGATAGATATTACAATATCGTCGGGGAATACAATTATCTTCCTATAAACGTGGTGATTTGCTTACACCTAAATTTATAAGCGATGAGATAATCGCCTCAGGTGACACGTTGTTGAAATTCCCCTCGATGTCCAGGAAGGCAGGGAGGGTGTATTCTTTATAATATAGTGATCTTTCAATTGTTTGCACTAAGGAGTGGAATGGTGTTACAACTGATCTTCCCTTGTTGTACGCATGCTGGGCTGCCGAAAGTTTGCTACCCACCTTATCTCTAGAGTAAAGCGGGGCAGATTTAACACCTTTTTTACAAGGTCATATTTCTCAGATATTTTTGAAGAAAAATTTTGATTATAATAATTGGTCGCAACTACTCGTTATTGATCTCAGTAATCGAGTAACAAATAAGCTATAAAAAATCGTGTATACACTTTATTCAGCCATTAAAAAAAGCCAATTTGTCAAATGTGTCACGTAGACAGGGTTGTAAAGCGGCACATTTGACCATCACAATTTTACCTACATATTAATATACATTCATAAATTTAAAAAACAAGACGGTATCTTATAAAACATAAAATATAAGTATTTATTTCAACAGCGAATGTACATAAACGCACAGTTAGGGTTGCATTGTATATGTTTGACCACGTTGAAGCATAATTCTGTTGTCATCACACCAGATCTAGAGTGCAGGGCCAATTACCTCGGGAAACATCCATTGGTGAACCTTTCATTGAATCGTAGGCAAATGGTTTCCACTGGCACTAACAATCCCACCGAGGGTGACTAAGCTTCCACGCTCTGCTAACCTTGCTTGATAAACCGCTCGCTGTCCTATTTGAGCGAGAGTTTCTGCAAAAACTGTGCTCAGATTTGAGTAAAATTTTTCTACCACTCATTTTGTGAAGCCTTTAAATCGAGCTAGACTTACTTTTTCTGGCTTTCGTATTGAAATGGTTTGATTTCTTCTAAGGAAACCATAAATCCAAACCGCACTCTCTTCTTAAGGAGTATTCCATCCAACTGGAACGGTGATCTGCATAATTTCAGCAAATTTATTAACGAACGTGTTCCGAATCATTATAGTCGGACGTGAATTTGAGTGAATCTTGGCGCTTCATCCATATTATTAATGTTGTTCTATTATAATACCTAATGCTCCTGAAGGTTGTGTCTCGCGTCCATTTCTCATATTCAATAAGGACATTTTTTCCTTTTCTTCATAAATTGCACTTCGGGTAATTTCGCCCTGATAATTTCGAACCATTTCTGTACAGTAAAGTGTAAAGTCATATATAATAGCACCACAAACTGGAAAGTCAAATGTGCCCCAAATGATATTCTCCATTTTCATCCTTTTTAACTTTTCCAATCTTTTAAATTCATTGTAACTTACCGATTTTTTCTTAATGCTTAAGCCTCATATAACCAATTGGTAACAGTGACTGTTTAAAGTCAGGAGACTAATTTGTCTTGACTGTACAAATGTCCAAAATTAGAGTGATCGAAAAACTTTGCTGTGCATGTAATTTATACTACTTAAATATTGTTTGTTCAAAGTATGTATGCAAATGTTAGCTTGAATACAAAACAGGAGCTTAGATAACTAACAGTATTTCAAATTGCTTTTTAGTTTGAGAGATCAAATGTTGAATAGATAAAAGCTTAACTGTGTATATATGAACGTCGGCATATTAGGGTGGCACATGGAGGCTCTTCACAAAACATCCTCCCGCCGTTAAAAGCCAACGCTTTCAGCAGGATTTTCCACCGGTAAAAAGCATAACTTGCTGATAGCCTTGGCCTGCAGCGGAAACACACAATACATTTGTTGACTACATATGATACCGTTTTGCGTCCACCTATGGGCCAGTAATGTAAACGAATAGAAGCTAGGAGAGCTTGTGGTCCAGCATGCAATAGTTTTTTGCGAAAATAAATTATTATAGAAAAGGTCAGCGGATTCCGTTTTAGAAGCAAGATGGGGTGACGTGAGTTGAAATCCAAACCTGCGTTTTTGAGTCGCCCTCCGACATGAAGTAATCCGAAAGCGTCCAAGAATGGTGATAATGAAAAAAGAGAGTTGGAGGAACAAATCGGTTGTTTTCGTTGGAGTGTGGTATACTCGGTAGAAAAGTGAACTCTATGAATCATTCGTAAAAGATAGATAGTACACATAGCCATAAATACGCTGCATTGTAGCGAATGAATTTATATACGCATCTCAGGTAGACCTTTTACTTACGCACATGACGTTGGCCAAGTGGTTGATGGTTGAGATAAAAATGATGGGCCATGCTTCCATAACGATGATTTCAGCAGCTTCGTGGCGGTAGCACCTCCCGATAATATATCTGCTGGGTTGAGCGTTGATGGAACATAACGCCATTCCATTCCTTTTGTAAGCTGTTGGATACTGCTTACTCGATTTGCAACAAAAACATTAAAGCGTAAAGGTTCCTCCTCCTTCAGTTATGACAGAACTATACTGGAGTCAGACCAGCAGTAAAACTTGCAATCGCAAATTTCGAGCTTAGAAATTGTTTGCACAACTTGTGCAAGTAATGTGGCAGCACTTAGCTCCAATTTCGGTACGGTGAGTGTTTTGTGAGGCTCGACCCGAGATTTCGTGCAGAGAAGAGCAGTTTGTGCATTGCATTTATTTATCGAACGTATGTACACACATACTCCATATGCCGAGATGCTAGCATGGCAAAATGCATGTACTTCGTTTTTAGCGTCTGGCATGGAAACGAAACGAGGAAAACAAAAACCTTTGACTGACTCAAGTTCATCATATAGCTGCTGCCAGGCAGTATGAAGAGAAATTGGCAAACTCTCATCCCAATTGACCTTCTCCATCCACAGTCGCTGCAAAAATATTTTCACCTTACAAATTGTTGGTTGTTGTTGTTGTTTGGAGGCAGCTTTTCTAACGAGAATTAAAATAGAAATGTGTCTGTTTGAGGATTCTATACAAGCTCAAGCGTTTTCGTAATGTCACTTCCGTCGTCAAATTTAAAAAAACATTCTTTATCCTCGACGGCAATTTGAGAGAGCACATCTTTATCACTTGAGCACCATTTTCGAATTTTAAAATTAACCTTCGCCAACAACTGAGTTGTTTGTGCAAGAATAGCTCTTGCATCGTCAACAGTCTTTGCGCCAGTAATCAAATACAACAATTTGAGACCCAAGAGGAAATGATTTTTTCTCATCAACGGGGAGCTGATACATTGTACGTATAGCAGGGAACAACGCTGGCTTCGTGCCATAAGTGACTGTTTCGAGTTTAAAAATTTTAATTTCGCTGTTTGGATCGTCTTTCCATAGTATACATTGTAAATAGTCATCAGGGGATGTAACGCGAACGCACCTATACATTTTACATATGTCACCAGTTACAGCTACGGGATGAGTTCGAAAACGAATGAGAATATCAGCCAGCTTGGGTTGAATCGTCAGCCCAGCTATCAAAATTTCATTGAGCGAGTATCCAGAAGAGCTAGCTGCTGAGCCGTCGAACACAACACGAAGCTTTGTTATTGTACTGTCGCTTTTGAATACGCAGTGATGAGGTAACTAATAAACCTTTATATTTGTGATTGGGTGCTCAACAAAAGACATGTGCTTTAGTTGTGCATACTCTTTAATGAATGCTGAATTCTGAGCATTCAGTACAACATTCGCTGAAGTCGGCGTTCAGCAGATAGAAACCGTCTCAGTGCTTGCTCATATGAATCCCCGAGTAAATCGAGGCTATGCTTTAGTGGTAACCAGTGTTGCCGCGAAGCATTTTAGTGGTAGCCAAATTCCTTAAAAAAAAGGGCTAAAAAAGAGCTAAAAAAAGTCGTTGTGGCTAAAAATGGTAGCTAAAATTGTTTACTTACATAATCATATATAAGTATACACGCAAACATTTTCAATAAGTAATGGTATAGAAACACAATGAACTCTGGAAAAAAGCTAATATTTTATCTAACCAAAAGCCTTTTCGTATAAAAGGGGAAATATACGACACCAGCTTGCTGGCTCGATCAACTGATTGTACCATCAGGCTCGAAGCATATAACTTACCAGGATGCTGGTACAATATTTATTTCTTTACAAATGAGGTCGAGGAAAGATCCGAAATGATTTGAGCCGAAATTTCATAATTTTTCTGCCATTTTGTTAAACATTTTTTTTTTTTTTAATTCACAACTGCAATATCGTGAACTTAGTATTCCACAAACATGGATTTGGCTCATATAGTGCAAGTTCACCACTCACGACACCAGCATACTGGTACAATAAAAAAATTTTAAATAGTTTTTGAAGTCGCACCAGCAGCTGGTACAATCAAATCACAAGAACAGTGCACGGCCATGGTTTAAACTAAGTTTAAATGCCCGATCTGGCTGGTTTAAACTAAGATCAGCTAATCAAATGTCAGCCACCTGTTCAATTTAAACTCAGTTTACTTAATCTGAGTTTAAACTGGCACTGAAAAACTGGCCGTAAGGGCCGTAAACTTATTTATTTTAAACTATAGTTAAATCGTTAATAGATAAGTTAAAAAATGGTCCTAACACTTTTACAGTATGTATGTATAAAAACGTAAGGAACATACAATACATATATGTATGTCAGTCTTTCTTAGTTTAAAAACTCATCTCTTACATAAATACAAAAAAATATATCAAATTAAGCATATACAAATTTTTCATGCCCAAAAAGGGCTAGGGGAATTTTAAATTTATGTGGCCAAAAAAAGTATGTGGTAGCTAAATCTAGCCACCAAAGGGCTGAAACGGCAACACTGGTGGTAACCGAACAGAGTACTCTTCAGTATCTAAGCGATGATAATTGTTTTGCGATATTATATATGTCTATACTAAATTGCAGCACTCTACGATGAATACTTCCAGAGATATGTTGTGTGAAAACTTGAGTTTGTATGGGAGGTGCCACACCCTCTTGATATATCGAAATTGCTTTTGATATATTATCATCAGGGAACGGATTTTATGGAAATTGCCTTTTTTTCTGCTAAAGAGATAGAGTATATTCGATTAAAAATGTCCACGATTTAGCTTTCCCTGATTCCATGTATACAAATTTGATGTTGCCTTTTTTGCCTTTTTTTTGCCTTTTTTAAGATATTTGCCTTTTCTGCCTATTCTACCTTTAAACAAATGATTATAGCATTTAAAATTTTTTTTTAAGATTAAAAAATATACACATGCCCATGCGGCTTATAGAAGCGCAGGGACCTCTTGCCAAATTGGTGTTGCAAAAATTCAAAGCCGTTTTCTCAGCTAACGTAGGCTTGAAGACAATAAGGGGTGTGTATAAAATTGTAAAGGGCGAGGAAAACGCCCTTATTCTTGATAATATGAACGTTTCAAACATTCCATTTTTAAATTGGGCTCCACTTGTATCAACTTACGTCGAGCGAACATTTAGTATATTCAAGGCTTTTCTTCGCGAAAATCGAATGAAAATGCTGCCAGAAAACTTCAAAGTGCATCTTGTAGTTCAATGTTACTTAGAAACTCGAAAGAATAAAGTAGTCAAAGAGTCAAAGTACAAATTTTTCATATAAAGAAACTAGTTCATAGTTTTCTCTTTTTACTTGTAATATAAAAATTTATAAAATAAATATATTTTTTGATTTTTCTTCGTATTTTCTGTATTTTTTTAGTGCCTTATTTTGCTTTTTCGGCAATACCTTTTTTATTTGCCTTTTCCTGCCTTTTTCGCTATTTTGTTTTGCCTTTTCCAGCCTATTTCGTGACTTTATTTTGCCTTTTTTATAGGTTTTTAGGTCCTAAAAATCCGTTCCCTGATTATCATCCTTGGATAGTCTGGAGTCGATGCCTAAAATTTCAAAAATTTGGGTACAGCTGTTCTTGAGTTCTTCGAGTATAGATAACAAATAAAATACGTTTTAATTAAATGTATCCTATGGAAAAATGTTTATGAATAATTTTTGAAATAATTGCAGACATTTGAAATTAATTTCAAGTATTTTCCAAAAAAGTGGAAGCATTCAAACGTAAATTTTTTTTCTTCAATTTTTGAACACAAACAAATAAAAAACCAGAGCATTTTTAAAAAATCGCCACGGGTAGATCGACGCAAAATTATTTATCTTTTACTAGCCGACCCGGCGAACTTCGTCCCGCCCATAATTAGATTTTTAATTTAATCTTTTTGGTCCAACATTTCCTCCAACAGTCAACGATTTCCATTGGCAAATTCATCGGTTAAGATTATGGTTTGATGGTCGTTTGCCGCCTTAAATAAACTAACGAAAGTGTTTTGTCCATGAAGAAGGTCCCTGGCGGTAACAATGATCCGGATGTATAGTGGATTTGCCCTAGAACCTTTATCTTATAGTTGGTGGCAATTTCAAAATGGATGCTTATCCTTGTTCAACAGAAATACAATATACATACATAGACTGAGATGAAAGCCAGTTTCATGAAAGCAATTTAAGTGAAAAATTATTTTTTGCTGTCAGGTTCTGTATTAAATTCAATTAAAAAAACAAATCTTCATTGAATTGCTTTTATTAAACTGGTTCGATATACGTAATGGTGCAACAGGTCGATTTAGGCCCTTATTATGAGCTGCATTCGATTTTCGATCTTCGCTGACTATCGAAGATCGAAAGTGGAATTCGTATTATGAGCTATGCAAGCGTGTCGAAATTTTCGTTGAGTATCGAATTTTCTGTCGAACAGAATTTTGCTTTCAATGGTGTAGCGAAGTGTTAGAAAAATGTGAAAAATGTATGATTTTGTATATGTTTTCTTACATTTTGGCGGCTAGACACTAATTTTAAACAATTTTTATTAATTTCATGCAGTTCTAACATCGTGAATACTAAACACAAGCTCGAAAGGCTGGTTTTACTTGTGAAAGAAAATCCCAATACTCTGTTGGCACGGTCTCTGAGAACAAAATCGTAGCGCTGTTGATAGGTTGAAAATATTTTAAATAGATTTGGCTCACAAACGCCTCTTTAGATGGTGGGAACTTTTTAATGAATCTGCAGACAAATTTCTTAAATATATTTTATATCAAAATATATTCGAAAGACTAATAAACTTAAACTCTCTTAAACATTTGCTACTCCTGGCCAGTTTACTAAGCTCTCATCCTCTGACGAATATTTGAACCAGAACTCGTTGTACTCATTTTAGCACGTTTTTATAAACTTGCTTTCTTTTTTACTTCATTTTAATTAGAACAAATTTACATAAATATGTATAAGCACACTATTTAGCTTGCTCGATTTGTAAACAAAGCTTCTCAGCGGTGAAAAATATACTATTGTGAACCACCTAAACGAGCGAAATTCACAATAGCGCTATTCATCATCGAATGAGCGTCATAATACCAAATGAAAATTCGTTCGCTCAGCACTTTGGACCACAGTCGAAAATCGAATGCAACTCATAATAGGGGCCTTAGTCTGACATTCACGGCACCTTTTCTCACTTGTCGATTTTTAGTAATAACTCAAGCTCAGCATCACCTCACATCTCTTTTTTGCAATTGGACTTCCTTTACCGTTTTCAATACGTGTTTTGAATATTCGTCAAACCGGATCATAAAAAAAAAGATTTTTAGTAATAACTCAACTCCAGCGCCAACTGGCGGGTTAAATTGTGAAACTAACTATCCAGAGACTCACTCAAACACACACACACAACTTTTTTGAAATCCCTAAAGCCATTTAGGATTTCACTCACAAACATACCTACAGAAGAATAATATACACTTTCTTTTTTGGTTGTTGTTGTTTCCACATTCAATAGATAAGGAAAAGTCAGTACGTTTGTACTTTGACATGCCCTCTTTTCAAAGAGCCTACTTTTCTCCATGAGTATGGGATTGATTTCATATATCTCCATACGAAGTTCCATTACTGTACTATGAACACTTCCAGAGATATGCAGTATGAAATCCGGCTTGTATGTTAGGTGCCACGCCCGATTTTCCAATAGCTCCATGTTTTCTCAATGAATATGCGATTAATTTCATATATCTCCACACCAAGTTACAGTACTCTAGCAAGAACAATTCTAGAGATATACAATAAGAAAAATTCGACTTGTATGGGAGGTGCCACGCTGGTATAAAGTTCCAGTACTCTACCATAAACACTTCCAGAGATAGTTATTATGAAAAATTCGGTTTATATGGGAGGTGCCACGCTCCATTTTCAAATAGTCCGAAATTTTATTCATGAGTATGCGATAGATTTCTGCTCTACCATGAACATTTCTAGAGATATACAGTATGAAAAATTCGGTTTGTGTATGAGGTGCCACGCCCCTTTTCCCATAATTCCAATTTCTCTCCATGAATATGTGATTAATTTCATATATTTTCGTACCAAGTTCAAAAATTTTACCATGAACGCTTCCACTACTTACTTTAGTTAGGATTAGACATGGGTTAGCCAAGGATTAGAGACATGAGCCTCTTAGCAGTAATAAGGGATTTAATTTTTTTTTTAATTTTGAGTTGCGTCGTTATTGCAGAGGACCATCGGCATGTGAATTCATATATTTCAATAATGAAATAAATTCGAGCATAAATACGATTTTTAGTTACATATACATATTATTTTTCCTGTTATCAATACATATTTTGAATCTGAGGATAATCGGACCATAAACCTAATTTTTAGTAATAACTCGACTCCACCGCCACCTGGAGGCTCTTTTTTTTGCAATGGTATTGCTTTCCCTATTGTCAATGCATACCTCGAATATGAGGCGAATCGGACCATAAACACGATTTTTAGTAATAACTCGACTCCTACGCCACCTGGCGTCTCTTTTGTTGCAGTGGTATTGTTTTTCCTATTGTCAATACACATCTCAAATATGAGGCGAATCGGACCATAAATACGGGTTTTACTAATAACTCGACTCCAGCGCCACCTAGCGGTTGTTTTAATAGTTATTCTGCTATTCGGAAGGTAGACAAATTCAAGAAACAAATATCATAAAAATCGGTCCAGCCGTTTTTGAGTTATAAACGGTGTAACTAACACGATTTTGTTTTATATATATATATATATTAAAAAAAAAGAATCTTGAAATCGGTACATATTTGGGCTCTCAAAATTAATTTGTCCACGGCAACCTTTTTGGCCCCCCTCGAGCGGAGAGCAACTGGGTGTGACCTCACATTATTTTGAGAATAAGAGTGTAAGAGAATAAGAATAATTTTGAAGAAGAAGAGGAAGAAGCGAACAAGTGGTGCGAATAGTGATGTAAAACTAGGATGAATTGTACCCACTCTTCACCTTCTTAAATTTGAACGTACATTCGGTACAAGCACATTATTTTAGGTACATTTGGAACGTAGCCAAAGATTGTTTCATGTAAGTAGAAAAATTGTTATGGTACTAAAGGAAGATGCAGTCCACCAACTACCAAAAATGTATGCACATAAAAATACATGTTTACTGTTTAGGTACGTATATCAACTTTTAGGTACAACTTTTCGGCAAATTGGTACAATATGAAAATCTAATATTCTTCACTAGTGCGAAAAAATAATTATGTGACGTCAGCGAAAGGGTGGATGCTGTCAAATCGAGAAAGAGAGGACTAGCGGTGCCGTGGTAAAGCGACGACGCATCTTCACAGGCGAATATTATTGCCTACCATATGTCATTTCGTTTGCCAGATATGTATAAGATTAGCAGTGGCAATATTTGTGTGTTGGGATTTTTTGTTAAATAAAAGCATTAGTAAGATGGATTATAAGTATGTTCGTTGCATTAGAGCGCAAATATGCTCAAAAATTTTTACAAAATGTGTTAAATCACGTCCAAGTACATAATCAAAAATAAACAGGCCCATCGGCGGATCCGGACTTTTTTAGGGGTGTTTTCCGGGAAATTGTGCCACTTCTTCTTTTTACTTTAAACGAGAAATTCTTGTAAATTTATATTTAAAGGTGAACCAAAATAACTAACCCAGCGAATTTATGAACTGAAAATTACCTATTTACTGAGGGGGAAATTTCTTCCATTTGGAAAAAATTTTATTTCAATGTTTAAAGGTGTCGGTGGGCATTTGAAATTTTCCATGTAAATAGCATGTAAAACAAGTTTGTTTTCATTAAAATTGTTATAACTTTAAAACCGTTAGGTTTTTATATTTTCATTGTGGAGAATTTGTCCTCCTAGAATGTTAAAAGATTCTGATCACCTTAAATATGTCCATCTATTAGACGCTCTAAAGATTTGAGCAAGAAGGATGACAGACTAATCACCTATAGTCTTTTGGTCATATGTGTTGTTTTTCCTGCCTTAGGAATGAAAACTACTCTTACTTCCTCCCATTTGTGGGGATTATAATTAAGTCGTAACGCTGCCTCGAAGACGGGCATGAGTATGGATGCAATCATTTCTGCTGTATGCTGTAGGTAGGCGGAAATGATTCCGTCTGCTCCCGGAGAATTACAGGAGCCCGTTTTATTTTCGTTGTTGCCTGCAAGGTAACTCGGAAAGTGCGTTTGTATTAGAAGCTCTAATGTTTCTTCGCTGCTAGCTATCCAATCATCATCTTCCTTGATGAGGTAGCTTATATTTATAGGACACGTTGATTGTATCTTACGTAGTCTTTTGGCAGAAGCCGATTGGGCAAAGCACTTGAGTGTCACTCAAGACATCCGAGTTCGAGTCCTCCTCGGGCGCGGATTTTTTTTCTTTATTTATTTATTTTTTTACTTTTTTTGTTTCATTTTATTTTTTTAAATAATCTTTATATTTCAGTGTCTCAAAAACAAAAGAAAAATATTTATTCCAATGATTTTTTATGAATTAAAGTATTTTGATTTATTTCCTAATTGTTGTTGAACAAATATTTCCTCGCTTCGTTTTCGCGTTTTTCTAAACAAATGGAAATCTTTAATCTTTTCCTCCATATTTTTCATTTTGTGACCTGCTGAGAGCTAGTTGACAAATTAGTGACTTTAGACTAGAGACCTAAAGCAGCTTACTGAATACCAAATATTCTCAAAAGCTATGTTCACTATTGGTGACTAGAGATTGCTTACTGAATCCCAGGGTAAAGCTCCATTTACTCCCCTTTTCTTAACGACTACCTCCCAACCGTTTGCACATCGCTAATTTTTTTTTCTAATAGAATCACTCAAAATATCGTTTAAATCAAACTGGTCAACATCTGTGTATACCGCTATGCTTTCTGAAGACTTGCAGTTAATTCTTTTACATCAATTTAAAACAAGTTCAGAATCTAGAAACTCAAGACATTTGAAAAGAAATCATTGATTAGAAATTTTTCTAATATATTATTTACTTTATTCCAAATTATTCATTTTAAGTGAATGAGGTTTCGCTAAAAGGATTCATATGAATGGTGTTAATTCACCGCAGAGTATGGCAGCTATTTGTTATTTAGCAATCACTAAGTTTTATTGCTTGGTATAGTATGCAAAAAATCCGGTTTCTCGACAAATCCCATTAACCCTTTTTAGTCATAAGGTCCTGAAAAAAGGGCGAAATCACGCAAACTGGCAGCACTGGTCCATGCCTCCGCAAAGTTATGATGAGTGACTTATAGACTTATCACTTCTCAATTACCTACTTAGTCCGAAGTAGCACTTGTGGGCAAGAGACACGAAGTCGTCTAAATTTTCAAACTTGTAGATGTCAACGGTGACGTGGGTGCGTCTTTTGCTCTGAGTGTTTATGTGACGAAAGAACATACTCCGTTTTGTCCTCGTTCACCTCCAGGCCAATTCGCTTTGCTTCTCTATCTCATACCGTGAAAGCAGAACAGAAATCACATGAAAGGAAGTCACTTTATCTGACACCTCTTTTGGTATCAAACGGTTCCGAGAGGTCCGTCCCAATTCTGACGGAACAGGTGGAATTGCTCAACGACATTTTACACAGCCGTATTAGTTTCGCGCGGATACCAAATTCAGACCCCTTTGCATAAAACCCCCTTTTTTCCTATTCTCGCGAGTATTTTTTAATATTTGGAGAATTGTGAATACCTGGACTATGCTGGGTTTTCCAGGTCTAAGGCTATACTGATAAGGCCCAAACAGTTCGTTGACGGTGGGCTTCAGTTTTTACACAATACGCTCGATAAGCCCTTGTAACCTATGCGTAGAATGCTGATCCCGCGGTAGTTGGTGCGAATGTCGGATTCGCCTTTCTTGTAGATTGGGCAGAGCGCACTTAATTTCCAGTAGTCGGTCATGCGTTCATTTGACCATATTCTGCATAAGAGTTGATGCATGTACCTTATTATCTCCTCGCCGCCGTACTTGAATAGCTCATCTGGCAGGCCATCAGCCCCAGGAGCTTTGTTGGCTTTCAGCCCCGCTATTGTTATTCGTACATCGTCATAGTCGGGCGGTGGGACATCGACTCCATCGTCATTGACTGGTGGCTCGGGTTCGTCTTCTCCACTACTTTCAGTTATGCTGCCATTCAATAGGGTGGAAAAGTGTTCCCTGCATAATTTAAGTACGTTATAGACATCCGTCGCTATGTCGCGATGGGTTTCTTACACCCCCAGTCTTGGTGTGTTTTTCTTGACGGGAAGCATTTTAAACTCTTCGCACTCCGGTATTTTCTTCTTATTGCGGCAAATACGTCTCGCTTCCTTTTTCAATTGCCTATAGCGGTCCCTTATAGCTCGCATTACGCCCGATCGCAGCGTGGCTCTGTAGGCGGCATCTTTTTTCTATGCAGGTCGCTATGAGCATGCCTTCCGACTATCACAAAATGATCGATTTGGCTTCTCGTTTTTCGATCTGGAGGCGGCCATGTAGCTGGATGGGTCTTTTTATGCTGGAATATAGTACTATATGCTATCATGTATCGGGCCACGAGGAAGCCGAATAGCTCAGTCCTTCATCGAGCGTTTCACCGAAGCTCCCTCTCTTTCAACCGTGACCCACGGCTCCACTCGGATTGGTTACCGCATCTCGCACATGGGTTACTCACGTTGCCCAGAGTGCGCGAACGAGGACGCAAGAGTAGGTATTGAGTGTAGGCAGGTCCGTCGAGAGAAAACTCGGCTCCAGACTGCAAAATCACGGGCGCCTGTACATAAATTGTATTACATTATTTAACTGCAAGTGATCAATTGAGAGTTATCCATGCAGCGTTTCTTTAACGTATAAAAGCCTATAACGAAGAAGCAGTTTTTAGTGGAAAGATCGAAAAATATTTGTTTCTATAATGAATTCATTTTTTTTTTAATAAAATGCTAACTATACGGGCATGATCTGAAATTCGAAACATTGAAATCGGTTCGAATTGCCAAATAGTTTTTTATTATATCTGATGAAAACCGTAAAAGAAGCTGCAGCGATGTGAAATAGATCATTTTAATGCGAGACTTGTAAATTTTTGGGTTAAAAACCATCGAAAAAATTATCGAAATCGAGTCGATTTAAAATTTTCGAATTTTAGGACTTGCCTGATAGATATAAGATAAGCTGCCATAATTCAAAATCAGTTAACAAACTCAACAAAATCATAAGTCTGTCATTAGTTCAGGCCCCTTAATATATGTACACAACACTTCTAGAGCAAAATATGAACATCATGAGCACCCTCTAAATTTATACTTAGAAACGTAAAGCTTGGTATCAGCCCCTCTTTCGGCAAGAGGAACAATTTTGGAAGGTATCCCTAACCCTACCTCGGAAAACTTGTTTTTGGACCACTCTAATGTACATAAATACATACATATGAAAGGTTTAGAATCATAAGTTTCTGATATTTTTTGAAAATTTAAACTAAATTTAGTTAAATATAGGGTTTATTTGGTGACAAAGAGATCCCAGTCATTTCAAGTCATGAAGATGGGTTTAAGCCCTTATATCCAACTCCGCCGAAGATTCCGTACTAAAAATGGAAAAATTTAATTCAACTTCTACCATTTATTCCACCTATTTATTCATCAAGATTTTTATTTGAATATTCCCGATGAGACAAAAGCAAACAACAAAAGTTCTAAGAAGCAAAGTCAAAAGACGATTATAGTTCAAGAAGAAAATACAGAATCAGAATGAAGCCCACGGCAGCGTTTTGCAGATTACGACGATTAGATATACTTAATAGAGTTAATGATGTATATTATAACTCTTTTACATAATAAAATATAGATTTTCATAAAAATAAGCTTTTTCATTTATTCCCTTACATAAATTTAAGTAAATGGATCCAAGTGACACAAAAAAAAATATTTCAGTTTTTTTTTTCATGTGCAGTAAGCATTCTTTTGATTAGTTAAATAACATGCATTCATTTAGGTAAGAATCATTGCAAATGCATTTACCCAGAATTTACAATAAGTAATCAACTTTCACCTTAATTATCTCAAAACACTGTCAGACTTACTTAGATGCGTTTGATTCTAACCCCTTCATATATAGGTGGGCTCACTTCCAAAACGTACACTGAGGGAAACTATGCATAGTAAAAATGAATACTTTTGTTGAATAAATATATTATTTTATATTGAACTGTATTTAGGGATTATATAAATGCAACCGTGCTATGTAAGTGACAGATTGTATATGAAGTGCCAAATAAAAATAAATTCCTTCCGTTTGTACAACCATACAGAAAACACGCGTTTTCTTACAACTATAATTGTACTTTTTACATTTCGCTGCGTAACAGGTTATGGACCTACACACAGTTGTGTAAAATTAAGATTTCGTTTGACTAATTGCAATCGGCAGAGCAATAACAGATTAACGATCGTTGCTGAATAATTGGATTTTTGCGGATAAAATGAGCTCCAGAGCATTATCTTTTCCATTCGAAAAACTACGTGGTAGAGAAAATTTTGACGTATGGAAGCAACAGGCAAAGTCATATTTGGTGATTAAAGTACTATGGAAAACAGTTGAATCCGGCCTGAGTGAAAATGCGACTGTAGCTGAGAAAGATCCTGATTGCCGTGCATCTGCAGAAATTTATCTGATGTTAGATCCAAGCAATTTTGGAATTATCGCGCAAAAGAACACAGCGAAGGAAGCATGTGGCCAGTGTTGCCGCGCCGTCCGAAGAAAATGTATCACCGACCAAGCCAAAAATGTATCCAAATGTATCCAATTTTCTCACAATGTATCACCGACCAAGCCAAAAATGTATCCAAATGTATCCAATTTTCTCTTTTTACGTATCCATCTCATAATTTGTAAGAAAACCAAAGATTTTGAAGAAAAATACATAATTTAACCCATCCTAAGGACTTGGAATACGTGTATATATATTTTTGTATTTCATAAAATCAAATATTTGTAATTTCAGTTAATAAATTTTTTCTTTTATACATAAGTATTTTGCAAAGTAAGTATAAAAAATATTAATTAATATGTTACATTTTTACCTGTACACTATGAAAAGTGTGTGTAAAACTACTACTGAAAAATATCTATTTTTCAACAGGAATCTGTATAAATATACATGCGTATAAGATGTTCAGGATTCGATTTAGAACTTGAAATCTTTAAAATATATACATAAATATACACATGAAATGTTTAATGTTGCAAAAATTTTGAAACTAAAAATACATTTCCTACAAATAATAAACATTAGGGGCTTACATTTACTCTATTTTAAACATTTTATGTATTATTTTGCGCTTTGCGAAAAATGTGGTTGTTAAAGTAAACAGGCAGCGTTTAATTTTATTACACGGTGTGCAAATTTGCACACATTAAAAGAGGAAAATGGTTACCTTCCTTAATATGCGCAAATAAACAAAAAAAAATTAGAGTGTATTTAAAGTCTTTTCAGTAAAATTCATCAAAATCTCCTTAAATAAATAAAATTTAGTTTTTTAAAGTGTATTTTAAACTACATTGAGATATTCTTTCTTTTTATATTAACAAATGAAGATATGTGATATGAGAGATATATTTAATTTATATATATATATTAAGATCATTGTGTGACAACATCAAGGCGCACGCCTCAAATCGGGGGAGAAGCTCGGCCAAACACTAACGTATGCGTAAGCGCCATCTATTATTATTATTATTATATTAAGATCTTGCTTAAAGCATTTTTTTTTAGCTAACTAAACAATTGCGCCTAAAAGCTTAAACAGACGGCAGCGTTGATCGGGATTATTTGGGACTTAATCCGGATCAACTGCAGTTAATTCCCGAGTTGATCGGGATTAACTGGGACTTAATCCGGATTAACTGCAGTTAATTCCCGAGTTGATCCGGATCAACGCTGCGGTCTGTTAAAGCTCTTATTACCAGGGAACAGATTTTATGGAAATTGCCTTTTTTCTGTTAAAGAGATAAAGTATATTCGATTAAGAATGTCCACTATTTAGCTTTCCCTGATTCCATATATACACATTTGATGTTGCCCTTTTTTGCCTTTTTTAAGATATTTGCCTATTTTTTATCTTTTTTAAGATATTTGCCTTTTTTTGCCTTTTCTAACTTAAAAAAAGTGATTATAGCATTTAAATTTTTTTTTTAAGATTAAAAAATATACACATGCCCATGCGGCTTATAGAAGCGCAGGGACCTCTTGCCAAATTGGTGTTGCAAAAATTTAAATCCGTTTTCTCAGCTAACGTAAGCTTAGAGACAATAAGGGGTGTGGATAAAATTGTAAAAAGCGAGGAAAACGCCCTTATTCCTGATAATATGAACGTTTCAAACGTTCCATATTTAAATTGGGCTCCGCTTGTATCAACTTACGTCGAGCTCACATTTAGTACTTTCAAGGCTTTTCTTCGCGAAAATCGAATGAAAATGCTGCCAGACAACTTCAAAATGCATCTTGTGGTTCAATGTTACTACAACTACACAGATTAAAGTTTTATGAGTTAGAAACTCGAAAGGATAAAATAGTCAAAGATTCGAAGTACAAATTTTTTATATAATGAAACTAGTTCATAGTTTTTCTATTTGTGCTTGTAATATAAACATTTCTAAAATAAATGTATTTATTGATTGTTCTTCGAATTTTCTGTCTTTTTTTATTGCCTTTTTTTGCCTTTTTTGCAACACCTAGTGCCTTTTCCTGCCTTTTTCGTTATTTTATTTTGCCTTTTTTATAGGTTTTTAGGTCCTAAAAATCCGTTTCCTGCTTATTACACTGCTTTGGTGAGATCTCTTCATATGTTCATTGCTTCATTCACAAAAAATAAAACGCTCTAATTTCACGCTTAAGTAGCGATTTTTATAACAAAACGTCATTAATGAAAATCCATTTTTGAACGAAAAAAACTTTATAGAAAATATAAAATTTTGGCCGATTTAAAAAAGTATCCACATTTATACTTACTGATAGGAAAAAATAAGTATTCCGCAAAAATTCGTCTAAAAATGTATCCAATTGGATCTATTTAGATCCAAACGGCATCCCTGCATGGGGCAGCTTAATGGAAGCATACGAAGATAAGGGTCTCACTAGGAAAGTTGAACTGCTAAAACAGCTTGTTCAACTGAAGTTATCAGACTTCCCATCAATGCAGGAATACATTAACGCTATGGTGCTTACGTCCATAAAAGTGAAAACAGCAGGACTCGAACTAGACGACGAGTTGATCGCATCGTTGTTGTTGGCAGGGTTACCCAATGAATTTAAATCCCTAGTATTAGCAGTTGAAAACTCAAAGAAGGTGCTTACTATTGATTCAATAAAATCGTTCTTACTTCAGGATGTTAAATTCGATGCACAAAGCAACGAAGAAAGAGCTTTGTATTCAGGTACCGGCAATAACCACAACAAGCATAAAACAAAAAAACTTCGTTGCCACAACAACAATAAATTAAACATCGAATGTGTTGGAGATTTAGAATTTTCGATTATAAAAGGCAACGAAAACAGCAAGATCACTGCAAAAAACGTTGAATACGTGCCGAATTTATGCACAAATCTCCTTACAGTTAGTCAAATGGCGTTAAACGGAAAGAAAATTGTTTTCGAGGGCAATCTTTGCAAAATTCTTAATAAAAATAACACTCTAGTTGACGGGCTCTACAAATTGAATTGTTAAGGAATCGGACAGGAATGATCATACATTTGTAGCTGTGGATTACAATTTATGGCACAGAAGGCTTGGGCATGTAAACAACAATATGATGTCTGCAACGGGGACGGTGAGTGGATGAAGTTCAATTCAGCTGATAATTTCAAGTGCGTGGTATGTGTTAAAGGCAAACAATCCAGAACGCCATTCAATCACAGCGAAAGTAGGGCGACAAGCGTTTTAGACATTGTTCATACAGATATAATGGGTCCATTCCAAGTGGCATCCTACTCAGGTGCACGTTATATACTTACGTTTGTTGACGATTACACACGTAAAGTCTTTGCAATTCCAATCAAATCTAAATCCGATGTGTACGAAGAATTTGTAAAATTCAAGAATTTTGTTGAAAATCAGTGCACTAAAAGCATTAAGATATTGCGCTCAGACAACGGGACCGAGTATGTGAACGGGCCGTTCAAGAAATATACTGCAAAATGTGGAATTTTACATCAAACCACAACCCCGTATACGGCTGAACAAAACGGCGTGGCAGAGCGTATGAACCGAACGCTAATAGAGCGGATTCGATGCATGCTTTTAGATGCGGACCTGGATGAGAAGTTTTGGGCTGAAGCCGCGAATACGGCGGCATATGTGTTGAATCGTATAGCGCGTAAATCAAACAATGCTAGCCCTGAAGAACTTTGGTCAGGCAAGAAACCAGATTTGAAACATTTGCGGGTATTTGGGTGTAAAACCTACCAAACATACCAAAACCTAGACGCACAGGTAAATTGGCACCGAAATCACTTGAATGCACATTTGTTGGCTATAGTGATACTGCTAAAGCATATCGTTTGTTTAATCCGCTCTCAAAAACAATTGTCATAAGTCGCGACGTAATGTTTCTTGAGAATGAAAAGCAAATATCATTATCGCTGCCCAAAAATATCCATGTTTACGATTTTAGGTAACAGCCCAACGAACTTGATGCCGATTCAATGGGACAAGTTGAAAGTAATGAATCGTCATCAACTGATGAGAGAAGTTATTCGGAAGAAGTAGAATCTACAATACGAAACGGAACTGCAGAAGCGAGCCACATTGGCACATCAATTGATGACAGCAGCGGTGATGAAGATGCCAACGACAAAACGTACGTACCGGAGGAAAATGTATCTTTAACTGATTTGCTGGTACGTAGATCTGAACGCCTTAATAATAAGCCGAGTACTTCGCATAATTTTTGTGCTTTGAGCTTTATTCTTAAAGAGCATCAAACAGTTGAAGAAGCTCTATCAAGAGAAAATGCTGACGAATGGAAGTCCGCTATGGAAGACGAAATGGTTTCGCACATGGCTAACAAGACATGGGGACCCACAGAGCTACCATCAAGAAAGAAAGCTATTCCCAGCAAATGGGTTTTCAAAAACAAAATTAATGCTGCTGGCGAAGCAGTTCGAGACAAGGCGAGACTCGTTGCGAAGGGATATTGCCAGGAAAGGGGAATCGATTACGAAGAAACCTTCGCGCCGGTCGTACGTTATACGTCGCTTCGATTCCTTTTGGCTTTATCTGCTAAACATGATTTGATTATACACCAAATGGACGCTGTCACCGCCTTTTTGAACGGCAATCTGAAGGAAGAAATATATATGACACAACCTGCCGGTTTTGATGACAATTCTGCAAGCTGCGTAAGTCGATATATGGCTTAAAACAATCATGTCGAGTTTGGAACGAAAAGCTCAACTTCGTACTACTAAGCTTTGGACTGCACAGAAGTGAAGTGGATCAATGTATTTACCACGCCAACTCCGAGAGTGAACTGTTTTTTGTGGCCATATACGTAGATGACGTCTTAATATTCAGTAACGACATTAACAAAATAAAAAAACTAAAAGCGAGCCTTCATAAGTCATTCAAAATTAAGGATATTGGCGAAGCTTCATCAGTTTTAGGCATGCGAGTTACACGGGACAATAGCGGCATAAAAATTGATCAATCGACATACATCGCCGATGTTTTAAAGCGCTTTGGCATGGATACATGCCACCCGATATCCACGCCAATCTATATAAATCAGAAGTTGACATCTGAAATGTGTCCGAAGACTAATATCTGAACGAACTGAGATGGCTAAAGTACCTTATATGCAGGCTGTAGGGCAGCCGTGCCCAGCTCAGGGCACTTGCCTATTGAATTCTGCCAGCGCAGGGCACTTGCTTATGGAGTTCTGCCGGCGTTGGGCATGCCTGCTGTAGGGTGTCTATTATATGCTGCACAGATTACTCGACCGGACATCTGCTTTGGAGTCAATATGCTGAGTCGTTTCTCCTCTGACCCCGGCAAGGCACATTGGACTGCACTGAAGCGCATATTGCGGTACTTGCAAGGTACCATAAATAAATGTTTATTTTACAGAAAAGGCTCTGATGAAATTGCTGGCTTTTGTGATGCGGATTGGGCTGGTGACACCGACAGTAGACGCTCCACTACTGGGTACATCTTTATGTTCCAAGGTGGTGCAATATCTTGGTTAACCAAGCGGCAACAAACTGTAGCACTTTCATCGACAGAAGCCGAGTTGATGTCGACGGTCTGTGCTATTCAAGAGTCTTTGTGGCTGAAGCGATTACAAACCGAACTCGTTCTAAGCGGACCGAAGGCTATGACTATTTTCTGTGACAACAAAAGCGCAATGTTCATAGCAACCAACAACTCTTTTTCTGCGCGTACAAAACATGTACATATCAAAGCAAAGTTCATTCAAGAGAAAATTGCAAACGGTGAAATTAAACTTGAATACATCAATACAAAGAATATGTTGGCGGATATTTTAACGAAGGCTGTTAATGCTCACAAAATTAAATTTTTCTTGAATGAAGTTGGCTTAAATTTTTTTTGAAAAATTAAATACATAATATTCTGCTTTATATAAAATAAAATATTCCGGAAGGGTGTTGAATAAATATATTATTTTATATTGAACTGTATTTAGGGATTATATAAATGCAACCGTGCTATGTAAGTGACAGATTGTATATGAAGTGCCAAATAAAAATAACTTACTTCCGTTTGTACAACCATACAGAAAACACGCGTTTTCTTACAACTATAATTGTACTTTTTACATTTCGCTGCGTAACAACTTTATATTTGATTATTGTTTAAAAATGTTCGTATTTAAAAATAATATTTTCATACAAAATTTATTACGCACGTATTTGACTGTTCACAACTCAGTATGTATTTGTAAGTGTACATACGCACCCAAGCATTCAGAGCGCCGCTCTGAGAGTGGTGACAATACACACATGCATACATACTACAAATCGCGTGCTGTGGTGTTGATGCAAGAATCGTGGTGTTGATGTATATTCAACATTCGAAAGCAAATTTATATGCCTATGGTGTAGCTGAGTGCGCAAAGATGCTTGCCACAAGTTGTTGATATCCGGAGATGGTCGGGTTCGAACAACGTGCGAATTAAATTTTTCTTTTTTTAGTTTTGGTCTTGATTATTCACTTCACGGATGCTTTTTCAGTACGAACGCGGTCATTTTAATATGCGCGTAATTGAATTGAATATTTACCAATATACAGTACTTTCGTTGATGTTTGTAGTAAGATCAATTACGTTTCTATTTGATTTTAATATTTTTTCCCCTCAGTGTACCATTACAATGTTTGGATACTGTTCTACTGCAGTATTTAAACTGTTTGCATATGCAGAGTTGCGAAACATTGCAAACATACACGGCCAAAAATTTGGGTTTAATTTTTAAACCACGCTGGGACTACTACCTTTTTTAATCTTTTTTAGTCTACTTTTTAAACTAGTCAATCAGGGCTATCACAGAAGCCGTCTTAGCTTTCATTTTCGTGAAACCTACGAAAGTGCTATCACAGAATCCGAATGGCTACGAACGTAAATTCGAAATTCGTAGAGAGCATTCATTGAATCCGTTCGTAGTGAAGATTCGTACAGATACACTACGACGAGTTTATGCTGTCGGAACAAAATTTAAAACACTGAATCTTAAAAATAACGGAAAAAAGCTGAATATTGTTAATGATAAATATTTATTATACTCCACATTGGTTATAGTTTGATATAATTCCATATATTTGTGTAAACGTAGACGTAAAATGTCAATAACATACTTATATACATATGTACATACATATATTCATCTGCTAGACGCTATTTAAGGAATGTTTTTTTTGAAGCGAGGAAATAATAGTTTAACAACAATTTATTAGGAAAGAAGCCGAATTACTTTAATATCATAAAAATTTATTGAAAAAAATACTAATTTAAATTAATTTAAAAAAATTGTTTTCTCTTTAAGAGAATAAAATCTAAACTAAAACAAGTAGAAAGTCTAAGCTCGGGCGGGGCCGAACATTAAATACCCGGCGCAAATATTAAATATATGTTTTTTTAAGCCTTTCCGAAGCCTACCGCTAGATGGTAAGACGAGGTGTATTAATTTTGAGTAAATTAGCGTCCTTACACTGAGAGAAAAATCAACCAAATATTGGTTAATATTACCAAATTTAAACTTGAAAAGGAATAAACGTGACTTCTGGTTATTATTAACAATGCCTTGGTTGATATTTTCAACAATGATTTGGTAATATTAACCACAATTTTGTTTACATTAACCAAACTTTTGGTTGTCGATTTTTTCGTTTTAATACGTTCATGTTCTGCACTTCACAGATGCTTTTTCATAGTTCGGAGATACAAAACCAAAATTTTTATAAATGTGTCTGCAAATGTTAAACTTGAATCAATTTTCTTCGTCGCTTAATTTGGTTCTGCACTTCACAGAGTCTTTTACATAATTAAGAAAAATCAAAAACAGAAAAAAATAAAAATTATGTATCGCGCTTACAGCATTCGTACTGCTGGAAGCCAACAAATAACAGCAAGCACCTCTGTTCTCAAATGTTCAGCTTGAATCACATTTCTTACAATCGAGTTATTGCCCACGAAAAAGTAAACCATAACTTGGTTGAAAAAACCATTGTGCTTTAGGATCAGTGTAAATTTCGAAATATTGCAGTTTCAAGCATTTCAGAAATTTACCATTATATGAAAAGCGGCCGTAATTTTAGTCCAATTTCAATATTATTCAACGTTTTGCTTTTATGTGACAAGCACAATAAAAATACCGAATTTGGTACAAATTGGTAGAACGGTTACCGTATACATATATGTGATCATAAGTGGGTGGTGCCACGACCATTTTCCAAAACTTTACCATAAACGTAGTATGTAGTATTTAGTATGTTGTACCAAGGCCAACAACTGTGCCACGTTTGGAAGAAATTGGTGCAGCGGTTACCAAGATATACACATGTAACCATAAGAGGGCGCGGCTACGCCCATTTTCCAAAAATTTATAATATTCTTATTTTTCGTCTGAAAATTATTGTAAATATCGCAGTTTTCGTATTTTTGGAAATTACCGTTATATGGGAAGTGGGCTTGGTTACAGTCCGATTTCGCCCATTTTCAATACCAACCCACCTTGGATTAATGGAAACCTACATACCAAATTTCGTTGAGGTATCTCAATTTTTGCTCGAGTTATCGTGTACACGGACGGACGGACAGACGGACATATATACATGGCTTAATCGACTCTCCATTCATTCTGAGCATTTATGTATACATTTGTCTATATCTATCTCGATTGCACAAGTGCGCTCGGGTATAAAAAAAAAGAATTAAAAAAACAAAAATGAAATAAAAAAAGAAAACAAAAGCTCCGCTGCTCGACGACTCAGACTCGAACTCGGATCTCTCAATTGGCAGTCTAGTGCTTTGCTCACTCGGCCATTGTGACTGCTGCGGAGTGTGAGCAAAATGGCATACATAAATGTCTATTATTTCCTTTGCACTAGCTGATTTCGAATCAGTTCGTGGTTTAAAAATCAAACCAAAATGTTTTAATTCTAGTTCCTAGGTTTCATATATAGAAAATTTCGTTTAAGATCTAAACCGAAATAGAAAATGTTTGCACACTACGAAATGTGGTGTTGATTCAAACTCATGCGTGGCTGTAGCTGATTGTGCAGAGATGCTTGATACAATTGGTTGCTACCAAGGCTGTCCGGGTTCAATCCCCATCAGACGGAGCATGAAATTTAAGATTTTTTTTTATTCTTAATTATGAAAATGTTTGGGTTTCAAATTTAAACCGAACTGTTTAAATTCTAGACCCAACATATATGCTCTCTTTTCTTTAAACTTGGAAGGTTTGTATTTGAAACTGAATTTAGTTTGGTCATATATGTAGTCCAAAAAGTTCAAAATTAAAACCGAAATTTTTAACCGTGTATACATTGCATATCTTGAATATTTAATAAAACAATGATCACCATTTCGGAATTTTCCATTTTTAAAACACAAATGGTAACCAAAAAGATACGAAGTATCTTTGTTTCTGATGCGCTGATTACTCTAGTGATGCGTTTCGATAACTTTTCGGATGCGTTTTGGAAAAGTATACATTGTCAACCAATTGTAGTGCGGCGTTATGGAATATTAAACTTTGTACGTATGCAATGCAAATGACGTTTTGGATGTCAGCCGTACTTAAATATATCGCATATCTATTGCCTTATGTCAGCCTAACGTACAATACGATGTTGTATTAAGGGAAGTTGTTGCACAGGATGTGTTCTTGAGGCGATATTGTCTCCAAGTCGATTGCCCCATAATGTGTCGCGAGGAAATCACATTTTGATTTGTTTTCACTCGCATTTACTCCAATGCACACATATACACATACATTCATATAGTTTATGTACCTACATGTATATACATATGTAAATATAAAGTTTGTGTGTTGATTTAAGAATTTAAAACACATTTGCTTGTGTTTGCATCATTTGTTGTTTCAGTGTGCAATTTTCCAATTCAATGCCACAAGCACCTACTTGTTTATTTATTTGTTTATATACTTGTACAAACTGATGACGTTCCACACATAACTGCCCACATACATATGCATATGTATCTAGATATCTTATTTATATATGTTATATTGGATATGCAAGTACATACTTAGGCATGTAACCGTAACAATTTGTTTTTGATTTCGCATACATATTAACTAACGAGTATTTGTCGTGTCAACTCAATTGCTGAGATAATGATGTTTACAATCGATGACAAATCGCTTCTGAACCACAGCCTTCTCTGCTACACCTTTCGCTGTTACCCGTAAAATGCATACTCATGCATCCTTTACCCGTCGTTTTGCTCATTCCCATTGCTTATCTGGCTTATCTGGGTGCATACGTTTCCGCATTGCACGCGCGCTAAATTAGGTACCTGGGCACATACATATGTATTTACAAGTATTCTCTCATGAGTGTATATACATATGTACATTAGGGTGGGCCAAAATTTTTAACTTCAGCCACCCCTCAGATCTGAAGAATATCAAAAATAAGAAAAACATATTTTTTTATTTTGAAATCGATGTGATATTAGTGCTACAAAAAAAGTCATGAAATACATCCGAAACAAAACCTGGTGTAGGTTGTAGGTATGGTCGAGTACAATATGAAAATAGGTCCCGGAACTAACCCCCCATTTTTTGTATACCAAAAAAAAAACGTTATTTTCGTATTTGATGCCTAACTGTTAATAGCCTAACTATTTTCCATCCGATTTTAAAAATCTAACAAGAGGATTAGAGAGTGCATAAACCTTCCATTTGATACCCATATTGTGGCTACGCTACGAAAAACGAAAAATCCACATGCTGCAACCCTTGCGGAAACATGTACAGCATTGCCAGCTATCAGTTGTTTTTCGAAGATAGCTGAATGAAGGAAAACAAAGTGGAAAGGTATTAAAAAACACTCATCATGTGCCAGTTTATTGTAAAATTGGTTAATTTTACATATTTTGAGGAAAATTATGGATTCTGATGCATTTGCAATTATAGCAGCAGAGTAAGAGGGCGCTATGGCAATGGATTCACAAAGGTATGAGGAGCTGTCGGGCATAGTAACCATGGGCGCATCTATGTCAGCTTCTGGTTGAATTGTGGAACCACAAGCCAGAACTCCTCCTATGCCTGAAGCTCTGGTTCCCAATCCAGTTAATGCAATAACAGCTTCTTCCAAGCCATTGAAAACATGCACTTTGTTAGGTCCACCACCTGTTGCGGTTGCTTCTGCCTTCGGTCGCGCTTAGGGATTATAACCCTTACTAAGTAGAATTCTCCTTTCTGTGTTGCGGGGTAGAGGGGCTTCCGCATGTCAAAGGTATACAATATTTCTTGTGCATATCACTCCGGCTACGCCGTCCACAGTATTTTTGCGCAGAATCCACGTCGAAATTTGCAAAAAAGTGCATAGTGCAAACCGAGTTTATTAATCAGCTAGTCGTAGGAAATTTTAAACATTTACATATCTTAAATAAAATGTGAATCCTTTGATTACACGTGCATGTTAAAGTTTTTGGATTCGGGTTATGCGTTTGAACACAACAACCGAAAATCATTGTACAACTAACTAAACCGGACCCAAGTTTCTCGATAAGGGGCAACAAAGATTCTTTTTTGCTCGTTTATATAAAGCAGTGGGTAAAAATAAAATAAAGGCAAAAAAATAAAGGCAAATTTATCTCTTTAAATGAACACCACCAATATTTCTTGCAAACACACATCGATTTACATCTTTTATTTCAATCCGACACAGAATTGTTTTCGTACAAAATTACGCAAAAAAGCTTATTCGCTCGTTTTTAGGCATGCCGTTGTTTCGAATATCGAAAGTTCGAAAATACGATTCGGATTGCAGCATACTATTTCTACGATTCGTAGCAAAGTCCGAATACGAAAGAGTTGCGGAATAGAGGTGTAAATGTTTAATAACCGTTGTATTTTTTAAAAAAGTGGCAACTCAAATATATTTAAATCTCTTTTAGTTTTGATGAAGAAACTTAATTATTTTATTCAGCCTTTAAATAATTCTGACAACCCTATTTTTTCAAATTTTTTTACCACATACCCACAGAAATAATCGAGTAGGATTAAATAAAAATAAACACATCAATTGAGCTTTTCGCGCGCTATGTGGTTATGTTTAGTTTCAGTTTATTCAGTCTATGATTACAATCTTACAGATAAAAATAAGACTATCGTAATTAAAACTAAATACTATAGAAAGTGAATCAATAGATGACTTGAAAGTATTTCTCGGCAACGAAAAATCATTATTTAGACTCTTTGAGATCTTGTTAAATTCTCTCAGAGCGCGGAAAATCGGATCAAAATGGCAATAGTTAGCCTTAGTAGCACGCAAGTACAGCGGCAGAGATGAGCGTAGAGCGATTTTATGAAAACATAAAATAACTAAATTGTGTGTACCTATTTATAACAGATAGGATTATCGCATATTAAAACACACTTAGAAAAAATTTTTCAGTTAAATAAGCATCATAGTGTTATTTTCTGAAGCCTTCTGAAGGAAATAGTCTTATTCGTTTAAATCGTATTTATTTTTAACGAGTGTATAGCAATCTATAGCAGGTAAATATTAACCGATTTAAAAAAAAAAAGTAATCGTGTCCTCATTTTTGGTATTCTTCAGTTCTCGGGGGTGGCAGCAGGAAAAATTAAAAAAATGGATTTTCCTATGTATGTTTGGACCACCCTAATGTACATATATTGTTGCGTAAATATTAACAAAAAAATATCAGCATTATTTGCTCTGATGTAGCAATTTACTATATTTAAATCCAGTTATTTGCGTTCATTTACATTATTTACTGCATGCATGTATTTTAATTAATTCATATCGTTATCTGTACCGATGTTATCGAACGATTCGCCCGAAGTACACCCACTAGCAAAGTACAAACATTTTGTTGATTGTTTTTAAGTACTTATTATTACAAACGATTTGCCACAATCATTATGTCTAAAAAATATTTCTACACGCTTTAGTAATGGCCGTTTAAAGCATAAAGCAGCGATACCCACAAAAAACTTGCCCAGAGACTTCCAAAATGTAATTTACAATGAATTTGTCAAAAGCATCATGCTCCGTATTGTAAGAGTATTTTTTAGGTAGGGCTGCCAAACGTCCCCGTTTCCAGAGATATGTCCCCGTTTCGGACCCATTGTTCCCGTGTCCCCCTTTAGAAGCAAAAAAAAATGCTTGGGACAACAAAATATAATTTGCTCTGTAAATTTTAAATGGCTGCCGAAAAATTATTTAGCCTTATCGCCAGAATTTTTTTCATCCGTCCGTAAGGAATATGCTGATTCGGAAAAGAGAAGTGTACAATTTCGGGCGTAAATAAAACTGATGATAAGGCTGATTGCCTTTCCTAGTTTCATACGAGAAACAAATAGTCTGCCAACATCATTTCAATTGATAGATGAAAAAGTGACATCTTTAGTAGTCAGTTGTAATTATCGTGAAATTGTGTTCTCAAGAAAGAAAAACCATTCTATTTACATACTTTAATGGCTGCGTTCATGGGCGTAGCCAGAACGAGATTTAGGGGGTCGGGGAGGGGTTTCCATAAAAAAGAAATAAAAACCAATAACTTACTTACTAAAAAATTGTTTATTATAGCTTAAAATTATTGTAACCACTATAGGTAAATATGTTGAACAAAAACACATCAACAGAAGTTCACAAAAGTTGATATAAAACTATTCGTCGATTTAAATGGTTAACTTCTTACTGAGCATGTTTATTTTACGAGGAGGAATCACCGCAAGCCTAACGCCGTTAGTATGAGACTTTAACCCAAACTAAACTACCTACCGTCATGTACCGTTCCCCTCCCGCTACCACCATCAAGGATTTCGGGGGGATTATAACACTGTATGACTGATAAAGTTATAGATCTATTCTCTTCTTCTTCTTCTTTTTATTTGGCGCTGTAACCGCCAAAGCGATTTGGCCAACTAACGCCAATTGGAAATGCCAACAGAAGCCAGAATACTTTTAGAGCTGGAGCGTCAGTGTCCATTCGAACGACATGGTCAAGCCAGTTGAGCCGCTGTATTTTAATTAGCTGCACTATGTCCAGTCGTTATAAAGCTCATACAGCTCATCGTTCCATCGTCTGCGGTACTCGCCGTCGCCAACGCGTAAAGGCCCGTAAATATTCCGCTTGTTGGCAAGGGCGATTCTGCGTTGGATTTCCATGGTGACATTATTATCGGTGTTAACGCTGGCTCCCAAGTGAACGAAATTCTCAAGTGACGTGGGTGCCAAGGCGCAAATGGGCTGATTGTTTGTTTAATGACAGGAGATACTTCGTCTTGTTCTCGTTTACCACCAGACCCATTCGCTATGCTTCCTTGTCCAACCTGGAAAAGGCAGTACAAACTTCGCGGTTTTTCTTACCGATGATGTCAGTGTCATCGGCATAAGCCAGCAATTGTACGCTCTTGTAGTAAATTGTTCCTGAAAGGAAGCCACCCTTCTGCAACCCCGTTTGGTGGCGAACGGCTCGGAAAGGTCTTTCCCAATTCTGACAGATCTGGTGGTATTGCTCAACGTCATTTTTCACAGCCGTATGAGTCTTGAAGGCATGCCAAATTCAGACATAGCGGCGTATAGGAAACTCCTATTAGTGCTGTCGAAAGCGGCTTTAAAGTCGACAAATAGGTGGTGAGTGCCGATGCTTTTCTCGCAGGTCTTTTCCAAGATTTGACGTGTTGTGAATACCTGGTCTATGGTGGATTTTCCAGGTCTAAAGCCACATTGATAAGGCCCAATCACTTCATTGACGGTGGTATTCAGTCTTAACACAATACATTCGGTAAGACCTTGCAACCTATGCTTAGAAGGCTGATCCCGCAGTAGCTGGCACGCGTGGCAGGGTTGCCTTTCTTGAGGATTGGGCAGAGCGAACTTGAATTCCAGTCGTCGGGCGTGCATCTTTTTACATCCTTGCCATCGCAATTGAATAGCTGAGCTGACAGGCCGTCAGCTCAAGCAGCTTTGTTATATTTCGTCATAGTCAGGCGCTGGGATATCGACATCGTCATCGACTGGGGACTTCCTCCATGACCTGAGTACGTTCTGAGCATCGGTCACCTGGTCGCCATGATTGTTCCTACAAGAGTCTTGAAACCTTCCGTAAGTCGCTCAATTCTCTGCTAAAAATTTCGGGTGTTTTTTCTGTCGGCCTGCATTTTAAGCATTTTTCTCACACTCCTCATCGTAACAGTAATGAGCGGGAAATGTGGTTCCACTGCTCGCGCAAGTAGGTTTGTGGAAGAGTACTCTCTCACAGCAGGTGTGAGGGTGGAACGGCGAATCCTTTGGCCGTATGTTTTGATTGCAGATTTTCGATGTTGAACTTTCTTTGCATTGTTGGGGGCCCTTTTTCCGCTGCATCGAGGTAGGGTCGTATATTGGCTGCATCAATAGAGTAGTGCGAGTCGATGTTTGGCCCTCGGAGTGTACGTATGTACATCTAAAACACTGAAAGCATGCCTTCCGTCTGTCACAACATGCTCGATTTGGGTTCCCGTTTTCCGATGTGGAGACATCCATGTAGCTTGATGGATCTTTTTATGTTAGAACCCAGTAACACACACTGCTAAGTTTCGGGCCCGGCGAATTCGATCAGCCTCAGCCCTCCGTTTCTATTTGTAGGCTGAAATTTCCGACACTGGCTCCAAAGATCCCTTCGTTGCCCACCTTGGCATTTAAATCGCCAAGCAAGATTTTTATACATGTCGGGGGCAGCGCTAATATGTACGCTCTAAGCTAAGAGATCCTTGAATGCCTTGTCCTTTTCTTCCACCGGGGAATTGGCACATATGAGCGAGGCTCCACGCTTACCTTCCTCGCCCCGTCCATCACATTTTGTGGATGGCGGTGATGTAAGCCTTTATTTTCTCTAGGATATTCAACCAGCCGGGCAGAGGCACCATCCCGATTAAGGGTTCGGATATTCCAGGTGCATACCCTAAAATCATACTCCTTCCTATGTTTGCCGTGATCGTCATCAAAAGAAGGGGGTATCATCCGAAGCATGTGTTTTTTTTTCATTGGGCAGAGTTTTAACGTGGCGAGACACAAACCCAGCGCACGCGGGTTGTTACGCCCTCCCACTTTAGCTCGCTCCCAAACTAGCGTTCGGTCGCTACCAGTGTGACCAGGTTAGCCTTTTTGAGGCTAGATTAAGCATTTTATTTAATTCCATAGCCTCAGAAACTAAGATCTGACTTCATGGCTTTTTTCTGGCATTTTTTACTTAAAATATTCATAGTAAAATTCGGACCAGAACTATTAAACTAATTACCCAAGCTTACTAAAAACCTTTAATATTTATAAAACTACTATTTACCGTTGTAATATTACAACAACAGTGCAAAGACAATTTCTTTGAGAAAATACTTCCTTAGCTTTTTAAAAAATAATGATAAGAATTTTAGCTTTTTATTGAATTATGTATGATTTTAAGGAAAGAATATACTGACTTCTTTTTGACTTCAATTTTCTTAGCGTATAACTCTTTCTAACCTTTTTTAAAAAGGAATTTAGCTTCGCTTTTTGCGATCATCTGGTCACACTGGTCGCTAGCCAGAGGATTCATGGATATAAATATCTGGACGTAGTGAGCTGCGATTTGAATGGTAAGCACACGAATCACTTCTGGCCACTTCCAGGTGAATGGCAATCAAAAGCTTTGCAGTACTGGGAAATGTACAGAACATAGTGGCCAAAAGCGAATATCTCAACTAAACCCTGATGTATTTTTTAAATTCATAGCTCTACGTACCTGTATAGTACACCGAATAGCCGGACCTGACGTTATTCAAAATAAAAAAAAGTAAAAAAATAAAATAAAATGTTTGCCATATATTTAGTCTGTAATATTCCTCCGCAATTTTGTAAGGTAAACTAACAATTTATAATCATTGTTTTGCAGCGAAATTTCTTCTCTTACATTATATACTAGAGATGTCAAACTATCGATAGTCACACCATCGATTGTTTTGATAGTTTTCAGAAAAACTAATAATATTCACGATAGTCTCGAAAAAAACAAAACTATCGATAGCACTATCGATAGCGCTAAATCAGTTAGGTTGCTTTGTTTTTACAGGATCATAGTGAAATAAATATTATCTTATAAAACTTATAATCGTTCAAAATTAAGTAAATGCTTAGCCAAAATACTTCCCTTTTTAGAAAGTTCAACAACAAACACAAGTTATACAAACAAAACAGGATTTACCATTAACATATGTATGTATTTTGGCCTAAATGCGTGCATATTTGAATATGACGTCGGCATCACACTAAAAAACAAAATTTTTAATTCAAATAAAAAACTTCCAATAATTTCAAAATAATTGCTAGAGATGATCGATAGCCCTACTTAACTATCGATATTTTCGATAGTATAGGAAAAAACTATCAATGAGTATTGATAGTCTAAAAAAATGGCACTATCGATAGTTTGACAACTCTATTATATACATTGTTTTGTATAAATATGAGGACGTATTGAACATTTTGAGTATGCAGATTTTTTATGCTGGTATATTCATTTATGCTAAATATATTACTTGATTTTGTTTTGTCACACCGTGTAATAAATAAAGAATTCATTAAGGGCCGTTAACTTGTCTATTTTAAAGTATAGTTAAATCATTAGTCAAACTTAATTACAGAAAATTGTGTGTAATTTTTCTGTAGAAAAGTTTAACTAATGATTTAACTATAATTTAAAATAGATATATTTATTAGCAGCCTCTAATATGCTTTTTTTATTATAAAAATTTATGTGCGCTTTGTGTTTCCTGCCATCTGCTGTAATTACTTAAAAAGTAAACGTCTTGGCTGTTCACCAAACCGGCCTATAGTTTTATCAATAATCTCAGATTGGTTTACGGTTGCCAGACGTACTGATTTATCAGTACAGTACTGATTTTTCAACTCTTGTACTGATTTTATTCATTTCTTCAAACGCTAATGTCCTGATTTTTCAAAATTTGTACTGATTTGTACTGAATTTTAAATTCAAACAAAATATTTTAGGGTTTTCTTAAGGTTTTTACATAATGTTGGAACTTCCTTAAACTGTACTGTAAAAAGTAAGAAGAAAATAATTTAATTATGGTTGGCATGTTTCTGATAATGTTTGATATGCCCATTAGTACAACATAAAGGTCAATCGTTTGAAGGGAATATCACCTAGTCGTTGCGATAATATGATGGAGCTTACATTATTTAAAAGAAGGCTGACTTTTTTTTGTCGTGTGTTGCTAGTTATCCCGAAAATAACTTTCAGTTTAGTAAGAACAAATTTGCCTATAAATTACAATTCTTTTTGCACACATTGTACAAGAGTTTTACATACGAGACATAGAGATAGATTAGTTTTAGCGAATTCTTAGTCTTTCAAAGTTTTTGCGTAGTTGAAAAAATTAATTTAAGCCACGAGGAATTATAAATGAAATCCTTAAATAGTGGTGCTTTTCCACAGTTTGAAAAAATATGTAATTTAGTTTTTTTTTAACAACTAAGAGGATCTTAAGTAAATAGTTTGCTTCCTGGCGCAAAGAGAGAAATCCGCTTCTAATTCAATTTTTTTAAAGTGAACTTCAAATTAAAAGTAATTTTAAAATGAAATGTATAGAATTCTTTAACTATTTAAACATTCATTAGACATTCAGAAATGTCATAAATGTAAAATAATTTATTGGCTTCAGTGTACAAGGATGTGTACACTCATGTTAAAGTGAATAACCTTTTTTATTTTTTATGAACTATATTTTATTTATATACCAAAATATTGTTAAAAACAAGTTCTCTGGCGTTTTAAAGTATTATCTGTTACTTACATTCATAACTTTGCTATGAATAAAAATGTACTTAAAAGTACTGATTTTTTAGCATGAAAAAGTCTAACGTACTGATTTCGAGCATACAAAATCTGGCAACCCTAGATTGGTTCTGTGATACAAAACTTTCGATGTCCGCTTAGAAGACACAAACCTAAAGACAAAGTAATAAACAATTGAACTATAAATTTATTTATTGTTTCCGTTCAATCCATTTTCGCTCATTTTCGACTGCAGCCAGATGTTTACCCTTTTTAAGTGAGAGAATAACTTGATGCAGAACCGGATGATCCACATATCCACTGTTTAAGTCAATTTACTAATTATTTTGTTAGCGTTGAGTGTATAATTTGTTATACAGTATATATGTATATAGGAAAAACCATGAAAGTTAGGGGGCCTAAATTATCGAGCAAGCATTTCGTGGTACTATTTTTGAATATCTAGGCAAAAATTTGGAAGTTAGGGGGAGGCCCGGGTCCCCTCTGCCCCTACCTGTCTACGCCCATGGCTGCGTTGCTGATCAAAATTTACCTTTTATTACCTTAGGGATGTTGCGAATGTGTCTAAAAGTAAACATCCGTGGATGCCGATGCGAATGCGGATGTCAAGTATTTTTAAGAAATAATTTAGATAAGTAAATTAGGGAATTTAAGTAAATAAAAAAATGAAAAAGTTAGTAATCTTTAATAAAGTTAATTTTATTTAGTGCTTGAAATTAAAAATAGAAACATTATCTATATGTATATATAAAAATGAAATGTTTTCCGTATGACGGCGATGCCTGACCAAACGGCTGAACCGATTTCAATTCTGTAAAAAGCACGTTTATGGACCTTCTGTGTGGAAGGGGTTTTTTGATTTAAAAAAATTTTAAATATTTTGTTGTTGCCGAAAAATGAAAAATGCTGAGACCTCACGATTTCACAATTTAATAGAGTTTTCCGTATATATGTCACTAATTTACCAAACACCTGAACCGATTTCGTTCATATTTGGAATATGTATATAATATTTCTACAAAAAATTTGCTCGCTAGGTGGCGTTGGGGTCAGGATATTCCTAAAAATTGCATTTACTTGCCGATTTGGCTCATATTTAGAAACAATTTAGTCAAAGGAAAATAAATATTTGGACTTAAAACTTACACGATGGCCGAGATATCCCCAAAAATTATTTTACGCTAAGATAAGGATAGATATCTACTGTATATTTGTGGAAGTGTGTATATATGTATGTATATACGTATGTGCCAGGTAGGGTGGCCAGATGCGCTGATTTAATCAGTACATATGCTGATTTTTTCTATTGTACTGATTTTTAAGAGCCCGAAATCAGTACGCAAAATCTACTGATTTTTTGAGTTTGTACTGATTTTGTACTGATTTTTACATTTAATAAATACTTTTGTAAATTGGTGTAATTGACATTCACTTGAGGTTTACACGTTCAAAACAATGGTTTTTGACAACTCATGCGTGTGAACAGATTGAAAGCATTAATTAAATTTAAACTCGTTTCCTAGGAGTTCGCAAAATAAGAAACTGTTTGGATTCAACCCAAACCAACTTCACGATTTGCAGGTTTTACAGGATTTACAGGAAAAGCTGGTTTCGCCATTAATAAATCTTATGAAAGGTGGTGGTGAGTTTGTCATATATTAAGTACACTGAGAAGATGACAATAAGAGATAATCTTTTGATTAGAATTAAACATCCACTGAGAAATCGGCTGTCAGTATTTCACTTAAGACGACTACTGCTACGGTGCAATGTAAGTTTAAAAAATTTGGAAAAGGTGCAAACTACCGACTCTTGGATATGATATATGTAGCTTTATTTTGATTTAGGCTTTTTTGTACATACATATTTAACACTATGAATTTTACTTGCACATACACATTTTACACTATTAAATTTCATTCATACTCGAAAATTCGTTTAGCGATATTTCGGTAATATACCTTTTAGTCAACATTTTAATGTGAATGTTGTATTTAATAAGCACACAATTAAATATGTTTTAAATTTGTAGCTTAAAATATGCAAACAGATTTTGACTCGAGCTTGCCTTCTACTGAAACTGAATGGGCTACAATTTTTTTTAACTGTCTCAATTTTTATAAATTTTCTAGAATTAACTATATTTTTATAAAAAATTGAAATTAAGCAAGGAAAGAAAAAATTTTCAAAACCTGTCAATACATTTTACTACTATTTTCGTGAGCACAGCTGTACATACATACGTAATAACTTTGATTTGTTTTAAAGTAATGAATTGTTATATTAATAATACTATATGTATTTAAAAGTCTATTAGTTATTCTTTGTTAAATTAATGCGCTGTTATTTGGCTGTTATATTGTTAATAATAAAAAAATACGCTTAAAAATGAGCTGAGTTTTATGGCTTTGTACTGATTTTTCATCCCAACTGTACTGATTATGTCACGATAATATCTGGCCACCCTAGCGCCAGGTTGCAGCATAAACAAACGCAATTTTGACTTTTTTTTTTTTTGAATTTTTTGAATTTGAGTATTGCCATGACACCTGAGCCTATAATAGGGAGAAAAAATTTGGGTTCGACAAGGGGGCGTGGCACCTCCCACAGGCGTGAAATATTTTGTCAGCTATAACTTCGGAACCATGAACTTGAAATTTGGTATGCAGTCATATATATGGTAGGTGTTTGCAGTAAAGTATATATAAATGAGTTTGTAAAAGTGGGCGTGGCACATCTAATAGGCGTGAAATTTTTTATCAACCCTAACTTCGGAACCATAAGCCACATGAACTTGAAATTTGGTATACAGTCATATATATTGTAGGTGCTTATAGTATGGCATAAATAAATGAGTTTGTAAAAGTGGGCGTGGCACATCCAATAGGCGTGGAATATTTGATCAGCTATAAATCCGAAACTATAAGTCATATGAACTTGAAATTTGTTATTCAGTCATACATATGGTAGGTGCTTATAATAGGGTTTATATAAATGAGTTTGTAAAACTGGGCGTGGCACATCCCATAGGAATATTTTATCAGTTATAACTCCGGAACTATAATCCACATGAACTAATGAGTTTGCCTTCGTGCAGTGCAGACGTGTTTGTTCTTGCTCAATGTTTTGTAAAAAGCAAATACTTAATGAGTGTTGTAATTTCGAAGTGATAGAAACACAAATAAGGAGATATTTAGCTTGTACTATATGCAATTAAGAATATATAATAGGGCTATTCGCGATCCGGTGCAAATGGCCTAGCATCATTGCATTGTAAATTTGTATTGCAAATTATTTGCAATACAAAAACAAAATACACGCATTTGCATTTGTCATGGCTTGGCAAATTTGCAATACCGAAAATCCATAGCATAAAAATGCTATGCAATGCATTCATAAACAAAACCAAAGCTGATGCACAAAAATTGTTTTGCAAAAGCTTTACCATGACAGTTTAATAAAGGTCGCTCACAATCCATGGCATATTTCTGCAATTGCATAAATTTGTCAGCTCTTATGCACCGAATCGCGAATAGCCCTAATATGTTGACTGGTTTTTAAATGCCAGCCATGGAGTGCAAAGAGTACACAGCGAAATTGACGCAAGTTGAGGAAGTAATTACGTGTAGCGGGGGATGCAGCGAAATATTCTGTTTGACTTGCAGAAATATTAAAAAAACTGAACTGAAACTACCAAATGATAACTTAAATATGAAATGGTTTTGCAACCAGTGCAGTGTATCAAATATCAACACTAATTTTATTGAAATTAAGCACTGTATAGAAGAAAGTAATAAGTGTAAATTGAAAAGATCTCATGTTAAGGAAATACTAGAAGATACTACTTCAAAGAAATTGCAAAAAATGAAAAATGATATTGTTATTGAATTGTACTCAATGTTTGAACAAAACTTGGAAAATAAATTTAATGCTATGAAAAGTGAACTATTAGCTGAAATTCAAAAAAATATTAATAATAGTTGCGGAAAGATCAACGAAATCTGTGCAGTAAATAGCAAAGCAAGTGTCATCAAGCCTACGTATGCTCACATAGCCAAAACCAATGCAAAAAAGATCATAATTAGTCTTTTCCAACAGCAGTCCGGTTTACAGGATTTAGTCAGAACTTCCAGGAAGTCGTTCCTATTGACATAAAACCTGTAAGAGGGAACACTTTTGAGAGAGTAACTGAGCAACTGTTCCTCGTCAGAAGTTACAGGATTTAGTCCGGAGTTTTTTTTCCTGTAAGTTCATGAAAAGTGTCAAACGATCAGCTGAATTACATGTGCAAACAAAAACAGAAACCGGTGAAAGCAAAGAACCGTATATTTAATAAAAAAATGGAAGTAAACAACGAAATATTTGAATATATATAGATTTTAATAATTATTTAGTGATATTTCAGCCAAATCAGTGTTGTACCAATGACATGTAAACAAACCTACTGACGTTTTTACAGGAAATAGTGCTTTTTACGTTCCCGTGCACTTCTGCATCTGTTCTCCTTTTACTCTCACTTGAGAGAGTAAAATTGTAGTTTGACAGTTCCACAGGTTTTAGTCCAAAGATCAAAGGAACAGACTAAATAAAACCTAAAAACAAAAAGAACAACAAGGAAACAAAAAATGCATTAAAAAAGGTTATTGGACCAACTGAATTGGTCTAATAGACACTGTCAGAGAAAAAACGACGGTGCAATAATTGTTGAGTGCAGAAATGATGATGCCTACGAAGAAGTGCGAAAGAAAGAAAATGAAAATATTGGTACTAAGTATGTGTAAAAAAAACTAAGGAATAATAAAGGAAGATCAATTAAAGTTACGGGAATTACTACACAAATAAGTAACGAGAGACTATTGGAATGCATTAAGAAACAAAATATTGAGAACGAAAATACGGATGTAAAGGTGATTAAAATTTATGAAGATCAAAGCAGAAGGGAGGAGTGCTATAATGCGCCTCTTGAAATGAATTTTGAAACAGTGGGCAAGCAAATTGAAAAAAGAGAGTTATGATCAGTGTTGCCGTTTTAGAATTTTGGTAGCTAGATTTAGCTACCACATACTTTTTTGGCCACATAAATTTAAAATTGCCCCTAGCCCTTTTTTTAGCCCTTTGGTGAATTTATTCATATGGCTTGAAAAGTGGTACATTTGCTTAATTTAAACTAAAAAAGACTGATACATATACATATGTGCATTGTATGTTCCTTACGTTTTTATACGTTCATACTGTAAAAGTATTAGGGCTGTTAACTTATCTATTAACGATTTAACTATTGTTTAAAATAGATAAGTTTACGGCCCTTAATATGCTTAATTTGTTAAAAGGCCCATCAAGTCGATTGACCGTGTATGTTCTTGTGACATGATTGTACCAGCTGCTGCTGCGACTTCAAAAACTATTTGAAAACTTTATGATTGTACCAGCATGCTGGTGTTGTGAGTGGGGAAATTAGCTAATTAATTCTAAGTGTAAAATATTTTGGCGGTAATTTCTTGCATTACATGAGTCAAAGCCGTGTTTGTGGAAGATTAAGTTCACGGTATTGCAGTTGTGAATTAAAAAAAAAATTAAAATTTTAACAAAATCGTATAAAAATTATGAAATTTCGGTTCTAATTATTTCGATCTTTCCTCGACCTCATTTGTAAAAAAAAAAAAAATTGTGTACCAGCATACTGGTAAGTTATATGCTTTGAGCCTGATGTACCAATCACTTGGTGGAGCCAGCACGCTGGTGTGGTATATTTCCCCTTTTATACAAAAAGGTTTTTGGTTGGATAAAATATAAGCTTTTGTCCAGAGATCATATGCCATTACTTATTGAAAATGTTTGCGTGTATACTTTTGTATGTATATGTAGCGAAAAATTTTAGCTACCATTTTTAGCCACAAGGAATTTTTTTAGCTCTTTTTTAGCCCTTTTTTTAAAGGAATTTGGCTACCACTAAAAATGATTCGCGGCAACACTGGTTATGATAGAGTGGGAATCTTGCAGAGTGTATGAGCATTTTAATGTATTGAGATGCTAAAAATGTTTAGGATTTAGACATAAGGCAAATTAATGCACAAACAAAAAAGCATGCAGTAAGTGTGCGGGTACTCACGATGCCAAAGTTTGCACTGTTAATTTTGTAAGATGTGTAAATTGTCATGATTTGGTTAAGAAAAAAATAATAGACGTTGATGCTGAACACCATGCGTTCAGTACTAAATGCCCTGCATACACACGATATATAACAATTACAAAAGCAAAAAGGAGCAATCAACTAAGGCTAATGAATTGAAATGTATCTATCTAAATATACAAGCCAATAAATATGAATTGGAAGTGTTGGCGGAAGCGCATAAACCTAATACCATATTATGCTCTGAAACATGCCACAACGAAAGACATCGAAGATAATGAATTAGAAATCGTAACATACAAAATGATTAGATGCGATTCTCATAGCTGGCACACTGGAGGGGTCTTAGTGTATGTACAGAACACAGTCGACTTTAATATAATATATAACGACAGTGTAAATAATGAACTTATGGTGTATTATAATAAAGTTGAAAAATCTTGACAAAAAGTGGCAAATTTATTGATTACTTAAATGAAACTTTAATTAACAAATATGAAATAAGTAATCATAACATAGTAGTTGGTGATTTCAATATTAACATGAACTACGTATCAACATAGAGCACAAAATTGAGTGAGATATTCACAGTGATGGGCATGACCCAAAAAGTAGATTTTGACACACGAATTACCAATACAACTGAAACTAAAATTGACTTAATATATTCTAACTCAGATGAATTCAAAAGTGAAAATCTTCAGGAATATAAGATTTGGGATCATGAGATCATAAATTTCAATATTAAAACGTCAAAATCATATAAGATGAGAATGTCTGAGAAAATTGTTGCATGGGAGAATTATAACAGTGAAAGCTTAATAAACTTACTAAGATCGTTTAATTTCAATTTTGGTGAAAACCTACAAAACGATAAGAAAGTGGAACTACTAAATAGCATAACAATTCAAGCTATGGAAATTTTAACATGTAAAAAAGAAGTGCAGACAAAATTAATGAATAAATGGTATGATCAGGAATTGGCACAAATAAATAAACGCAAATATTATACTTACACCCAAGCGGAAAAACAGGAGAGTGAAATGAGTATAAAAATATAAACAAAACATATAAGAGATTAATAAAAATGAAAAAGATGAAATTTTTGGAAAACAAAATTAAAATGAACAAAAATAATACTAAAGCAATGTGGAAGCATCTCAAGCAGAGGGGCTGCTTGACTTAAAATAACGAAGGGACTAAAAATGCATTAATAGATGACGTGCTGGTAGAGAATGAAAGTGAAGTGGCTAATGGGTTAAACACGTTTTTTATAAACAGTGTGATTGAAATAAATAGATCAATAGAGAGTTCTGAGGTGGCTCTAATTGTTACCCAAATCAATAGTGGACTAAAGCTTAAAAAAATATCAACTGGTGAAGTTATCGAATTAGTGCAAGAGCTTAAATACAAAATAGGCGGTAAAAAATTTTACAGATGTGTTGGAAGTACCCATAGGGTTACCTCAGGGATCAGTGTTGGCCCCCATATTGTTCCTAATATATATAAATGATATAATAAATTCTATAGACTATGGTGAAATTAAACTATTTGCTGACGATGCATTAATTATGATTAGTGATAATGTAGCACTGTCAAAAATGCAGCATGATCTCAATAGACAGAAAATTAATATTAACAAAACAAAATATATGATCATAACAAGAAGCAATGTCAATGATGAGGACATATCGGGGCTAAAACTAAATAATGGAAGTATACAAAAAGTAGAAAGTATAAAATATTTAGGCATACTAATTGATAGTAAATTTAAGTTCGAAGAACATATTAACCAAGGCGAATTTATATAAGGTGGTGTTGTTTCATCAGCTGTGAGTAGCGTTTGATTGTCAAAATTTTGTATTTCGCTAGTGAGTGAGTGAAAACGTGAGGGTGTTTGTATTTTCTGTCGCCCTTTTTCCTTCGGGGAAGAATAGCTGCAATTTGACAATGGCCCGCTAAAAGCAAAAACAAAATACAAGTAATTGTTGTATTTGTTGAATCGATACCACCTTATATATCGTTGCCTTAATATAGAAAGGCCCTATCTCACATCGTCGCTGAAATGCACAAAGCCGTAACTAACTAAAATCTTTTATTGCATAAAACGATTTGGGGCCACATAATGCGATCAAATGCATCATAATCAATTAAAACGTAAATTTTCGATTTTTAGTTAGTTACGGCTTTTTGTATATCAGCGACGATGTCAGATAGGGCCTTTCTATATTAAGGTAGCGATATATTCGCCTTGATATTAACTATACAGTTGAGAAAGATGCAAAAAACTTTGGGTTATTCAAAGAACTTCTAAACATTAACAAAAAGAATTTAAAACAATTTTATATAAATCGATTATTGAACCGCTTTTCATATACTACCCTTCTATTTTATTTATAATGTCTGACAACAAAATTGATAAACTTCAAAACAGATGTATGAGATTTATTCTTAAAAACAGTAGGGGTACTCGAACGGCTGATATGTTGACAAGTGTGAACTGGTTAAACGTGAATCAAAATATATACTTCCACACCATGAAGTTGATTTATAATATTAAGTGGGGAAACGTACCTGAATATTTAAGTAAAAATGTAGTATTGGCTAAACAAATGCATAACATAAATACTAGAAATAAAGATAATTTTAAGTTGCTATATTTTAGGACAGAAATAGATAAACAAAACGTTTTCCACAAAGGACTAAAATGTTTCAATGAACTCCCAATGGAAATTAAAAATTGTACTGAAATTTTAGCATTTAAGGCAAAATTACATGAATACTGTAAAAGTAAAGCTATAAGATAGCTCACGAATTTTTATTGTACGAAATTAGGCTTTTAGCCGTAATAAATAAATAAATAAACTTTGAAATTTGGAATGCAGTCATATATATAGTAGGTGTTTATAATGGGGTATATATATATGAGTTTGGAAAAGAGGATGTGGCACATCCAATAGGTGTGAAATTTTTTCCCAACCATAACTTCGGAACCAAACCCTAAGTCACATGAACTTGAAATTTGGTATGCTGACATAACTATGGTAGGTGCTTACAGTAAAGTATATATAAATGGGTTTGTAAAAGGGGGTGTGCAACATCCCGTAGGCGTGGAATATTTTATCAGCTATAATTCCACAACCATCAGTATTATGAAATTGAAATTAAATTAGGGGGTATACTGACATATCTGCGGTAGGTCCTTACAGTAGGCTATATATACATGAGTTTGTAAAAAGGGGCGTGACACATCCCATAGGCGTGGACCCTTTTATAAACAATAACTTGGGAACCATAAGTCCCAAGAATTTGAAATTTGGTATGCAGGCATATCTACGGTAGGCGCTTTAAGTAAGGCATATATAAATGCAAAAGGAGGGTGGCACATCCATAGGCATAGAAAAAATTATCAGCTATAACTTCGGAATCATATGTCACTTGAAATTGAAATTCGGTACATAGACGTATCTATAGTAGGTGCTTATAGTAGGCTATATATAAGTGAGTATGTAAAAGGGGCGCGGCACGTCCCATGGACCTGGAATGTTTATTAGCTATAACTCCGGAACTATTAGTCGTATGAACTTGAAATTTCACTTATACTTATATTAGGGTATCCATAAATGAGTTTTGAAAAGAGGGCGTGACACATTCAATAGGCATGGAATTTTGTATCAGCTATAACTTCGGAACTATAAGTCCCACGAACTTGAAATTTGGTATGCAGACATAGGTAGGTGCTTATATATAAATGGGTTTATAAAAGGAGCGTGGCACATGCCATAGGCGTGGAAAATTTGATCAATATAATAACAATAATTTCAAAACCATAACTCACATGAAATTTAAATTTGGTACGCAGACGTATCTACGGTAGGTGCTTATAGTGGGGTATCTTAATATATAAAAATCCCGTGTCACTGTGTTCGTTTACGCTAATCTCCGAAACCGCTTAACCGATTTCAATGAAATTTTGTGGGTGTGTATTGTTGGTTCCAACTTAAAAGATAGGATAGTTGTAAACCTGCGAAAAAATATATTTTTTTCATCGAAATTTTTTCTATGCTTCTCGCATCGTGCTTATCTAATATAGAAAAATCGAACTCCTCCTAAACAGCTCGACCGATCTTTATGAATCGCTTTGTGTTATATATGGTAGGTATTGGAATCGGATGTAAAGTATATTTCATACCGCTAGTTGCAGGCGGCGTGACACCTCCCATACAAAGAGAATTTTTCATATTGCATACCCCGGAAACTGTTCATGGAAGAGGTCGCGAACATGGTATGGAGGTATATGAAAGCATGGTATGGAGGTATCAGAATGTGGCAGATCATTTCTAAAAAAGTGTTTTATTCTGTCGCTTTGGCTTTTTATTTAGAATTTCTAGACAAATTTTAGGTATGCAGTTTTAAAGCCCATTAAAATTTAGTAGCTCCAAGTGCAAATTTCAAGCGCTACGAAACCGCGTTGATTTTTAATGAGCAAAAAAAAAGATAAACATTAAAAAAAAACAAAAATATGAATAGCCAAACCTGATCAAAATGTCACTTAACTTAATCACCTGACCATAAATGCATATAAAAAATTTATTTATTTGAATTGTTTCGGTATGTACCACAATTTTTCATGCATATTTACCACTAAGAAAACTTTGCTCCGAACCAGCGTTGCCATTTTAGCCGTTTTCCGGCTAGATTTAGCCGGTTTTGATAGCAACTAGCCGGAGAAAATTCGATCTAGCCGGCAGCCGATTTGTTAGCCGGTTTTTAAAAAAAAGTTAGCCGTTTTTAGCCGATTTTACTATTTGCCTAATTTTCAGGTGCAAAAAGTAAACAAGTTGTTTGAAAGCAATAATGCAGACCCAATGAAGATTTTTAATGAACTCAATGTTTTACTTTCGCATCTATGCTCCCTGGTGGTAATTAGCGCGGACACATTTGATCCTATATGCTCCCCGTTGGAACCATACCTTGCTCCATTTCCTCAGTTTTATCACAGTTTTGAAGAGTATTTAAAAACAAAAGTAAGCACAAACGCTTTTGACCACGAAGCCGAGAAAATAATTCGAGAAAATGGTCGCTATTTTATTATCACTTTAATAAAGGAATTACGCCAACGCCTCCCTACAAATATTGCCACACTAAAAAAAAATTTACTTTTTTCGGTTGGAAATGCATTAAGAGTAATTAAACCAAAAGTATTTGTTCAACAACAACAGCAACAAAGCCACAAATATAATGCCGACGAAATAACATCCATAGAGATGCAATGGCAACGGTTAACGTTACATACCTGGAGTAATTTAGACTCAACTGTAAAATTTTGGGCCGAAGTTTATCAATTTCGAAATGCCATAGAAGAAAACCCTTTTGCTGACCTTTGCAACCTAGTTTTTAGTTTTCTTGTTTTGCCTATAAGTAATGCAGAAGTAGAGCGAATATTTAGTTCAATGAATATAATAAAAACTAAGCAAAGAAATCCAATGTGCGTTAAAACGTTAAACGCTATTTTATATATAAGATACGGTTTAAAACGTGAAGAAAAATGCTGCCATAATTTTACTGTAGATGACGATCTCTTAAAATTAATGAATTCAGGTGATATATACAATAGTGATACATTTGATGATGAGGAATATACACTCGATAAAAATTAATGGTGTTAACTAGTCTTTCGTTTCTTGCGATTTATTTAAATAAAGCGTGTGAATTTTCACTAAAACATTTTAGCCGTTTTTAGCCGCTTTTTTTTGCCAATCTAGCCGGTCGGCCCAAAAAGTTCTGGCAACACTGCTCCGAACACTCAACAGCAACTGATTTGATTTGCTTTGCCGAAATACCAGCGGATCATCAGTCAATCGTCAATTATCGTAAGACGCACGAAGACGATGATAGCATACATCTGTCGACGTCACAGCAAGCAGCATTTTGAAGCCCAATTACATGCAGTGTTGCCGTTTTAGCCCTTTGGTGGCTAGATTTAGCTACCACATACTTTTTTTGGCCACATAAATTTAAAATTGCCCCTAGCCCTTTTTTTAGAACTTTGGAGAATTGATTCATACTTGGCATGAAAAAGTTGTATATGCTTAATTTGTTTTTAATTTGATGAATGATTTTTTGAAATTGACAAATTGAAATTTTTTGAAGATGAATTTTTAAACCATGAAATACTGATATATATATGTAGATGTGGAAGATTAAGTTCACGATATTGCAGTTGTGAATTTAAAAAAAAAAAACAATGTTTAACAAAATGCTAGAAAAAATATGAATTTTCGGCTCTAAACATTTCGATCTTTCCTCGACCTCATTTGTAAAGAAATAAATATTATACCGGCATGCTGGTAAGTTATATGCTTCGAGCCTGATGGTTCAATCACTTGGTGGAACCAGCAAACTGGTGTCGTATATTTTCCCTTTTATACAAAGGGGTTTTTGGCTGGATAAAATATTAGCTTTTTTCCAGAGTTCATTTGTTTTTATATACCATTACTTATTGAAAATGTTTGCATGTATACTTATATATGTATGTCTAAGTAAACAACTTTAGCTACCATTTTTAGTCACAACGACTTATTTTAGCTCTTTTTTAGCCCTTTTTTTAAAGGCATTTAGCTACCACTAAAAATTTTTCGCGGCAACACTGATTACATGTGTTTAGAAAATCCAAAAATGCCCGTCTCTGTTATAGACATATCTGCATGTGTACCTGCCAGAGGTCGAAAATATCCCTCTCCACTATGAAAGTGTCCCAAAATAACAGAACAGATGGTTAGGGACACGAATTTCGATACGATACGATACGATACCACATCGATATTTTTGCCATTCGATAGCGATACTTTTTACTCGATAGTTTTCAAACGATATTTTTTGGAATCGAGTACTAGAACTCTTGTATCGTATCGAATCGTAAATGTACATTACAAAGTTAATGGGAATAATGATATATTGTATTGGTTATTTCCAATCTGGCGTGGCATGACATTTGTATGACAAAATATTAGAAAATAAAATGAAAATGTCAAAATTTTAAAACTCTGGGAATTGGGCAAAACTATTTGTATAAAACTTTTTGTAGTAATATTTGAAATATTTAAGGCAAATTTTTGAAATTCCAAAATGCAAAAATCTGTCCTGCTTTTTTATTAGCCGAAGTATCTGACGTGACGTTACCTTACTAAAATTTCTATTGAAAGTTTTGTTGTTAATATTGTTTTAAAAAAGTTTTTTAACGCAAATAAAACATGAGTTTTAGCTTTAGCTAGCTAGGGTTCCATTTCTTGCGAATCTATGTCGTACTATAACCTTCTTACCTACCTAGTTTGGAATTTATATGTAAAGCAATATAGATATATTATGCGCCTTAAAGCGCAGAAATGTGTACTATCTTAGGTTGCAATTTGGCGCGGCTTTAGTGATGTACTTATTAAAGTGCAAAGTGTTAATTCTTTATTAGAAAATGAGACCAATATTCAGTTTTAATTTTTTGAATTTGTATCGATATTTGGAATATCGAGTCTTTTAATTACTATATCGATTCGATATCGTGTCCCTACAGGTGGTTTATTCTTTATAGATGTGTGCTCCTCTCAGTGGAAAAGGGTTATTTGCATATCGTCGTTTAAAGTACAAAACCACATGTCACCAAAATGCAAAACCGCGCGTCCAGGAAATGCAAACCCGCGCGTCCAGGAAATGCAAAACCGCGTATGTGAGGTTGCATAATTTATTTTTTAGAGAGTAAAAACACTCATATTTCAAAATGGTTCTCTTTTTTATAAATAATTCGGATTTCTGGCTAGTATATTTTAGGACGAATGGATAAGGATTGAGCCTAGAGCTTGTGTGAGCAAATCCAATTTTTGGCAGCCAATGTCAGTTACGTGGTTTTGCAGAATGACGATACGCGGTTTTGTACTTTAAACGACGATATCTTTTTCCGTTGCTATTGGACACGAACACTTATCGCTGGAAGAGGAAAAATAAGTGTGCGGTTACCCACGAACGTATACCCTGCGTAGAAGTGCGTAGAAACATATCAAATTTGCTAATCGTTAACAAAATCGATACCCAAATCGATAACAATATCGATAACCAAATCGATAAAACTATCGATAAAATATCGATTAACATGTCAATAGTAAAATCGATACCCAAGCGATAACTAGGTCGATAAAAATTACGATAACAAAGTCGATAACGTTATCGATAACAAAATCGATTAAAATATCGATGACCAAATCGATAACAAACTCGATAAAAATATCGATAACAAAATCTATACAAATATCGATTATTATATCGATAAGTCCCAAGAATACCGAAAATCCCGAAATAGTTCCCAGGTTGAGTCTCTGTGACTCTATATCATTTTCTTTATAATTACCTTTATTTTAAAATTTCTTCCTTTATCTTCATCTTTACTCATTTTCATCTTTTTCTTAATATTTATCGTTATCATCTTTATGTACATCAATTTCTACATCTACATATTCCCCTTCACCTTTACCCTTATATTAGTAAAATCGACATTGTACTTTCAGTGTTCGTAAACCATTCGCCATGCCTCACAGTGTATTATTTCCATATTCTAGAAAATATTAATTACATTATTTTATGTCGCTGAATTTCAAAACAACGTCAAAAATGTTTTTAGAAATGTCTGCTAAAGACGAAACAATAACAATTACAAAATTTAAACCAAAGTGTAGGGCGGGACGGGATTCGATTTGGAAGATTACCGAGCGCAGTATTATTTAAAATTGTATATTTGGAACTGAATCGCAATGTTTAATTTGTCGGTGTTTTGTGATTTATGCAACAATTGCTAAAATACCATTTTCGTCTTATTTTTTAGGTATGTTCTTTTTAATGAATATACATTTTCGGGATTTTAGTAAACTAGGACTGAGTATTACATGTTAAAGTAAAACGATGTTAATTTAGATTTATTTTTAGCAATTTATTAATTTCATTAGACCTGCAAACTCGTTATCCGCCACTATTCGATAAAGTTTATCTCAGTTTATTTACCACTCCTCTTTGACTTTAAACAACACAATTTTAGCTGCTGGAAAGTGCAGGTTTTGAAGAAATTTTCATTATTCAGGCCTACTAGGAATTTCATTTTCTTCGAGTAATTTATTTGAATTTCATCTCAGCCGAGACAAATTCTTGTATTTCCGCTTTGAATAGAGAAAGCCTAATTCACAACATTTCCAATAGTATCCCACTTTTGTAAATAGAGCAAGAAATGTTGAACTTATAACGGAATTTCGTTGACCCAACTTGATTTTTTATCGATATTTTCCACGCACATAATTAAAAAAAAAAATTATTTTTGAGTCCATTTTTGCCAGTTTATAATTCATTGTTATAGGGAAATTCTAAATATTTATTTTAGGCATTTTAGCCTTTGTAGTTAGTTAAATATTTCAGTTTTTGCATTTTTATAAATTGCAGTTATATAATAGGGTGGCGTGGCAGTAACTCTAAATGACCAATTTTTTGTAAAAAGCTTCGCCTATCTTATAACGTACCTTGTGCAAAATTTTATTAATCTATATTCAATAGTTTCGAATTACAGAAATAAAAGCAGCTAGATGGGTCAAATCTTACACTGTGCGCCTCACGCAACCGCAATTTACAAAGATTGGCGATGAGTAGTGTAAATCAAAAACCTCAGCAACGCGCCCAAGTTAATGCAGGACGACTTCAGCAGGAACAAGCACCTTAACAACTGAAACAAATTTATTTCGCTGAGAACTCTGATATCGAAATCGATCAGTGTTGTGCGATTGTGCCAAATCATTGGAAAATTGCAAGAACTTCGTCATGGATACAACACTTTGGATAGGATATTTAAAATTGCAATGGAAAATATGCTTTCTGACGACCACAAAACCATAATCAGAGCAGATAAATGTCCCACTTGAACTCATTAAGTGAATAGTTGATGAAAGTGTTGTACCAAAATGTTCCAACAAAAAATTAATTTTGGGCGAGACGAAGCTCGCCGTGTACGCTGATAGAAATAAAAAATAATAAAAATAAAATATTTTGGTTTTATTTTGGCCACACCGAGTTTAGTTTTTGAATTCACCCGCGATGCAAATTTACATAGCCAGGTCTAAAACGACTACAAGAAAAAAAAGTTTGGGAAACTCTGATTTAAATAGTTAACTTTTTACGGGGAGGAAGCATCGAAAGCCTAACCCCGTCAGTGTGAGACTACCGTTATGTACCGTATCTCTCCCCGTACCACCGTCAAGGATTTCGTCGGGATTATAACTCTGTATGACTGCCAAAGTTATAGATCTATTCTCTCCTTCTTTTTCTTCTTATTTGGTTTGTAACCGCCTAAGCAATTTTGGCCGGGTTCAACAAAGCACGCCAGTCGTTTCTCTTCTGTGTCAACTGACGCCAATTAGAAATGCCAGGTGAAGCCAAGTCCTTCTCCGCCTAGTCTTTCCATCGTAGTGGGGGGCCTCCCTCTTCCTCTGCTACCACCAGCGGGTTCCGAGTTGAATACTTTCAGAGCTGGAGCGTCGGTGTCCATTCGAACGACATGGCCAAGCCAGCGGTGCCGCTGTATTTTAGTTCGCTACACTATGTCCATGTCGTTGCAAAGCTCATACAGCTCATCACTCCATCGTCTGCGGTACTCGCCGTCGCCAACGCCCAAAGACCCGTAAATCTTCCGCAAGATCTTTCTCTCGAATACTCCAAGAGCCGCCTCATCAGATACTGTCATTGTCCATGCTTCTGCGCCATATACATGCACGGGCATGATGAGTAACTTTTAGAGTGTGGTTTTCGTACGTTTAGAGAGGACTTTATTCCTGAATTTGTCTACTCAGTCCAAAGTAGCACTTGTTGGAAAGAGTAATTCTGCGTTGGATTTTCTTATTATCGGTGTCAATACTGGTTCCCAAGTAAACGAAAATCTCCACTTTCTCGAAATTATAACTGTCAACAGTGACGCGGGTGCCAAAGCGTGAATGCGTTGACAGTTTGTTTGATGGCACGGGATACTTCGTAATGTCCTTGTTTATCACCAGGCCTATTCACTTTGCTTCCTTATCGAACGTGGAAAAGGCAGTACAGACTTCGCAGCTTTTTTTTTTTACCGGTGATGTGGATGTCATTGGCATAATCCAGCAATTGTACGCTCTTATAGTAAATTGTTCCTAAGCGGTTCAGTTCTGCAGCTCTTATTATCTTCTCCAACATCAAAGTAAATAATTAAAGGGAGTCGCCCTGTCTGAAACCCCATTTAGTAGCGAACGGTTCGGAGATGTCTTTCCCAATTCTGACGGGGCCGGTGGTATTTTACACAGCCGTACGTGTTTTGAGGGGATGCCAAATTGAGACATAGCGGTGTATAGGCAACTCCTTTTAGTGCTGTCGAAAGCGGTTTTAAAGTCGACAAATAGGTGGTGAGTGTCGATCTTTTCCCGTGGGTCTTTTCCAAGATTTGGCGTATTGTGAATAAATGGACTGTATTGGATTTGCCAGGCCTAAAGCCATACTGATAAGGCCCAATCAGTTCATTGACCCTGGGCTTCAGCCTTTCACACAATACGCTCGATAAAATCTTGTAACCTATGCTTAGAAGGCTGATCCCGCGGTAGTTGGCACGCATTACGGGGTCGCTTGTGGGCAGAGCGCACTTAAAGTCCAGTCGTCGGACATGCACCTTATTAGCTCCTTGCCATCGTAATTGAATAGCTCGTGCTGACAGGCCGTCAGCTCCAGCAACTTAGTTCCTTTTCATCAGCATAATCGCTATTCGTACCTCATCATAGTCAGGCGCTGGAATCTCGACTTCATCGCCATCGACTGGGGACTGGGGTTCGTCTTCTCCACTTCTTTCAGTGCTTCTGCCATTCAAAAGGGTCGAAAAGTGTTCACTCCATAACTTGAGTACGTTCTGGACATCGGTCACTAGGTCGCCATGGTTGTTCCTAAAGGAGTCTTATAACCTTCCGTAAGTCGCTCAACTCTCTGCTAACAATTTCGGGTGTTTTCTCTGCCGGCCAGCATTTCAAGCTCTTCGCACTTACGTATTTCGACCTCTTTCTTCTTATTGCGGTAAATACGTCTAGCTTCAATCTTCAGTTCTCTATAACGATTCAACATGGCTCGCGTTGCGCCCGATCGCAGCGTAGTCCTGCAGTCGGCACCTTTCCTATCTGCAGCTTCTTGTCACTCCTTATCATACCAGCAATGAGCGAGAAATGTGGTTCCACTGCTCGCACTGCAGCAGGTGTGAGAGTCCAGTGACGAATCAATTGGAATCCTGTTTTGATTGCAGCTTTTCGACGTAAAGCTTTCCTTGTATTGTTGGGCGCACATTTTTTGCTGCACCGAGGCGGGTGCGTATATTGGCAGCATCAATATACATATTTAGTCGTGCAAGTCGATGTTAGGCCCTCGAAGTGTACGTATGCACATCTAAAACACTGGAAGTGTACCTTCCTTCTATCACAACATGCTCGATTTGGTTTCCCGTTTTTCGATCTGGAGACACCAATGTCGCTTGATAGATCTTTTTATACTAGAAACCAATATTACATACTACCAAGTAGCCTCAGCACGTTATCGGACGTTCTATGTGGAGGCTGAATTTTCGGACAGCGGCACCAAAGCTCCCTCGTTGCCCTCTTTGGTATTGAAATCACCAAGCACGATTTTTATACAAGTCGGGAGCAGCGCTAATATGTACGCTTTAAGCGCTCGTAAATGAGATCCTTGGATGCCTCGTCCTTCTCTTCCATCGGGGCATTGGCACAGCGAGATGTTGAAGAATATCGCTTTGATACGGATGCGGATCATGGATGGCGGTGATGTGAGCCTTTATTTTCCCTAGGACATCAACCAGCCGGGCAGAGGCGCCTTCCTGATTAACGGTTCGGATATTCCAAGTGATGCATTTTTTAAATTCATAGCTCTACATACCTGTATAGTAAACCAAATAGCCAGACCAGACGTTATTCAAAATAAAAAATGTAGAAAAATGAACTTTTCCGTATGCTCTTTAATATTTGTTCGAGTTCCGCAATTTTGTAAGATAAACTAACAATTTATAATCGTTGCTTTGCAGCGAAATATCTTCTCTTAAATTATATAATTATGTGTGTATAAATATGAGGGCGTATTCAACATTTTGAGTAGGCAGATTTTGTAGACTGGTATATTCATTTACGCTAAATTATACAAATTTTTTTTTGTTTTGTCACACCGTGTAATAAATAAAGAATTCATTAAGGGCCGTTAACTTATCTATTTTAAAGTATAGTTAAATCATTAGTTAACTCAACACCAGAAAATTCTGTGTAATTTTTCTATAGTTAAGTTTAACTAGTGATTTAACTATAATTTAAAATAGATTTATTAGCAGCCCCTTATATGCTATTTTTATTATAGAAATTTATGTGCACTATGTGTTTTCTGCCATCTGCTGCTACCTGGCTATGCCCATGAGTACGAGTAATTTATTTTAAGAAACATCATAAAGAAAAAGGTTGGGTTAGTTATCACAACCTTTCATACTTCGACTTAAAATGTTAGAGTCTGTCCGATTAATCGGCATTGGCATCGGCATCGGCCAAAAATTTGGCATCGGTCGGACTGAGCAATATTTTCACAAAAATACGCGTGAAAAAATTAATGATAGGATATACCTAATTTTTTTTAGTTTGCATGATCTTGATGCCAGTATTTGGTACTCAACAACATAATACTTAATATAAGATTTGTTTCCTCTATTTTAGTATTTTCAATCTTAGTCAGATTTTAAGTTCGGAAATCCTAAGATTGAGGACGAAAACTTGATTCCTTCTCTGAGTGTAAGACCTAAGTATTTATAGATTAAGTATCGAATGAAAACTGCCCGAAATTTCATCAACAATGCCTTGTTTTTTTAACGAAGTATAGTTAATCATACAGATAATTACTTATGTATCCAGGTATTTATGTACATATTTATACAAGATACATTCGAAAGTGCTGTATCATTTAAACAAAAATTAATTATGTTAACATATGCTCAGTTGAACATAATTAACAAATCCATACTTTAGCAAAAGTTGTTGCTGCAGTTAAAGTGTAGTTACATATGTATGTACATTTAGCATAGTTGGTAAATTTATGTTAAGCTGTTATTTTAATTAACATACATATGTATATACTCGCATTTTAGCAATGAAATAATTACTGCGAAAGATAAATATAACCGATAGTAAAAATAGGCTGTGGGAAATTGCTGGCAGATATTGCAGATAAAGGAGAAATTAAATCAGATATTATTTAAGGCAAATAGTAAATATGTACATACAAACAAGTAAATCAGTATCGATTACATAAAATAATATTGATTTTAAAATTGCTTCTCATTATTGTGATTTGAGTTAAATTATTCATTAAATTATGCTGCTTATATTAACGGCTCTATTCTGTATGAGCGACAAATTCTTGTCAAAGTTTTTTTTTACCGGAAAAATACATATGTATGTCAAAAAGTTTAAATTTGTCAGTTTATAAATTTTTGTCACCGTTACAAAATTAGGATATAAACCTGCAAACCTTTTTTTCAGAGTATTCTGAATCGTAGAGAAATATTAAAGAATTCGTAAAGATCCCACCCGGTTTTTTGCCGAATTTGTAAAATGAAATAAACTTTGCACACTTCGATTCTTTTACGAAATTTCGGAAGAAAATCGGTAAAGAAGTGAAAATAATGCTGCTATGTGAATAATTTCTTGAAGAATTTGTTCAAATTCTATTTATTTTTCCTACAGAAATTTCTTTACGAGCTCGTGTCAACCACTTCATACAATTTTCTTTGAAGATTCGTTAAAAATCGCTACAGAAATGAGATACTCGTAAACAGAGTCCGACCGATTAATCGGCATCGGCTAGTATCGGCCAAAAGATTCGGCATCGGCATCGGCCGATTTTGGCAGATTCTTAGCCGATTCTTTTTTTCCGAAATTTTAACAAATGTTCATCAAAATTTTAAACTGTTTAATAAGATTTTTTTAGAATTTTTTTGAGTACGCCACTCTCTTTTAAATTTTAGTATAATAAATTGCAAGTTTGAAGTAGCTAGGTAAGTGTTGATTTTCGACAATTTTTTGTTCACGCATTTTCTTCCAAAAAAAGTATGTTCGAATTTTTTTTTGTATGGAGAAAATCCGCAATACCTTCCACATAAAAATTTCCAAAAATCAATATAAGTCCTAGTTACTTAAAATTTGTACTTCATTATAATAAAATTGAATGGGCTATAAAACTGCATATTTAGAATGTTTAAATAAAAAGTTTGCAATTTTTACTAACATGGTTTTTATTAGATAAAGAGCTACAATTTAATAAAAAAGTAGAAACATTAAATAAACGAAAGGGAAATAGCCAAAGAATTCTAAAATGTCGTTACTGTAAGTATTGTTACGATTATCCATTAATTCAATCGCTGAATATCTAAATCCTTCGGGTTCTTTTCACTGGATTGTTAGATTGTTTACGTTACAAAAATGCCTTTATCATTAAATATCTACGGTTACTGTTTATTAACAAATTGTATTCATGGCGCAATAAACAGGTGACGTAATAAAACAGCTTTCTCACTTTATTTTCTGGCATTCGGCTGCCTTATATATATAATTTTATAGGTAAATTTTCAAATAAGGCCAAGTCAAAATCTTTCTTCTCACTCTAATTACTTTACCTGGTATAATTCCACCATGTACAACACCATTATAGTCAGCAGGAGTTGCATATTTTTACTACTATGAGTACACCTATTACATATTTTTACTACTATGAGTTCAACATTGAATATGAAAAAGACTATGGAACAAAGTATTGCAATGATATGTATGCTTACAAATTATTTGTTTTGTAATGTTATTTGCTTATGTTTTTCTTTTGGTAGTATAAAAGTTTATCAAAAAATTTGTTCTTGAATGAATTTATATTCCGATAGTTTTTTTTTTAAGGAATCGGCTCGGCATCGGCCAAAAATTGGAAATCAGTCGGACTCTACTCCTAAAGATTTCGTTAAGATTTTGGTAACATCGGTTGGCAGGGAAAGTATATACAGTGCAATCCCGTTATAATGGACTTCACGGGACCGAGTCAAATTGCCCATTATGACAGTGTTAATTTCATCAGAATATAATATTTTTAAGTAATATAGAAATAATGTACATGTACAAATACTAAATTGTATACTTTACACAGATACAAAACACAGATCAAAACCAACCGTCACTTACAATCTATCGCAGAAGCTTATTGTCTATTTTGACGGATTTCAGTAAACCAATGAACTTTGTTTAAATATATAGACATTTTCTATTGCAGAGACGGTTGACTCTCTTTACGGAATTCGGGGAATTACCGAACTTTTTTAATGCAGAGAAAACCATATCGGTTTTGTCCATTATAGGCGGAGTCCGTTATAACCGATTTTTTTTTCATTCTTATATTCGAACAGAGTTCCCATCTTAAGTCTTCCACCTAATTTTCTACGTTGGATCTCTTCATACCTCTATGATAGATCACAAAGGGTATTGTTCAAAAATACTATCTCTGACGTCATTGATGTTACTTGAGGAGTCCCTCAGGGTAGCCACCTAGGCCCGATTCTGTTCTTGCTTTTTATAAACGATATTTCTACAGATATAAAATTCTCCAAAATTTTAATGTATGCAGATGATGTAAAACTTTATAAATCGTACGTTTCAATTGAAGAAAGGTCTTTGCTACAATCAGACTTAAACAGCATGGCGTACTGGTGTAAAGTAAATCTTATGCTTCTAAATCTTAAGAAATGTAAAGTAACGTGCTTCTCGGGAAGAGCTGTTCTGCCAGTTTCTTATATAATAGGTAACCATAACCTGGAACAGGTATACAATTTTGTGGACCTTGGTATCACAATGGATCCTAAGCTTAATTTTAATCTTCACATTTATGTGACAGTCAACAAGGCTAAAGGTGTACTTGCATTTGTGAAACGATGGTCAAAAGAATTTAGTGACCCTTATATCACTAAAACCCTGTTTACAACATTAGTTAGGCTGATTCTGGAATACGGCTCGGTGGTTTGGAATCCAAGGTATCAGACAAGATAGAATCAATTCAAAAACAATTCCTACTTTTTGCTTTAAGAAATTTCCGATGGGATTCTCAATATAGTCTTCCACCTTATACGAGTCGCTTAAAACTTATTAACCTTCCTACACTTGCCAGTCGCAGGGAAATGCTTGGTATAATTTTTATGGTTAAATTACTGACCGGCTCAATTTCAAGTCCGTCTCTTCTGGCTGATGTAAGCTTTAATGTTCCGTCACGCGTATCAAGACACTTTTGTCCCATATTTCTGAAAGCTTGTAAAACCAATTTTGAATTGCACGACCCACTCCGTTGCTTATGCCAGGATTTTAACTCTCATTCCAGCACGTTTGATATATCAGATCCGCTTTTCAGCATTAAGAAAGCGATACTCTCTCAATAAGTGAATTATTGACATAAATACATAAAATCAGCTGATGAATTTAGTTCTGTAGCTGAACAGTTTTAGATCTCGACACTTAACAAACTCCTGCCTATCGCGACTCGGCACAAAAAATTTAAAATATTGGTTCCGTACGTCATGCGGACTGCGCCCCTCGTGCGGATGGGCGGGAATGGAGGGTAAAAACCGTTGGGATATTATTATTATAAAAAAAGCGAGTCCATTATAAAAACTGCATCTTTACAAAAAGGAACTATATTTTAGAAAGCAAGGAAATTTAGTTTTTCATATCCTACGAAAGGAATTATAAATAGTGCACTAGAAACGTAACTTTTTTTTTAATGTTGTTTTTAAAATACAGTGGGAGTTATTAATATTCGCTTTTACTTATTTCAATAACTTTGTCTATTTTTTTTAATAAACTTAGCAAATGTTATATTGAGGTTGTTCACGCTTGCCTGGTTATCAGGTCATGTGGTTAAAAATTATTATTGTGTAGTGTATTTTATTGTTGTAAACTGAATAAAAAATATAACCACATGACCACATAAGCTGATAACCAGGCAAGCGTGTACAACCCCATTGATGTATCATTAAATTATATTGATGTTTAATATCTTTAAATGTTACGAAATTTTTGCCTCTAGTTTACTGTGAAATGTAACCGTACAATATTTGGAAAGCTCTAGTATGTGAAGCGTAACTAATATTTGGTTATTCCGCGTGTTTGAAGTTAGCGTGTAAATTGAGTGCGTGAATGTTATTTTTATGAGATAATATCTTAAAGGTATTTGGGTCATTCCATTGTGACTGGTGGAACATTTTACTCCAGAATGTGATCAATTGTGAATTTCTGCTATACCGTCGGAACTTATACAACAGCGAAAGATATTCTTTAACATAGAACGTTAACTAATGTTTAAAATTGTTATAACAAAAATACCAAACGATTTCTTAGTTTTATGTAACTACCCTGCAGTACTGCTTGAGTCAATCGCTACTTTTGAACCGCTACTGCACCGACTCCTAGGTAAGTAGCTACTCTATCAACCCGTGGTAGTGCACATGGTAGTGCAGAGTCGAAGCAGTCGTAAGCAGAATAGCGAAAAACTACGACAGAGGGCGCCCATAAATCACGCAAGTGACTACTTTAGTAACTCTCGGTAGTGCAGAGAGAGCCGATGGTGACTACCGCCTAGGACATTGCCTTGTAAAAGTAATCGATGAAATACACTGCAAGTAGTCGGTCGGTAATTGACGGTGTTTATCAGGTAGCTACCGATTCAGCAGTCCTGTAGTCACTCCCCCGTACTGCAGGGTATCAAAAGAACTCTATTTTATCCTTGTGCTCTCACAGTCGAATTTTAGCCAAAACACGTAATCTTCTCGAACGATGTTTTTGTGTTGTAAAATATGAATTATACGCTTTCAATAAAAAATGAGGTTTATATAATCTTCATAGAAATATTTAAAAATATTTAAAGTTGTGACTGGTGAGACATCTCCCTGTGACTGGTGTAAAGTAAATATGCGTCAAATAAAAGTTTCCATAGACAAAAATTACAACTTCTTTCTTTTAATTTTACTAATGAATAGAGATAATAAAGGCATATTTAAATTGATGTCGTTTCGTTTAATAAGAACGATAATCTTCTTCTTTATACTCTAAATGAAATTAAAACCCAAAAAATATATAAAATATTCGTGCCACTGTGTTCGTTTACGCTTAACCGAGGCCAATGATATTAGGTGGGCGTGTATTGTTGGTTCCAACTTAAAAGATAGGACAGTTTTGAACCCGAAAAAAAAATGTTTTTTCATCAAAATTTTGTCTATGCTTCTCGCAACGTGCTTATCTTAACCCTGGAAGTGTTTCGCTATTTCGACCCTGTCTACGGGCTTGTTAGTCGAAACGACTAACACCAACTTTGAATTCAAATTACAAACATGAACATAAAACAGTTTAGAAAGATAATACATTTTAAGATTTTTAGTTCTTATATTTTTTAAAATACATTCACAAAATATTAAGTACATATTGTTTTCTCTGTTACATATAATAAACTAAAAGGTAAATGGCTTAAGAGAGAGGTACGAAGAAAGACACGGCTTTTGTTAGACGAATCGACTAACGAAGCACGTCCAAGACAGTGTTGCCGCGCCCGCAAAATAAAATTTACAAATCCCGTTAAAATAAAGCAACTTATTTAACGGGTCTTAATAAAACGAAAATGCTTGGAGTTACTGTTGCTTTATTCCCAAGCCTGGTAAATAAGTTATAGAAAAAAAAATATTAATCAAGTAGGTAAAGGCAATATAAGGCTCAGCTTTGTCGTTAAAAGTAGGGATTTTATAGTCTAACAGTTGCTTAATTTGAAGAATATTAAACATTCTTTCAGGATTCAAATATATGTATATATACTTCTATCATAGTTCGCTGCCATTTCGCTGGTTTTTTTTTTTAATGCATGCATAAAACGAGTTTGGTATCATGTTATCCAGTATGTGCGTGTTGATCTTGTCACGCATACTAATGAAGGAGCCTAAAGTTCTAGGCAACGTTGCCACTAACAATTTTCTTCCCAAATCCGACCAAAATCGTTACAATCTACCAAATAAATTTCAATAACAAAAGTATTCTGAAAGCATACAATTCATATATATAAGATTACATAGTTTGTACATTTTAAAACAAACAAGATATAAATAAATGCAGATACAGTCTTATAGCGTTTTCTTTTCTCGAAAAAAGGCTGCACTTATTCTGCCTTGTGTTCAGTGTTGCCGTTTTAGCCCTTTGGTGGCTAAATTTGGCTACCAAATTCTTTTTTTGGCCACAAAAATTTGAAATTGCCCCTAGCCCATTTTTTAGCCCTTTTCAAAATTTATTCATCATTGACATTCAAATTTTTTTTATGATTTTCATGAATTTAACTCTTCGCTCATAAAGCGAACGCCTTTCCTTTAAGGCAAGTAAACATATTTCTATGTATGTTCCTTACGTTTCTGGGCCGTTATCTTATCCGTTAACGATTTAACTATACTTTAAAATAGGTAAGTTGGTGGCCTTTAATATGCTTTATGTGTTACACAAAAAGTTTTTTTTGTTGAATAAAATAGTAATTCTTTTCAGAGTTCGTTGTTTTTCTATACCAGTAATTATAGAAAATGTTTGCGTGTATACTTACATCTTTATACTAGCAGTACCCCGGTGTGCTTCTCTACACCAAATATTGAAAAACGAATGAAAAGTCCTGGAATTTTTCTATATGAAAATTTACCATTTGTTTTATTTCAAAATTTTTGATTCTTTATTTTAAATCTTCATCCAACAGGTTTGGATATACAACATTTTTTGTTTTTCCATCTTGGGTATGAAACAAGTAAACAATTTGGAATGCCAACTCTTGAACAGGCCACGTATAGCTACCAATTCCAGTAATCTACCACAAATATTTCAAGAGATATACCAGATGAAAATTTTTGTTAGTATGGGTGGTGCCACGCCCCCTTTTCCGAATTCGGGGAAACTTAACACAAACCATCTGCATAATAGCCCGACTATGCCGTGTAAATTTGGTTGAAATTTTGCACTTATTCTTTATATATAAGATGTGAGGTGTCACGCCCTCTTTTCCAATACTGCCCATTTTTATCCATGATTATGGAATTATTTGTTATACCTCTATACCAACTTCCAGTACTCTACCACAAATATTTCAAGAGATATACAACAAAAACAATTTAGTAAGTATGGATGGTGCCACACCCCCTTTTACGAATTCGGGCAAACTTCACATAAACCATCTGCATGATAGCCTGAATATGCCGTATAAATTTGGTTGAATTCGGTGAAGCCGTTCTCAAGTTATAAGCTCACACCAAATACGTGTACTTATTTGTATACATAAGATACATATATATGCCACGCCCTTTTCCAAATTTGGGAAAACTCCACATAAAATATCTGCATGATGGCCCGAATATGCCGCATAAAGTTGGTTGAATTCGGTGAAGCCGTTCTTAAGTTATATTGTCACACCAAAAACGTTCACTTATTTTTATATTTTAGTTAGTATGGGTGGTGCCACGCCCCCTCTTCCGAATTCGGGAAAACTTCGCATAAACCATCTGCATGATAAATCGAATATGCCACATAAATGTGGTTGAATTTGGTGAAGCTGTTTTCAAGTTATGAGGTCACACCAAAAACGTGCACTTATTTTTATATATAAGAGATGTAGGTAAAAAGATTTAGCTACCATTTTTAGCCACAACGACGATTTTTAGCTCTTTTTTAGCTGGAATTTAGCTACCACTAAAAGTGTTTCGCGGCAAC
>NW_023458564.1:10564208-10579534 GCF_013731165.1 Rhagoletis pomonella | reverse complement strand
TAATTTAATCTTGTAAAAATGCAATTATTTTCCCTATCAGAAATAAGCGTTTTGCTTTAAAATTGTTAAAGACTTACAGGCCAAGTGAATAATTCAGCTTTATGAAGTTCTATAAATAAATTGTGATGGAGTAGTATATTTTCTGTTTCATTCTCATATAAAGAACGCAACATTTTCTCAGGTTTCAGGGCAACGCAGGGCATATAAAAGGGCAGAACTTTTTTTGAGAAAAGAAAACGCTATTAGGCACTGAGATGAGATCATTTAACATTTCCTTATTGTAAATACCCTGCAGTGAAAAGCCAAACCAGTTAGAAAAAATACTAGTTCGTTAACTAGTATGTGCCTACCAGTTCGACAATTTCGAAGAACTTAGGCGATCAGCGACATCTGCCTTTGAATTGCCAAAGCCAAAAATAAAACGCAATTAATTGCTTTTCTTACAAATGTCGGCTGTGGCGTCACGTGAAGACTACTGATTCTGGTTCTGAAATCGCAGGTTCGAGGCCGCTTGGAGGTGGTTAAGATTTTTAAAGTTAAATAAATGTAAGTAAAAATAATTTATTCAATTTAATAAATAAATAACAAATTTTAAAATCTAATTGCGTTGCAAAAAAACATTTAGGAAGATATATAAAAACAAAGAAATTAAACAAAAATATTTTTTTATTAAATTAAAAAATTACAATAAACAGCATAAACAAAAAAATAAATTTATAAAAAATAAAAATAAAATAAAAAATAGAAAATAAAAAAATTTTACCTGCGCCAGGATTTGAACCTGGGACCTCAGGCTTACCACGCGAGTGCTCTTCTCTGTCGGCCATTGTGACTGCTGGAGCGCCGCGAGCAAAAAGGCACAATTATGCTTTTCACGGGGCATGAATTGGCAGACTATCGCATCAACTGGTATGATGCTACTAGTATTTATACTAGTAGATGCTGATGCATAGCCTGACAATTGACATCTCGTAGGACATCGCAATGTTAAAAATACCAGTCGCTAACATTGAAAAAGGATAGAACGTGAACTAGTTCGGCTGAAACGCAAACCGCTAGAATTCTAGTTTACAACTATTAGCTTTCCCTGCAGGGTACTAGCTCCTACTGCCAATATAGGAGTATTACAAATATGGGTGTAGCACTATCAAAATCTGGAATTGTTGAGAACTTTGTACTTAAATTTAAACAAGAGAGAACATTTTTTCTGTACAAATGTCCAAACCGTGACGGTGGAATCGCCCTTAAATAAATCACAAGTAGAAAGTCTAGCCCTTGGAGAGAATTTTCAAATTCAAGCTGGAAAAAATTTGGCAGTAAGAATTTGCAATTAGAAAATACATATGATTGTGGGACATGGTTTGATTTTTCGTCGACGATAATTAAGTTTGCTAAAACTAAAAATTTACAAACTTGGGAGATTTTAGAATGAACAAGTAAGAAAGTCTAAGTTCGGGCGGAGCCGAACATTAAATACTCGGCGCAATTATTAAATATATGTTTTCCACCTTTCCGAAAGCTATTGCTACACGATAAGCCGGGGTGTATAAATTTTAAGTAAATTAGCGTCCTTAAATTTCGAAATATTGCAGTTTCAAGCATTTCTGAAATATACCGTTATATGAAAAGCGGTCGTAATTTTAGTCCGATTTCAATAATTTTCAACGCTTTGCTTTTATGTGGCAAGCACAATAACCATACCGAGGTTGGTTCAAATTGCTAGAACGGTTAGCGAGATACATATATGTGATCATAAGTGGGCGGTGCCACGGCCATTTTCCAAAATTGTATCATAAGCGTATTTCTTGGAAAAAATTGTTGCAACCATCAATTTTGAATAAATTAGCTTTAATATTTACTGATTTATCGAGGATTTCGTATTTTTCTAAATTACCGTTATATGGCCATTTGGTATGTTGTGGCAGGACCAACAACTGTGCCAAGTTTGGAAGAAATTGGTGCAGCGGTTACCAAGATATACACATTTAACCATAAGTAGGCGTGGCTACGCCCATTTGCCAAAATTTTTTAATATTCTTATTTTTCGTCTAAAACTCATTGTAAATATCAATTTTGAGTGAATTATCTTCAGTAGTTACTAAAATATCGCACTTTTCGTATTTCTGAAAATCACCGTTATATGGGAGGTAGGCGTGGTTATTGTCCGATTTCGCCCATTTTCAATACCGTCCGTCCTATGCCCAAAAGAAGTCCACGTACCAAGTTTCGTTAAGATACCTCAATTGTTACTGGAGTTATCGTGTGCACAGTCGGACGGACGGACGGACAGACAGTCACCGCTTAATCGATTTCTCTTTTCATTCTGATCATTTATGTATACATTTGTCTATATCTATCTCGATTCGTTTTGCCTGTTACAAACAACCGTTATGTGAACAAAGTTATAATACCCTTGTGCACAAGTGCGCTCGGGTATAAAAATAATTGCAACGCGTTTCACTGGTACAGTAAGTTTTATGATTTTTAACAGCAACGTAGTTTCGAAACTTGGCAAATCCGTCCACCCTTTTAGCACTATGTGTGAAGAAATTGTAAACATCTCTGACCAGTTTTTCGACTTCTACGGTTATTTCTTTAAACGATTGTAAAAGTATCAAAAGTTCAAAAAAAATATCCCTCAAAAATTCATCGAGAAATGGATCACTTTTGATCCACTTGGATCAAAACGGTCACACTATCTGTGACAACACGCGTGTTTCACCAATATACGAACAGCGGTAGCGGAGCAATGATTTCCACACACACAATAGGTTTTTTCCCTATCACTCCGGACCGGATTCGGTAATTAGAGAATAAGCGAAAAGTTTGCTCTCAAAAATGGAAGTACGGGAACGCAAAAAACCACATTTCGTGCGCAGAATTTTAGAAACAGCCGATTCACGTTGTTTTTGTTTTTGTCATTTAAATGCAAACACTTCGAAATTGAATTTTGGTTTCACAAATTCGATTTTAACTTTATTAATATTGAACGTATATCAACAGTCCATTCACTATTCCTTAAAAGCACCAAGTAAATGCAGGCGACATGTAAACACAAAACAGCTGGTATGCACTTTGACACTTAATCCATTTTTACCCGGAGAAAAAGTCCGGGCTGTTTCGGGCAGGAAGAAGAAGACACTTACGATCCAATACCTTCCAAGTTTCGCTCTCTATTACCCATTTTGTTGAGTACGGGAATGATTTCTGGGCTGTTTTGGGCACCCGCGTTGCGTACGGGAAAGAACCTAGTCTCATTCATTGAATCGTTTTCCCAATAAACACAAAAACGAGGGCGACATCGTATCGAATTCGGCACAGAACTCGAGAAAAAAAAATTTCTCGAATGTATTTTTTGGGCTCGTTTCGGATTCGGGAATGAACCTTTGCTTGGCGTGGGTGATGACATAAATGGCTCTGATACCATTCACTAATGCATATACGAAAGCACCCAGGGTCTTAAGCGAACAAATTATTAATTTTAACTCCACTTTATTATATTTCTGCGGCATTCCAGTTAACATCCATAGATATTTCGATGAATTTTGTGGATGAAGTATCTAAGAAATTCTTCCAATATTGCGCAGACCGACCAAAGAAAAAATCAAATTACAACAAACACGGTGCAGAACAAATCTAACATGTATAACAAAAATTACTGTTTATTTATGTTGTTAAAAATTAAATACGGATTCACATTTTAATAACTTATATTCGCACATTTTTACCTTTTGTTTATTTACATTGTATAAATAATTTCAGATGGCTAGTTTTTTAAATACTATAAAACTTTGGTCGGTATTTGGTTTGGTATTTTACCAATTTAACAATAAAAACAAATAAACAGTTTCCTTATTAGTTTAAATTGCATTCATTCAACATGCGATCAGCTGTTTTTCGTACTGGCAAATTCTTACAAGTAAAAATTTATCCAGTAAAATCCAGTAAAAACTTGCAACTTCAACTGTCATTTTTCGCTCTCTCAATTTCCCCTACTTTCCAAGTTTTTGCGTGCGAAAATGCCAAAACATGAAAATTCGTAAATACTTTTACTGGATTTGGCTGGAAATGAGTAAACAAACACAAGTTTTATTTGGTAATGTTTTGTATTTAGGTGACTCTTACCTGAGTGTATGGGCACTCATAAATTATTTTCTTAATTGTGCCTCGAAGACGAAGCAAAAAAAAATGATTTACTCGAGCTCGCCTCGAATTCGAAACGAGTCCAAAAAATATATTCGAGAAATTTATTCTCTCGAGTTCCTCTCAACATCGTAGCCCTCGTTTTTGTCTTTATTGGGTGTGTGCATTGTTCAGCTGGCGCACTTCGTATGTGAAACACACGATGTAGCGAAACATTCTATTATTTAGTCTGTTCCTTTGAACTTCGGACTTAAACTTGTGGAACTGTCAAACTACAATTTTACTCTCTCAAAAGAGAGTAAAAGGAGAACAGATGCAGAAGTGCACGGAAACGCAAAAAGCACTCTTTCCTGTAAAAACGTCAGTCGGTTTGTTTACATATCATTGATACAACACTGATTTGACTGAAATATAACTACATAATTATTAAAATCTATATATATTCAAATATTTCGTTGTTTACTTCCATTTTTTAACAAATATAAGGTTCTTTGCTTTCACCGCTTTCTGTTTTTGTTCGCACATGTAAATCAGCTGATCGTTTGACACTTTTCATGAACTTACAGGAAAAAAATCTCCGTACTTAATCCTGTAACTTCTAACTAGGAACAATTGCTCGGTTACTCTCTCAAAAGTGTTCCCACTTACAGGTTTTACGTCAATAGGAACGACTTCCTGTAAGTTCTGACTAAATCCTGTAAACCGGACTGCTATTGAAACAGACTAATTCTTGTGTGAAACACACATATGCTCAGAGGGCGCTCAGCATTCTTTAGGGGTGGATTACCACGGTTGCCGTTTTGGTCCAAATGGACCAAATTTGGTAAATTTTTTTTCGGTTGGTCCATTGGTCCAATTCTTTTTAAAATGGCCCATTTCACAAGCCTTTGGTTAGGTTATTATCACCCTTTCACTTCATGCAATAGTTTCGCGTTTTAAATTTTTTCCATTTAATTGATGAATATTCCGCCCTATGTTGAATATCGGTCATCGTCAACAATGTTATTGATGCGCTGACGATCGTCGACGATGACGATGACGATATTCAGCATTGGGCCGATTGACAAACCCTGATAAAAGTGTGAACTCGCCTTGCATGGCTAATCACATGAAAATAATATTCGATTTCAATCGAAAAGATATTAAACATCTTGAAATTATTATACCACATTAAGTTCTTTCTGATACCGATGTATCAATTTTGCCGCTACTCGACTAATTTCCAGCATTGGTAAATTATGCACGTATACATAATTTAATTTCAATTTCGCAAATTGCGGCTGAGTGAAGGTGACTTCAAAAACTGTATCAATATAGAATGGGATCAAGTAAGTTTGATTAAAAATGAATTGGGTGAAGCGGCCTTTGGAGAATTGTGTGATTTAGTTCATAACATTTTTAGTCTGCCTTTTAGTTCCGCAGCAGCTGAGCGCAATTTTTTTTATTTAGCATTAATAAAAACGAAATTAAGAAACAAATTATAATTTAATACTTTAAATAATATAATGTTCATAATATATAATTGTAATGCACTTTGGATGCAATATAAAAAAATGGTTATAAAAACTGAAAAGGCATATTTTCTGATAAAGAGGAATAAACTCCACCCAATTTCCCGATGCAGTGGCGTAGCCAGGGGGGGCCGGGATATGGGGGGATAGATCCCTCCTTCGTCATTGAACTACAATTATTTACTTTTGAATTAATAACACAATACTATTTTATCCTTCTGATTTAACATTTTTTTTATTTCAGACGGATGACAAATTATCTTTTAATGAATATATGAGTAGTCCACTTGCAAACAGCGTTATGTGATTTTATAAAAGTAAACCATAAATTTAAAAAAAACGTCTACGACAACAAGTAACATCCGATCTGAATCTTTTTAATACCTGAAAATTTGGATAAATAAGAGCCGAACACCATTAAAAAATAAAATTGCAGTATGGTAGATTTGTAAATTTTATGTTTAAAAATTTAATATTGCAAGTTTTGAAACAGTAACTTTTACATAGCTAGCTTTTTTTAGCTTTCCGCGTTCTCTCCTCTAGGAAGATTGGTTTGCTTCTTTTTTGCGACCTCTTCCACTAGGCACCGAAACTACCACGTTTTCTTGCAGTTTTCTAAGTTCATACGAAGAGAAGACATTTGAAAGTGTATAAATAAGTATTATAGCGACTTTTGCAAGAGTAGTTAACATTTCATGCTATTTTTTTCAGAATATAGAAACATTTTTCACTCTGCTGTTAGTGGACATGAAACCCACCAAAAACTAAAAATCTAAAAAAAATTTACATAGCGCACTTTGCAAGTGGACTACTCAATTGTTGAATATGCTATCTTATTTGTCCCTTCTTTTTATACAATTAAGGAGCGGCTGAATGGTTTAACGATGTTAGCGGTACATAATGATGTGCCGCTTACAACACAAGAAGTAGTTGAAAAAAATGTGTGTTAAGCAACGAAGATTAAAAATCCCTTTATATGTAATAAGATTTTGTAGACTTGTACGTAAATAAATGTAAATAGATACGCGTAAATATATAAATATGCAGATATATTCAATGTGTAAAAACTGAAGTGTATACTAACGAAACTTCTACAAAAAAAAACTGGACTACACAATTAATTAAAATGGTGTAGTAATTTAATTTTTTTAATTTAAATAAAGCATGAATTCCCCATGGAAAAACCGAGTAGACAAAAAATATATAACGGTATAAATGGCACATACATACATACACTTGTGCTCATACAATTAGGCCACTACATAGAGCATGTGGATTTAACAAAAACACAACATATATAAACCAAGCTTTTGCATAACGGTAATAAAATTAAGAACTGTTACCTATGACGAAAATAAGGAGACAAACAAAAACAAAAGTTAACAATGCATTTGGGTAAAGTTCAGAATAGTATCAAAATACGTAAAGCCACGTGTGCTCACAGAATTAAGCCAGTGCAGGTTAAGTAAAGAAGATAATAATTTATTATAAAAGTTAAAAAAGTAAAGCACAAAGTAGTTACTTTTAAGTTATTTTGAACTGGTTTTCGGATAATTTAAAGAATTTTTTCGTCAGTATGGGGAAAAATAAGAGTTCAACTCCTCAGGAAAGAAAAATTATATGGGAATGCTTTCAAAAGCATAAAAACGTTACAAAAGTAGCAGAGCTTCTGACTTTTTCGAGAGGAAGAGTTAAGAATGCACTCAAACATTTCAAAACAAAGAAGAGTTTTGAGAATTTGCCGCGTAAAAAGCCAAGAAAGACCACGTGTTACGATGACAGAAAAATTGTTCACATGAGTAAGGTGGATCCTTTTTTGACTTCTACTGAAATAAGGACTCGAATGGAGGAGTACCATAACGTAAAAGTTTCAGCTCAAACCATCCGGCGGCGTTTACAAGAAAATTCCTTAAATGGGCGAATCGCACGAAGGAAACCTAACGTGTCCAAAAAAAACATTGCAAGAAGACTTAGCTTTGCGAAGCAGCACCAACAGAAAGACGCAAAATTCTGGGATCTAGTGGTATGGAGCGATGAATCCAAATTCAATGTATTTGGAAACGATGGCAGACCCTATGTAAGGCGACCCCCATTAACTGAGTTAAGTCCAAGGTATACTAAGAAGACTGTGAAACACGGGGGGTCTTCTGTAATGGTGTGGGGATGTTTCAACGCATCTGGCGTAGGCCCAATTGTTAAAATAGATGGAAAAATGACAGGTGTTATGTACAAAGATATCCTTGCGGAACATTTGGATGGCGACTATGCTGATGATCTGCCGTTAGCTTGGATTTTTCAGCAAGATAACGACCCCAAGCACTGCTCCAGGGTTGTTAAGGACTGGTTTGTGGCAAAGAAAATAAATTGTTTGGAGTGGCCGGCTCAAAGCCCCGACTTGAACCCCATTGAAAATTTATGGGGCATTATTAAAAGGTCAGTTTCTGCTAGAAAACCGTGTAATAAAGCAACATTGTGGGCAATGATACACGAGGAATGGGGTAAAATTACACCGGACCAATGCAAGACACTAGTCCGAACAATGAGCAGTCGCTGTAGGGAAGTTATTTTGAAAAAGGGTTTCCCAACAAAATACTAATCTAGCTTTGGTTAGTTTTTGACACGTTAATGTCGAATTTCCTTTAACTACAACAACTTTCTCACAGGTGGCTTAATTACATGAGCACTGAAATTTCATCATCATGAAGATATTTTTATTTTATTTTTTTAATGCGTACCTTGTTGCATATTTGTAAGTTAAAACAATTAAATAAAACTAATTTCCTTTCTTAAAATGGTAATTGTTGTTTTTATTTGCCTTGTTTCAATGAATTACCATGCCACCTTGGTTTGGTCATACGAGTGGCCTAATTGTATGAGCACAACTGTATATGAATGAATGCCCACAGGCGACGCACTATAGGCAAAACACGAGTTTTTTTTCAAAATCGTAGATTTTCGCTTAGAAAAGATATAATGGAATGCAGCATTTAACCCTTTAATACAGAGTCTATCATATATGAAAAGCTTTTTAACCCTTTCAAGGCAGAGGAAAAAGGTTCTCAATATACTTATGCGATATGCTTTTGAACGTGCTTTTTCTCATGTTGACGTAGATATTAATCGTAGAAAATTTTTCCATAGTAAAATAATAAAAAATAAAAAAATAAAATAAAAAATAAAAATATTAAAAATAAAAATAAATAAATAATAAAAAATAAGAATAAATAAAAAGTACGTTGAAAACATTTGAGAGCCATTTTGCCTCTGCCTTGCAAGGGTTAAAAAGCGTTTCATATATTCATATATGACAGACTCTGCATTAAAGGGTTAAATGCTGCACTTTCGTAAAGATATCGATCAGTATAACCATTTTTGTTATATAAGCTTTTTTGTGAAAGCTGATAGTTTACGAGTTATTAGAGTTTAAAGGTAGCGTTTCTTTTTCCAATCTGGCCACTCGGGTACAGCATCCAATGTCCCAAGAATCAAGTCTTAAGATAAAATAAAGAGAAATCTTCCAGAAACAGTGCTAATGGAGTATTAAAGATAGTGTTTTCTAGTGGAATGGGAGCCAAAATCCAAAATCTAAAAAAGTGACATTTTGAACGGTATTTTGAGGGTTAAGTTATTGTTGTTTTAACTTCTCTATGGTTTTCCGATATTATATGATCATTTGTCTTCATTCCATTGTCTCTTTTCTAAGCGAAGATCTACGATTTAAAAAAAAAACTCGTGTTTTGCCTATAGTGCGACGCCTCTAGCCATTGTGTATCACAACTTTAAGTTATCGAAGCAAATTTTTTTTAATAATAACATAACATAATAACAACATCCTTTTATGAACCATGCGTTAAGTTGAATGGAATTTGTAGAAATATATTTCAAAGAAATATTTATTAGTATTTACCAAACCTTTCAACTAAATTAACGATTTGGGATAACCTAAATGAATATTAGAAGCTTTAATACATATACATATTTAGTTATAATTACCAACCCATCATATCCAACCATTTGGCTCTGACTGGGCATTTTGCAGACATTTAAATTTTATCAAGATAATCACCCGAAGCGTGAATCGCAGGTGTTTTTATTTAGGTTAAATATCTGCAATAAATTATAAAAGAGAAGAAATACTATATAATTTTTTACGAATAATAACTCTAATATGATTTCACAGCATTTTTTAAATACTTCAAAGTTTCTATTAACATAAATGCATTTTCCAATTCAATTATAATACATTTTATTTTCGACAAAGTTTCGAGTTTTACTTTAAGGCATTCATGTTTATTGTCATTGCAAAAGCTAAGTGAACTGTAAACTGATAAGCACCTACCATTGATACGTTTGCACACCAAATTTCAATTGTATGTGACTTATGGTTCCGAAGTTATGGCTGATTAAAAATTCTACGACTATAAGATATGCCACGCTCCCTCCTACAAAGTAATTTATATATACCGTAATATAAGCATCTACCATAGATTTGTCTGCATACCAAAATTCAAGTTCATGTGACTTATGGTTCCGAAGTTATAGCTGATTAAAAATTTGCAGGCCTATGGGAGGTGCCACGCCCCCTCGCAAAATTTACACCATATTTGCAAACAAAACCATACTTATAACCTTCCCGGGGTAAAAACAAATAAAATCGTGCGAATCCGTGTAGTGGTTCAAAAGTTATAAGGTAATAAACAAACAGGCATTCACATTTATATATATAGATTATTTTGAATTTTCATGTAAAGCAAAACCGAATATTAATGACTCCCACTGTAAACACCAACTTATTTGGTTTTACCATTGTTCAATAATCACTGATATCGTCAAAGCCCATAAATCTATAATCGATCGATTAACTCTAGAATTGTTAGAAAAATTACTGGAATTACGCAACGAAATCAGGAAATTGAATCAGAAATTATTTTACAACCTAGAATAACGTAAATAACTTTATGACTCAATAAAACTTATTACCCCTAAAATTGTTTAAAACCCATGCCAATTTCTCCAACAAACAAACCCAATGTGAAAACAATCTCAATCCACACACATAATTTATTTATAATCTGAGTTTTTTCGATTTTTGCTCAGATTAATACCCAAAAAAACTAAAATATGTACATATACTAACTTACATAAGTGTATTTATCAATAAATGAAGCCATAAAAGTGTACATATACTTAGACATAATATATTATGTAGCTAGTACTATAATTTCTGACAAGAGAATTGGATCACCTGTGTTCGCCAGCGTTGATACTTTGCAACGATCGCAGACGCTGAAAAAGTGAAAAATAAACTTGTTTCATTTGTTATAAACTGTAGGTATGTATGTTTATACATGATACAAAAAGAAGGTAGTTCCATTGTCGCTTTTTCGTCGCCATATTAACAACCTGACAATTAAGCAGATTGTGAAATTTCGTGCTACCATATCCAGTATCTAAAATCCTTCAAATTTTATTATTAATTCTTTGTTTATTAAAAGCATTTTGTTCTTATAATCGGAATTTGAACAAGCAAGCGGTCTTTTGTTGGGTATGGTTCGGTTATTCGTCCAATGATTTTGGGTTATTGGGTCCACACGCATATCCCAAATAAAACAAGTAAGAAAGTCTAAGTTCGGGTGGAGCCGAACATTAAATACCCGGCGCAAGTATTAAATATATGTTTTTTCACCTTTCCGAAAGCTACCGCTAGATGGTAAGCCGGGGTGTATCAATTTTGAGTGAATTAGCGTCCTTAAATTTCGAAATATTGCAGTTTCAAGCATTTCTGAAATTTACCGTTATATGTACGGTGAACATATTAACCAACGTGCAATAAAGGACATTTTTTTTACATGATTTGATAATATTATTTAATTGTATAAGTTCCCCTGCTGTAGCGAAAAATGAAGTCAAATGCTTTTCAAGGACTTCACCTGGACACAGTGGTGCAAAATTGGAATTTAATGTTCATAATCCACCGGAGCCTCCAATTTTCAACCAAATTTTACTAAAAATCAAAAAAAAAATATTTACTTTTGGTGAACATTTTTTTATAATACTCCTAATTTTTTTTGTGTATTTTTTTTGTTTTGGGAGGACCATACAATTGTTTTCAACTAGTTTTTTTTATGTAACATCTATTAACTGGAACAGAAGAATACATTTACTTCAAAATTGCTACTTTTTCTGCATTTTGCACTACAAAATTTAATATAATCAAATAAAACTTCAGAAATCAGGCTCAACTGGTCTCTTGCAAATATTGCAAGCTTTTATAAAAAAAAAAAAAAAATAATCAAATTAAGTGAAAAATGAAGGCTCCAGTAAGTTTCGAACACTAAATGCCAGTTTTGAACCACTGTGCAGCAGCGGGTTTATTATCCTTTTTCAGTGGAACTGAAAACTCAGCATGCAACACGATTCTGAGCACAGCTTTCCCTATGCTTTATAGATTGTAAATACAAAGATTACAGATTAAACAGAAAACCTTAATCATTATATTTTATATGGGACATTTTTATTTTTCATATCCTGCATTTAAAAATTTACCTCTGAAAAGTGCAGAGCCGATTTAAAGGACAGTTTAAGAAATAAAGGACAAAAGACGCCCTTTATTTTAAAAAAAATTATAAAGGACAGTGGGTTAAAATAAAGGGCTTGTCCTTTAAAATAACGGACGGACGGTCACCGTAGTTATATGAAAAGCGGCCGTTATTTTAGTCCGATATCAAAAATTTTCAACATTTTGCTTTTATGTAGCAAGCACAATAAAAATACCGAGTTTGGTACAATTTGGTAGAACGGTTACCGATATACATATATGTGATCATAAGTGGACGGTGCCACGCCCATTTTCCAAAATTTTACCATAAACGTATTTCTTGGTAAAGAATTGTTTGCAATCATCAATTTTGAATAAATTAGCTTTATATTTATTGATTTATCGAAGATTTTGTATTTCGCTAAATTACCGTTATTTGGGATGTGGGCGTGGTTGTTGTCCGATTTTTAAAATTTTCGGCCATTTAGTTTGCTGTATCAAGGCCAACAACTGTGCCAAGTTTGGAAGAAATTGGTGCAGCGGTTACCAAGATATACACATGTAACCATAAGTGGGCGTGGCTACGCCTATTTTCCAAAAGTTTATAATATTCTTATTTTTCGTCTGAAAATTATTGTAAATATCAATTTGAGTGAATTATCTTCAGTAGTTACTAAAATATCGCAGTTTTCGTATTTATGGAAATTACCGTTATATGGGAAGTGGGCGTGGTTACAGTCCGATTTCGCCCATTTTCAATACCAACCTACCTTGGATTAGCGGAAACCTATATACCAAATTTCGTTGAGATATCTCAATTTTTGCTCGAGTTATCGTGCACACGGACGGACGGACAGATGGACAGACGGACGGACAGACGGACATGGCTTAATCGATTTCTCTATTCATTCTGAGTATTTATGTTTACATTTGTCTATATCTATCTCGATTCCTTTTGGCTGTTACAAACAACCGTTATGTGAACAAAATTAATATACCCTTGTGCACAAGTGCGCTCGGGTATAAAAATGTGAACATACGTCTGCGATCAAAGGATTCAAGATTTAAAATCTTCAAACACTAAATTGTTAATAAATTCGGTGTGAAATATGCACTTTTGTGTAAAAATACCGTGTAGCCGGAGTTGGGCAGATTAGGGTTATTTTTTCTGAGTGCGGTCGAAGGCCTCCAACGCAGAGGGGTATTCTGTGCGTTAGTCCTTTGGTTGCCGTAACCCGAGCTTACATTTTCTGGCAAAATGCTAAGTTTACCACATTTTCAAATAGTTGCCGAGCGGTCAGAGAGGTGAAGGGTGACTTGCCTTAAAGTTTGGACCGTTCTCTTTGTAATGGGCGGAGTCATCAATTTTTTTTCACACCCGCTCCAATATAGTAAAAAATACAGTAAACTATATTTAAGGGATTCGCAAGCAGCCATAAAAGTCGTGTTATGAAATTTCATACCGTTAAAAAAGTATTTGGTTATGGTTTCAAGTCCTCTAAGCATTTGTTTAGCCGTTCAAAACTTTACTACACTCGACACTTACGACACCTTGTGAACCATCTAAATATGTATTAAATTCACACCGAAATGTGTATATCAGAAACAATCATATTCGGCATAGAAAACCGTAATAGTCCTGGCTAGATACATTGTAAAATAATCAGATTTCAAAAAGACACAAAAAAATTTGAAAACCCCTACATAGACATAAGTATATGTTCACTAAAATTTAATTAACCTATGGGAAGTGGTTGTTGTTGTTATTGTAGCGGCTACAACAACCCCGCCCAGATCGGCTGATATCTCAGTCGTTGTCGTCGAGTTCCACTAACGGCAGCCCCAAGAAGCGTGCAGCCTCTATGGGGTCGGTCCACAGGGACGTCGCCGTTAGGGTTGTGGGGTTTTCCGGGCATGCGAAGAGATGTTTCGAGTCGTGAGGGGTCTTTCCCCATGCCGGACATTCGTTCGGCACATCCTCATTTACCCTACTCAGGTAGGAGTTTAGCCTGCTGCAGTACCCAGAGCGAAGTTGGGCTATTGTTGTTCTGGTCTCCCGAGGCAGATGGAGCTCCGTCGCGTCAATGTCCGGTGTTTGTGTGCCTAGAACGGCATTCACAGGTCTTGAGTCTAAATAACTCGAGATTGCGTCCCTGTGAATGCCGTTCAGGGCCTGTCTGTGAGCTGACGGGTTCAGAGGCTGCTTAATGTACATTTGGACTTCGTCCGTCAGTTCATATAGATGCCACATGGGAAGTGGTCATCGTATTTAGTGTAAAATTTAAACATTTTTAAGATAAGATTTTAATTACTTTTAAACAGTTAATGTTATTAAAACTGTTTTATACATAATCCCAAATTTATGATATAAAATCCCTTCTACTAAAAAACTTAAATTGGGTAACGCCGCTTCGAATTTTTAACAATTGAACAATTGTCAAAAATCTACTTCTGAATCAAAAAGTTGTTTATTGAAACTACCTTATTTTTTGTATCATGTGTTTATATAGGTACGTATGCATATACATATGTATGTAATAATAATAGATTGGCTTACACATATGTTAGCCTTTGGCCGAGCTTCTCCTCCGATTTGTGGCGGGCGCCTTGCTGTTGTCACACAAAGAGGAGGGACCTGCAGTGTTACGCCGACTCCGAACGGCGATTGTATTTTTATGAGAAGCTGTTTTTCATGGCAGAAATACACCCGGAGGTTTGCTATTGCCTGCCGAGGGGCGACCGCTGCTAAGAAAAAACTTTTTTTCTACATTTTTTGCGATGTTGCTTTGACCAGGGCTTGAACACAGGCCCTGCGGAGTGGATGTGCGCACTGCTTACCACTACACCATAGTGACCGTATATTAGGGTGGTCCAAAAATGCATGTGAACTTGTAAAGTCGGAATGCTTATGCTCTCACCCACGAGGATTGTTCAATACCGAAATAAATATACCCCTGTTTTATTACTTTGATATCAAAAAATATTTAGAGGTCGCTCAAAGCGCTCATAGTTTTCCATGTTTTGATATGAGAAAAAACCACTTTTCGTAGAAATGGTATAGAATCATGGAAGTCGCTACCTAGGAGCAGGGGGAAAAGGGGGGGGGGGGGGGGGTGTTGATCCCACCCTAACCT
>NW_023458564.1:10547795-10564108 GCF_013731165.1 Rhagoletis pomonella | reverse complement strand
CCACCCTAACCTTAGAAGTTTACCTCCTATGTAGAATACAATACTAAGAAATGGCAGCAGAAAGCCCGGTAGTAAAAAACATATATACCACAGTTTCAAAGTTTATACAAAATTTGGGAAAATTCAACAAAATTTCAACTTTTTAATCTGAATCTTTACATTTTTGGGTATTTTCGTCGTTGGTTTTGGTCATTCACACTCGTCTTTAATGGCGTGAAATTCTAATATCAACCAACATCAATATTATTTTAGTCTTAAATAACTGGTCGCAGTTTCTCCATATGTAATTGCGACTGCTACTTTTTCACATACAACGTTTATGCATAAGTCCATTTACGAAATCATTTTATGAATTTGGGTTAGAGTTGTCTGCATAAACACAATTTCATGAATTTAATTACAGTAAAACCCGCTTAAGTATCTCACGAAAAATTTCGGCTTTTTGAGGTACTTAGGTAGGTTGGGTACTTAAAAGAACCCGCTTAAGTACCTCGATGCGGGTACTGTTAACTTACATAGATATGTAAATCCATGAATATTTAAAACATGAACATTTAATGAAGTAGTAGTGTAGTTTAAAAGCAAGACCATAGCATTATTTAAGATTTTTCAATTAAAATACAGCTCATTCCCTAATAAATACCATATAAACCTAAGCTTAAAATTTTATAGAACACTTAAAGAAAAAAATTCACCAAAATTTAAAATGTTTTTTCTCAGAAGTGTTTTTTGAGTATACAGTCCTATAGCCCATTCAATTTTAGTGTAATAATGTGCAAGTTTCATGTGGCTAAAAATTACCGTTGGTTTTTTATTCAACAATTTTTATTGAGCTCGAGGTCGTTTTTATATGAAAAACTATTGTGGATAGGCAACAATAATTTTTATTTTTTGCAAAAATGATAGAAGTGATAGCTATTTCGGTTGATTTTTTATAATTTTTCCCCGAATTTCAAAATATGTAAATATTTCAAGGATTTTTAAAAGAGCACTTAAAAGGGTAAAATTATAGATAAAATGGTATAGGTACATGGGGTACGACAAATTTAGGTACTTAGGTGGGTTGGGTAAATAAGCGGGGAGGTACTTAAGAAAGGGATTTTCTTCAGATTACATTCAAAAATTCACATTGCCCAAAAATGTTGGTTACTTAAGCGGGTTAGGTACTTAAGCAGAGGGGACTTCAGCAGGTTTCACTGTATACACGAAAATTAACCATGAATTTCGGCATCATTTCATGAACTCATGAAGTGCTAGTCCGGCAACCCCGCGTTTCACAAACAGCTGTTTACTAGGGTATGACGTTTTTAGATACAAAAGTATGTAATGGCATAACCGTGATTTAAAACACTGGAAAAAGTACGTGAATTTGATCAAGTATAAGATACTAGTGAACCCGCATGGCGTTAATAAGCCCAAAATTGAATTTCAAAAACTTAAAAAATATTCCAAATGTTAGTCAGAGTTATAAGAGATTCGAGTGCCACATTTCATCTAAACCGTGCAGCCGTTTCTGAGTGAAGAGCAGTCTTGCATAGTTCATGTTTTTATTTTCATCGAATTTCAATTCATAATATAACGGAAAAAAAAGCTCTTAGTTAAAAAAATAAAACTTTATCATACATCTCATACATCTACAGGTTAAGGCTTCTAATTTCACCTCTCATTTTTGAGATTCCTTTTCAAAAGTATTCTTAACACAAAAATCTCTTTTATCTGTTATTGTGATACACATGTTCGAAGAAATGGCAACCCTCCTAAATAAAGGTCAGGAATAAATACCTTTCAAACCCATTTCGATTTATACCCATCTTTAAGAAATTCATCCACCTTAATGTAAAGGTAACTTTTTGAAAACGCGGCAACTCTCTTCAAGCTAAAGATTTCTTAACATTCTTTTGTTTGACTACGGTACTTTTATATTTCAAATACTTTTTGAAATAGTTAATTGAAACATGTGGCAGCCATTTTCAAAATTATTTTCAAGCTTAATTATTGTTAACTCTCCTTCGCCGGACACTACGATACATATTTTAATTAACTGATGAATTAAGTGGTATTTTAATTTTCAAACATGTGGCAACCCTCTTCCAACACCTCAAAAATATTCTTAGCGTTCAAACTAAAGATTTCTTAAGACTCCTTCGTTTGCCATCCATATATTTATATTTCGTATAACTTATGAATAAGTAAACTAAATTCGACATTTCAAACAGGTGGCGACCCTCTTCAAAATATTTTCAACCTACTACTTTCTGAAACTCCTTTCGTGAGTCACCCATAGACGATACATATTTCTCTTACCTAATACAATTTTTTCAACAGGTGGCAAGCCTCCTATAATTCAACTAAGAAACGAAGCCCAGTTTGTAATAATTGATCTATTTTTTTTAATAATCTGGCAACACTTTTCCAAAAAGTAAAACCTTATTGCACATCTACAGTCCAAAGCTTTTAGTTTGACGCCTCGTTTTGGAAAATCGAACGAACAGTGCAGATTTGATGGCCTTGGTTATTAAATAAATTGAATTTAGTTTTTTAACAGGTGGCAACTCTTTTCAAAAAATTAAACCATTTTGCACATCTACATGCCAAGCGCTTTAATTTGACATCGCATTTTTGAAAATCGGGCAAACGGTACAAATCTTTTATGCTGCATAAAAAATCCCTTCGCGTATTATATATCAAATAAAACACCTCTTTGAGGTAAAATTTTGGAGTGACGAAAGCTGAACTAGAAACAAAAAATTAATGATATCAATTTCGTGACGAAAATTATACGCAAGACGAAAGTTTGTACCAAGTTGATAAGTTTTTATCATTTCTCATATTTTTTATACCCGAGCGCACTTGTGCACAAGGGTATTATAACTTTGTTCACATAACGGTTGTTTGTAACAGGCAAAACGAATCGAGATAGATATAGACAAATGTATACATAAATGATCAGAATGAAAAGAGAAATCGATTAAGCGGTGACTGTCTGTCCGTCCGTCCGTCGGTCCGTCTGTGCACACGATAACTCGAGTAAAAATTGAGATATCTTAACGAAACTTGGTACGTGAACTTCTTTTGGGCGTAGGACGGATGGTATTGAAAATGGGCGAAATCGGACAATAACCACGCCTACCTCCCATATAACGGTAATTTTAAGAAATACGAAAACTGCGAAAACTTAGGCTGATTGCGAACGCTCCGTGGTATATAAAAAATGTTCATTTGCATAAAGACCTTAAAATACCTATGATTGTGGACGAGATAAAAAATTACAGTACGAGTTATGTTAACCGACTAAGCTGCCATCCCAACATACACGCAATAAACTTATTAAATAACAGTCAAGAGACGCGCCGACTGCGAAGGCTGCATCCCCTAGGCTTACCCTTTAGATCTTAAGTTTAATATACAAAATACATTAACTGACATGTAAATAACTCTAATAACATAATTATCAAATTGTTAAGTAACTTACTTGAATTTACATAACATATGTATGTATGTTAACTTTGAAATGCCTTTAATCTATTAAATGGACAAATTGCAATTACAGCAACAGCGCCATTCTTATATATAAGTAGTTATATAATCACATTTACTTATTGTCAAACGACAGATTGTAAACAAGTAATTTTTAGCAAAAAAAAACCGACTTCAACTCTCATATATAAAATATATATATATATATATATATACATCTCATGATGCGCTGATCGGATCTTAACCAGATTAGTATGGGACCACCTCTGAGACACTACCTTTCCGATGCACACTACCCTATCGAAATCGGTTGACGTGGTCCAAAGTTATGCGGTAATATACATAAAAAAAAAAAAAAAAATATTCCGACGAACTGATAACCTCCTCCTATTTTGGAAGTCGGTTAATAAAGAGAGAATCACAAAACCCAAAGTGGAGCCACGGGCAAACCTACAAGTTTGGCAAGGAACCTTTTGATAATACTGCAAGCTTACATAAGGAGCTATATGAGAAGTTTGGTAAGTAGCCTCGCGTTTTTCTTATACTTATTACTTATTGAGTGCATTCAAGATCACTGTCTTCACTTCAGTTGTGGGATTGCTTCATAGATGATGAGGTACTTATGCTTGTTGTAGAAAGCACAAATGAGTATGCTGCACAAAATAATGATCCTGAATTTGTGACAACAATGGACGAAGAAAAGAGTTTCCTTGGCATTTTGTACATTACTGGCTATCATACCTTGCCTAACATACCAGCATATTGGTCTAATCGGGAATCTCTAGACTGCGAATATATAAAGAGATCTATGAGCCGTGACAGATTTAAACAAATCAAGAAATATATACACGTTTGTGATAACCAAAACCTTCGGCCGAGTGACAAATTTGCTAAAGTATCGCCGCTCAATGATACCTTGAATAAAAAGTTCATGCAGTTCGGCGTATTCTCCCACAATTTAAGCATAGATGAGCAGATGATCACTTATTATGGACGTCATTCGTGTAAAATGTTTATAAAAAGCAAGCCAATCCGATTTGGGTACAAATACTGGTGTTTGACATCGGACGATGGCTACTGTTACCAGTTCATACCGTATGCTGGTGCAGCTACAAAATTCAGTAATGATTATAGCCTTGGAGAAAACGTTGTTCTCCAATTATTGTCCCATCTCGAACGTCCCGAGAACCACAATGTGACGTTTGATAACTTTTTTACGAGTTATAAGCTGATGCGTCGCTTGAGGTGTAATGGGTACTTCGCAACGGGTACTGTGCGTGATAATCGAACTAATTATGCTCCTCTGGTGTGCACAAATAATATGAAGAAAAGACCGAGAGGCAGCTCTGATTTCGTATTTGATAGAAATAGCGAAGTACTAGTTACACGCTGGAATGGCAATTCGGTAATTTCTCTATACAATAGAGTTGTTTAATTTTTTCTGTTGTATAATATTCATTTCTTTTGTGATAGGTTGTAACTATTATGCCAAACTTTCTTAAACATGAGACACTACGCCATGTTAAGAGATATGATCGCAAAGGCAAGAAAATGATTACTGTTCGCCAGCCGTTGCTCATTCACGAGTACAATCATCGCATGGGTGGCGTAGACTTGTTCGACAATGCTATGAACAATTATCGCATTAAAATTCGTGGAAAGAAGTGGTATTGGCCATTGCTAACGAATGCTTTTGATGCAGCTAATTTTTAATGCCTGGAAACTGAAATTTTTTTGTGCAAAATATGAAAAGTCCAAGCCGATGAATCAATTCGATTTCCGTGTGGAAGTTGTGGAAGCTTTGGTACTTGATGTACGTACTTTTAAACGACGAATAACCAACCGAGATGGAGGCCAACGAACAGACGGTTTGAATCACATTGTAGAAACATGTTGAAACTCGTCAATGCGGCATAAAAACTCAACTCTAAAAAACTGTTTTTCTGACTATCACAATGCAGTCGAACCCGATGCAAAAAAGATAAAAAGATCTCATTAATAAATATTTTATAATAAATGATATATTTTATATTACTTATTTGCTTTTCTATAATAAAAAATACAGAAGGACCTCCATTTTTTCTTTCTAAAAAAGTTATGTGAAAATCAATATAATCTAATATTTTATACTCTTTTCGCCGGATGGGTATTTAAATACTCCCTCCAAGACATAGGACCAGATTCCCAGTGCGTTTGCGTGATCAAGTTTTTGGTTCCTCTTGTGTTTAGAGAATACTATAGGCAAATTGATCATGTATTTTGACCTTGTTCTACTAACTTTTAAATTTTATACGAATTGGCAAATATTTGTTAATTTTTTTTTATTTACCATATTTGACTAAAAAAACGGCAAAAAACATTCGGAATTCAGGAACATTTTATAGAAACAGTAACTTACACCACAATTTCGTAACCTTGCAAAAATAAATCAGTGTCATAGCTGTTACGGTTTCCGAAATATGGCGATTTGGATGAACCCTGTTTTGGGGGTATTTAAATACTCCTTCGTCGTTAATGGGTTAAGTGGTGAAAACATAAGTTATTATTATTTGTTATCTTGATTACAGTTAGTTTGTTTGAAATTTATAGATATTTCACTCTATTTACTTCTTTTGGCTGAACGATCCATCTCCACGATCATATAACCTTTCGTTTGTTTTTCACGATTATCGCCTCTACTACGATTATCGTCTACTTTTCGTGTTAGAAAATTGCAAACTAAACGAAAGCAAAGTAACGATCTACTGTTGTGTTGCTAGACGAATTACAAAGAACCAAGTGACGAACGATTCGTGTGGCAGACAAAACGAACGCTCGTTTCGAGATATGTGATGAGGCTGTATAGATATGTTTCAATAGACACATCTATTTGAATAAATCATTTAGATGTAGATAGCGTTGTAATTTATTTGAGAAAAATAAAATATTTAAACATAATTATTGTATGGATTACACTGGATCAGAAATTTTAGTTTTGCTTTTGTTCTCCAGAGCCCACTTTCCAATTGTTATGTAGAATTGCTCGGTCATTCCGAAAATCGAGCTAATTTTTTTCCATGGATACGTTTTCGAGATATTTGCAATTTACCGTTATTAAGCCAAAAACTTAATCACGTATATCTTACGAACCAACTGAAAAATCATAATACGGCAAATGAAAGCCAATGAAATTCTCCACAAACCGTATATATGTACATCACTTTTCGATAGGCCTGCTAGTTTCTGAGAAATTTATTAATGACACCTGATTTTTCGTTATTTGATGAAAAAATTAAAAAATTCAAACTTTAAGAGAGGAAAAATAAAAAAGCGACTGTTTGGTTTTTTTTTTTAACTAATTTCATAGAAGTGCAATGGGGTATAGTCGTTGCGCTGGGTATGCAGTTACAGTTGCATGCCTATACTCAATCCCGACTCTTGCGTCCTCGTTCGCGCACTCTGGGCAACGTGAGCAACCCATCTGCAAGATACGGTAACCAATCCGAGTGGAGCCTTGGGTCACGGCAGAAAGAGACGGAGTTTAAGGGCTCACTGAAGTCTGCAGCGTCTGCTCATCAGAAAGTGCGGCTGCAAGCGGGTGTTTGCTTGCAGCAAGCGGCTCGTTATATAAACGTGTACTTGGTTGCGAAACCACCCCCGTCCCAGCAATGGTTGTGCGCTGGGTTTGGGTCCCGCCACGTAAAAACCACTTCAAGTGAAGAAGCAAGGCAAAGCCTCAGGGGGGAAGAAGCCTCTGCCCGGCTCGTTGATGTCCTCGTAAAGACAAAAGCTGATATCACCGCCATTCAAAAAATGCGTTGGATGAGTTGGATTTGTCGTGGGAGAGCGACTCCGTCGCCGAGTGCTGTCGTTTAAACCGGTGGACGAGCGTCTAGCCACAATCCGCATCAAAGCGAGATTTTCCAACATCTCGCTCGTCTGCACCCATGCCCCGACGGAAGAGAAGGATGAGGCATCCAAGGATCTCTTCTATGAGCGCTTGGAGCGCACGTTCGAGCGCTGCCCCCGTCATGATATCAAAATCGTGCTTGACGAATTCAATGCAAGGGTGGGCCAGGAAGGGACCTTTGGAACCACCGTTGGAAAATTCAGCCTCGACGAAGAAACTTCCGACAATAGATTGAGGCTTATCGACTTCGCCGGGGCCCGAAACATGGTAGTATGCAGTACCAGATTCAAGCACAAATGTTGTGATTGACGGAAGGTACGCTTCCAGTGATTTAGACGTACGCACACTCCGAGGCCCAAACATCGACTCGGGCCACTATTATGTTGCAGCCAAGATACGCACCCGTCTCTGTGCAGCAAAAATGTGCGCCCAAACAGACAGCCATTGCTTTCGCTACTCCACTCTCACACCTGCTCTCTGAGAGCACTCTTCAAGGAGTGTTCGAGAGAAAGATTTTGCGGACGATTTACGGGCCTTTACGCGTTGGCGACGGCGAGTACCGCAGACGATGGAACGATGAGCTGTATGAACTTTACAATGCCATGGACATAGTGCAGCGCATTAAAATACAGTGGCTCCTCTGGCTTGGCCATGCCGTTCGAATGGGCACCGACGCTGCAGATCTGAAAGTATTCAACTCGGAACCCGCTGGTGGTAGCAGAGAAAGAGGGAGGCCCCCACTGCGATGGAAAGATCAGGTGGAGAACGACTTGACTTCACGTGGCGATTCCAATTGGCATCAGTTGGCACAGAAGAGAAACGACTGGCGTGCTTTGCTGAACTCGGCCAAAATCGCTTTGGCGGTTACAGCGTCAAAAACGAAGAAGAAGAATTTCTTAGAAACTATCAAGCCTATCGAAAGTTCATGTATATGCGGTTTATGGAGAATTTCATTGGCTTTCATTTACCATATTGCGATTATTCTATTGACTCGTAAGAAATACGTGATTAAGTGGAACCACTCGTTATTTAAGTTGAATGACGGTAAATTGCAAATACCTGGAAAACGTATCCAAAGAAAAAAAATTTTACCGATTTTCGGAATAACCGAGCAATTCTACATAGGCATTGGATAGTAGCATCCAAAGAACATTTTTGCTGTAAACCAGTGTTATCGTTGATTTTAAATTTGTTAGCCCACAAATATCAAATAAAACGCCTCTCGGAGGTAAAATTTTCGAGTGGCAAAAGCTAAACTAGAAACACAAAATTGATAACATCAGTTTCGTGACGAAAATTATGCACATTTTTTTTAACTGCCTTGGATACTGGCGGGAAATATTTTAATTTATTCTACTTTTAGAAACACAAAATGAACAAGCAAGAACGTCTAAGTTCGGGTGGAGCCGAACATCAAATACCCGGCGCAAGTATTAAATATATATTTTTTCACCGTTCCGAAAGCTACCGCTAGGTGGTAAGCGGGGGTGTATCAATTTTGAGTAAATTAGCGTCCTTAAATTTCGAAATATTGCAGTTTCAACCATTTCTGAAATTTACCGTTATTTGAAAAGCGGCGTAATTTTACTCCGATTTCAGTAATTTTCAACGATTTGCTTTTATGTGGCAAGCACAATAAAAATACCGAGTTTGGTAGAAATTGGTAAAACGAATACCGATATGCATATATGTGATCATAAGTGGGCGGGGCCACGCCCATTTTCCAAAATTTTACCATAAACGTATTTCTTGGTAAAGAATTGTTGCAAGCATCAATTTTGAATAAATTAGCTTTAATATTTACTGATTTATCGAAGATTTTGTATTTCTCTAAATTACCGTTATATAGGACATGGGCGTGGTTATTGTCCGATTTTTTAAATTTTCGGCCATTTAGTATGTTGTACCAAGTTTGGAAGAAATTGGTGCAGCGGTTACCAAGATATACACATGTAACCATAAGTGGGCGTGGCTACGCCAATTTTCCAAAAATTTATAATATTCCTATTTTTCGTCTGAAAATTATTGTAAATATCAATTTTGAGTGAATTATCTTTAGTAGTTACTAAAATATCACAGTTTTCGTATTTCTGGAAATTACCGTTGTATGGGAAGTGGGCGTGGTTACAATCCGATTTCGCCCATTTTCAATACCAACCTACCTTGGATTAACAGAAACCTATATACCAAATTTCGTTGAGATATCTCAATTTTTGCTCGAGTTATCGTGTACACGGACGGACGGACAGACGGACAGACGGACGGACATACAGACATGGCTTAATCGATTTCTCTATTCATTCTGATCATTTATGTATACATTTGTCTATATCTATGTTATGTGAACAAAATTAATATACCCTTGTGCACAAGTGCGCTCGGGTATAAAAATATTTACCGTCAGCTTCCCAGGCACTTATAAAAATGCGTATAATTTTCGTCACGAAATTGATGTCATAAATTTTGTGTTTCTAGTTGAGCTTTCGTCGCTCGAAAATTTCACGCCATTTCCCTACCCATAGGGCAAGAATCTCTTGCTTATGATAAAATAATCGATTGACTTGTTCGGTTTTGTTATTCCATAAATAATATAACAATAATATTGATAAATTTTATTGAGCTTGATGCCGTTTTTAATGAAAAAATTGTGTTTTCTGTTTCAAAACGGCCTCAAGCTCGATAAAATTGTTGAATATAATCGATTGACTTGAATTCAATATCAAAAACCCCTTTGTTTGTATAGTTTGTATAGTTAATTTCTTGGTTGGGAAGTTATTGTCTAAGTTATTCATATGGTAACACTACTGTAGGGTGGCCAGATATTATAGGGACATAATCAGTACAGTAGGGATCAAAAATCAGTACAGAGCCATAAAAATCAGCTCATTATTAAGCGTATTTTTTATTATTAACAATATAAAAACCAAATAACAGCGCATTCATTAAAAAAAAAACTAATAGACTTTTAAATACGTATAGTATTATCAATACAAAAATTCATTACTTTAAAACAAATCAATGGTATTACGTATGTACATATGTACAGCTGTGCTCTGGAAAATAGTACTAAAATGTATTGACAGGTTTTGAAAATTTTTTCTTTCTTTACTTAATTTAATTTTTTATAAAAATATATGTAGTTAATTCCGTGATAAAAATATAGTAAGGTAGAACCGCTGAGAGTCACTTTTAAAATTCTTGACGTTTCCAAAAAATTTAATTTTTATATTTACTCACACATACAATTTCATTTTCAATCTCAAGCAACAATTTCGAACAATTTCAATTTTTTATTTTCACTTTTATATGATTTTAAAATGTTGGCAAACTTCAAAAAAAAAATCATGGCCGACAAATTGAGAGAACGGTTCTACCTTGCTATGTTTTTATCATGGTTAATTCCAAGGCATATTTAACAAGGTAGAAGTGACAACTGGCTCGAACTCTCTTGTAGTTAGTTATAATGTCAAAAAACTGTAAACAAACAAATTAACCCTATGAGATGCGCGTGCTATGTTTGCTACAATTAGTATCAATTGAACCTCATCATGGTGAAATTATACCAGGTGTAGTAAAAAGAGCGAGATGAAAGATTTGACCCTATCATATTTGAAAAGTTGCCTTTAAAAATTTGTATAAGATAGCCGCATGTCAAGAAAATAAAGCGAGAAAGCTTTTTTATTACTTCACCTGTTTATAATTTCACCATGGAAATGTATCAGGATAAATACATACATATGTATGTACGTATACTAATTTTAAGGATTACTTCAATATTACCTTCAAAGAATTTTAGCTGCATTCGCATCTTATATGCAGTTTATGCACATAGATATATGGACAGGAAAGAATACCCCATAAAGGAAACCACGTCATTAAATGAAATATATGTTTTATGAAACTGTTTTAAACATTTTTTTGCTTCTATTCGCTCAATGTTTTTTCGCGTTTAGTTAAATATTTACTTCTAAAAAACATCCGCACTTATAAAAAACGATTTAATGTTTTCTTCTACATACGTATGTATATCAGTGTAAATCTAGGTCATGACGCGGTTATGTGTGCATAATATTAGCTTTGTTTCTCAACTGATAATTATCACAAATGATCACTAATTTCTGCTGGAAAGCGTTTCTTAACCCAAAAAACTAGCAGAAATTAGCAGCTCTCTCTCGATCTTGCGCTCTTCTTTTTTTGCTCTCCTGCTAATTTCTGCTAGTAAAAATTTTACTAGCAGAAACTAGCAGCTGTCAAAATGGATAAACAAAAATTGGCGCCAAATACTTTCAATAGTCAAATACACCGATCAGCTGATTACTTGCTAGTTTCTGCTAGTTTTGCGTTTCTTTACTTTTTCGTTATTTCGCTCTCTGTGAGCGTAATTCTTTCAATTTCCTCATTCTTCTTCTTCCTTATAATTATCTGCTAGTAAAGAAAAGAAACAAAGCCATTGTAAGAAAATTCTCTTACTCATTTCTGAAATTCCGTGGCTTCGCAACTAGGCGCCTTAAAGTATCGCATCACTTCCCACACAATGCAACGCTCGTAGTTCCTGCTCCTTTTCATTTTTGTATATATATGGTTTAACACTTTTTGATTCAGCCACCGCTATATTTCCAAGTTCTAACGACTTTCATCCTTTTGTTGAATATTCTTCTTGGTACATCCCTACTCCCTCTCTCATAATGATTTGAAGTCAATACAACAACAATAAAAAAACCAGCAGACAAAAATGTAAATTAAGGCAGATGTTACAGTTTTGCACTCTCTCTCAGTTTTGCATTTGACAGTTATCTTTTACTTAGTTGGAAGTCAGATGACTTTTTTCTATATTGTAATTTATTGAAGAAGTGATCACCAGTAAATAACATAGTTACTCAGGAACAATAAATGTAAATAATAGATTTACTGCGGAAAGGCGGAACCGCATGAAAAGTGGCAAAAATGTTGGAATTTGCTACTTGAAAATGTTAAGACTTAGAATAAATATAGCCTAAAGTGTTCCCAAGGACAGAGGAAGTCTGTTAAAAAATATTACGGTACGATATCTTGTGAACTAAGAAGCAAGTAGCGATGCAGCCACTATTACAGAAGCGCTTAAGGTATTAAACTTTAATGCAAATCAATAGATAGCGAGGAGAAGAATTGCCAAATTGAGCGCAAAGGCATCATAAAGAAGAAAAAAGCAAATTTGATCATAATACATGTGCGAGTGTGGCAGCATTTCGCTGCATCGCACGAAAACCGAACCGTTGCCTATTGGGATATGTTAAGCCGTTCAGAATGCAATAAAAAACATATTTTTAAGTTTCAATTGAAGGTTATTTGGTCTGACAAGACTAAATTAATCGCTTCCAATCAGCTGGCCGGGCATGGTGTTGGATCAAAGACCCAAATTAAACCTAAGCGCATCATATAAGGCAAACTGTGAATCACAGTGGTCGGTCAATAATAGTTTGGGGTTGTATTTCAAAAATTTTGTTGGTCCGTTAGTACGCATTATGCGTAAGGAACAGTATCTGTTCATATTTCAACAAAATTTGCAAGATGTAGTCGAAAAATGAGAATTTCTGCTGAAAAATCACCCAAAACATACTGCATATATTCGCAAAGACTGGATACAAAAGCAAAAATTTGCTAATTTGAAATGACCTCCACAAACTGCGGACATGAATCTCATCGAGAATTTGTGAAATCGACTAAAAGCACAGCTTAATAAGTATCAAAGTCCGTAAAATCGAGTACATGGACTGTGAAAGCAAACTATGGATATACCTCCAGAATTTTTACAAAGATACAAATAAGGTATGTCAAATCACATCCAGGAACTGAAACAGGCAAAAGAGAGAAAATTGTTAAAAAGCTCTTAAAAATATATGAGTGCAAAACTGTAACATCTGCCTTAATTTACATTTTTGTCTGCTGGTTTTTTTATTGTTGTTGTATTGACTTCAAATCGTTATGAGAGAGGGAGTACGGATGTACCAACAAGAATATACAACAAGTCGTTAGAACTTGGAAAGATAGCGATGACTGAAGTAAAAAGTGTTACACCATGTTACAGTTTTGCTCGTCACTCTATGTATCTATAAATGCATGTCGTGGGTAAAACAAAAAAAAAATTCACACAATTCAAAACTATCTCAAAGCACAATTGAATTTTTAATGAAAATTAGAAAATGCTAACATGAAAAGGGTTAAAAGTTATTCGTCATTTGACGTTATAGTCGGTGTTCAAAAGAGAGAAATGTCAAAATCACTTCTACCTTGTTTAATATGCCTTGGTTAATTCCATGACACATAAAAGAAGATAGTTTCATTTATTGACATTCGTTGTTGTTGTTAACCATTTCACTTTTAATAAAATTATGACATTTCATTAAATTCATGCTACCTGATCACGAGCAGTAATATTTTTTTTTTTAGGAAGAAGATTTCATCAGTCCACTCAAAGATGTCGAATATGATGAACCTGAAAATGAATGCATAATCTCCAAAAGGGGGTTGACGAAACTAGGTTTCAGAACAGATGAAGAAAGTGATCAAAATTATACTTATGTTAATAGCTTATCGGAGGGCGGTCTGCGCAAGACGAATTCAAGTTTTTTGCGTACATTGGAAATTTTAAATTCGAAATTTGTTGAAGTTAATGGTGATACGCCAACCACAAAGCCTAATTCCTTGCAAAATCTGATGAGAATTTTAAAAGTAAATTTTCACGAATTTCATCAAGAATCACGAGTTTCATGTGAACGAATATTCCCAAAATTATAAAGTAAACCAAAATTATTTTTCCCAATTTGTTTTTGTTTTGCATGTTAAATTATGAGAACAATTTATTCACATGGAATTGGCGATTATAAAAGAATTTATTTGGAAAGAGAATTCTTTAGAACTAGATATTTAAATTGCAAGATTGCATACAAAATAAGAAAATGAAAAAATAACAACATAATGCTCTCATGATTTTTATTATAAAGTAAAAAGAAAAATTTCAATAAAGTCTCCTTTAACATTACATATTTTTAATAAAAAAGGTGCCAACCCCGTAAGTAAAAAATTACCAAGCACTGATAATGATTTTCCATTTGAAATATTATTAAATATGGGAAAGAAAATACTCTGAATTATGGTTTTAATATTATCAAAGTGGCAAGGCCGTTGAGAATGCTCACAATTTATGAAACTTCAAAAAATGTTATTATCCGTCAAAAGTTGTTTATTGAAACTAACTTCTTTTTTGTATCATGGTTAATTCCATGATAAAAACATAGCAAGGTAGAACCGTTCTCTCAGTTTGTCGGCCATGATTTTTTTTTGAAGTTTGCCAACATTTAAAATCATATAAAAGTGAAAATAAAAAATTGAAATTGTTCGAAATTGTTGTTGCTTGAGATTGAAAATAAAAATGTGTGTATGAGTTTGTGAGTAAATTTAAAAATTAAATTGTTTGGAAACGTCATGAATTTTAAAAGTGACTCTCAGCGGTTCTACCTTACTATATTTTTATCATGGTTAATTCTATAACAAAAGCAATGTGAGTTGAAGTCTAAAACTTTCTAGAAAATTTATTTTATTTTATTTCAGTTTCAGTAGAAGACGATCTGGACTCAGAATCTGTTTGCATATTTTAAGCTACAAATTTGAAACATATTTAGTTGGTGTGCTTATTAAATACAACATTCACATTAAAATGTTGACTAAAAGGTATATTACCGAATTTTTGCTAAACGAATTTTCGAGTACGAATGAAATTTAATAGTGTTAAATGTGTATGAGCAAGTAAAATTACAGGTGGTCGAACATCAAAAATCAAAGTAAAGCTACATATATCATATCCCAGAGTCGGTAGTTCGCACCTTTTCCAAATTTTTAGAACTTACATTGCACCGTAGCAGTAGTCGTCTTAAGTTTGAAATTGACAGCCGATTTCACAGTGGATGTTTAATTATAATCGAAAGATTATCTCTTATTGTCATCTTCTCAGTGTACTTAATATATGATGAGCTCACCACCACCTTTCATAAGATTTGTTAATGGCGAAACCAGCTTTTCCTGTAAATCCTGTAAAACCTGCAAATCGTGAAATTGGGTTGGGTTGAATCCAAACAGTTTGTTATTTTGCGAAATCCTAGGAAACGATACAATTGCAAGCTGACACCTTTTTAATAATGGTTTAAATTCATTTAATGCTTTCAATCTGCTCACACGTATGAGTTGTCAAAAATCATTGTTTTGAACATGTAAACCTCAAGTAAATGTCAATTACACGAATTTACAAAAGTATTAAATGTAATAATCAGTACAAAATCAGTACAAACTCAAAAACTGAGTAGATTTTGCGTACTGATTTCTGGCTCTTAAAGGGTCATTCACATACAACTTTCCTCGCTTGGCTTGACAGTTCAAACTTTGACAACAAAGCGTGAAACGCAGAAGGTATGCTACAATAAACGCTTTGACAGTTTTTGCGTTCTCCTTTTCTCCCATATTTTTTTATCTGTAAAATAGATAACTATATAATAATATGCATTAATAATAGCAATAAAAATTACTATTTACCCTATTTTTGTCATTAAATGCAAATGCAAGCGCACGAGAAAAGATACATGTAGGCAGCTGATTGCCAAAGCGGGCAAAAGTTGAGAGTTGCCCAAGATTTTGCTTCGTTTTGCTTTGCTTTTCTTCAAACGTTTTTTATGTGAGCATACTCCTGCATATGCCTATATCGATCTTATATGTCAAAGCAAAGAACTATCAAGCAAAGCGAAGAAAGTTGTATGTGAATCAGCCTTAAAAATCAGTAAAATAGAAAACAATCAGCACATGTACTGATTAAATCAGCGCATCTGGCCACCCTACACTACTGTCTCTCGATTTTGCATTAAACTGATAATTTGATTAAAACTTCGTCTGTGACAGTTTCTTGCATAGTCTATCAAGTGAG
>NW_023458564.1:10515298-10537795 GCF_013731165.1 Rhagoletis pomonella | reverse complement strand
ATTGAAAAATTTTGATTTCCATGGATTCTATGCCATTTCTACGAAAAATCTTTTTTTCCCCATACAAAATACATGGGAAACTTTGAGCGCTTTGAGCGACCTCTAAATATATTTTGATTTTAAAATAAAAAAATTGGGGTATATTTTTTTCGGTATAGAACAATCCTAGGGGGTGTGAGCATTAAATTTCCGATTTTACTTTTCTCCCATCCATTTTTGGACCACCCTAGTGTACACTCATGTTAAAATCAATAACACTTTTATTTTTTTTTAACTATTTTTTTACATACCAAAATATTGTTAAAAACATGTACTCTGGCGTTTTAAAGTATTGTCTGTTACTTACATACATAATTTTGCTTTGAATAAAAATGTACTGAAAAGTACTGATTTTTTTTAGCATGAAAAATTCTAATGTACTAATTTCCCGCATAAAAAATCTGGCAACCCTATTACACGCACAATGACAAACATGAACAAATTTTAATGTACAACAAACACATAATTTTTGACAATCAGTACAGTTCGCATTTATATCAACGAGCAGCTTCCCAGCAAAACCAGCGTGACCGAAACTCCAACACAAACGCAAATTGTATGCTGTTACTAACACATGTAATAATTTTTGATTGGAGTGCCATCTATTGTTTTTTCTTTCTTTTATCTTTCGCATACGAGTAAGTAGTCAAGCTAATCTTTTCACATATGAGCAAGCAGGCAAACTATTTGGTTTGAAAAATCACACGTACACAAAACTTCTGGGAGCATTTTAGATTCACTATTAAGAATGTGATAGCAAAACGTGCCGAACTTAATGGGCACGCGTGACGGTCACGTTACTAAGAAAGTGGCCGTCACTGTTCTTGCTGGGTTATTAGATTTGTTTTCGTTTGTACTACATATGTATGTGCATATATCAGTGGTGCACCGCGCTGGCAGAGCTTCCAATACAAGCGCAAAATTTTTGTCTCAGTATGTGCGTACTCAAAAAACCCTGCAAAAAATGCGACTAATCCGGAATGACTCCGGGAGCAATCGCAAAGGAACATGCGACTAATACCACATTTGATCTCTTTATATGGAATGAACTGTTCGCTTTTGTTCGAGCATGTCCTATGAAGTGAATAATTGTTCACCTTTATACCCGAATGGGTACAAAAAGCGACTAGTTTCTCTCTGTCTGCCAACACCGCACATGAAATTTCATTGACTAAGTGCGTACATATCATTAAATCGTTAATAGTACCCGTTAGAGATAAGTTGGGGACTAATTGATCTCCACTTATACCCATAAGGGATGAGTCGGGACTAATTGACCTCCATTAGTACCCGTATGAGACTAGTTGCGACTAATTAAATGCCCATTGTACCCGATTGAGAGTAATCTTGGAATACTCTCTTTAGAGATTAGTCGCACAATTTTTTGCAGGGTAGCTTACTGCCAGTATAGAAGTATTACATATATGGCTACACCTAATCGACTATTATACGAGGTATTACAAAACACGAAAAAAATTCCAGCTGACTTTACGCTTGTAAAAAGTTGCCGAAAAGCATTGAGGCACTGTGCCGCAACATATACATACATATGTACAGTTTATTTTCCCACAGTTCAAAGGGGATACTGAACTGAAGGAATTTCAGAACTACTGCTCGTTAAAACTCCACAAAATCTTGGGCATATCTCAAACATGATGGCTTTCACTAGAAAGCGTTGTGTTAAGAATAGTTCATCAACGGGATAGTTTGGGCATAATAGATTATTAGGTCGCAGGGCATACCTCATAAATTATGTATCTAATGGGATAGTTGAAACTTTTTTTTATTTCCTACATTTACGAAGTAAACGGTATGCGATCTGCAGACCTGGCAGAAGGAATGTGTTGCAAAACCAAATGCTATTTTTTATTTCTAACGTATATTTTCCCCATAATCTTAACAATCTTAACAAACTGAAAGCTCTCGGTCTCCATATTTATATGTAACTATCAAAGCACATTATCTCTTAATTTTGAGTAACTTTATTAAAAAGATGCGAACAGTAATATATTAATGTTGCTTTTAAAAATTAAAATAATCATGCCAAAATATCTGACATTTTTGTTGAAACGAAAGCTGAGATGTTATGAAAAGTAATGTCAATTGTTTTGGAATCCTTGAAGTTAAAACCAATATATTAAAGTTTTACATAAAGTTGTTGGACCAAATAAATGTAAGATTTGATTTCAGGAGAAGATTTCTAAAGAAGATTTACCAATTTTACCCCTTTTGTTAAAGTTCCCCCATCTCATAGATTGCGATCCAGATAAAATAACCATGCAGTGGAATTTACTGAGGCTAAGTGAGCTTATCCAGCGATCTGGATATTAATATGTTTTGGGAAAAAGTTTATTCTATTTTCTTTGATAAAACCTGAACTAAAAAAGAAACTGAAGATTAACAGTATCAATAGCAAGGAACTTCTAAACAAAAATGACCCGCACTATGTGTGCTCAGCTGCTAAAAATTTGCATCTGTAATTAAATGATTTAAATTTCTTTTAAGAAATTAAACTTATTGGTACATAAAATGTTAGGCACATTCATAATATTTACAATAAGGAAATGTTAAATGATCTCATCTCTGTGCCTAATAGCGTTTTCTTTTCTCAAAAAAAGTTCTGCCCTTTTATATGCCCTGCGTTGCCCTGAAACCTGAGAAAATGTTGCGTTCTTTATATGAGAATGAAACAGAAAATATACTACTCCATCACAATTTATTTATAGAACTTCATAAAGCTGAATTATTCACTTGGCCTGTAAGTCTTTAACAATTTTAAAGCAAAACGCTTATTTCTGATAGCGAAAATAATTGCATTTTTACAAGATTAAATTAAAAATCAACCATGCAACTCTCACCCTCACGTTTATTTGAGGGCAGAAAAGGCAGCACTTTCGCCGGATCAGAGCACAACCTGGTGAAAAAAGAACACGACGCCTTGTGAAAGAGCTGAGAAAAGAACATGAAAATGGGACAGCGCTAACACAAGGCAGAATAAGTGCAGCCTTTTTTCGAGAAAAGAAAACGCTATAAGACTGTATCTGCATTTATTTATATCTTGTTTGTTTTAAAATGTACAAAGTATGTAATCTTATATATATGAATTGTATGCTTTCAGAATGCTTTTGTTATTGAAATTTATTTGGTAGATTGTAACGATTTTGGTCGGATTTGGGAAGAAAATTGTTAGTGGCAACGTTGCCTAGAACTTTAGGCTCCTTCATTTGTATGCGTGACAAGATCAACACGCACATACTGGATAACATGATACCAAACTCGTTTTATGCATGCATTTAAAAAAAAAAACCAGCGAAATGGCAGCGAACTATGATAGAAGTATATATACATACATACCTGCACATTGGCGATACCTGCCTTAAAAATTGTGCAACTAGTATCAATTATCAAAGAAAGTATTACGTTTACCTGCACTGGCCCTACAATTATCTAATTTTACAAGCTTTTATTTATTTTGCTCATATCGCAGAACAAAGAAAATGGCTATCAATTAATGCAGTTATAAAAATAATAAGAAACCATTCGAAAAAAATTTCGCTTGCATTATTTTCTACGTGGTAAGTGCTCCTCCATTATTTGGTTTCACAGGGATTCGGATAACTTCCTCATTGAAGTAGTAAAGAAAATTCGCTTAAGTGCCTTTTTCGGTTAGGTGCACAAGTTTTTCGTGCAAAGAATGTTGTGCAGCTAAGCAAAATAACTGTACATATTTGAAATTTAAAAAAACAAGGCAAATACCAAAATCGGCTAAAAACGGCTAGTTTTTTTCTGCAAAACGGCTAACAAATCGGCTGCCGGCTAAATCGAAATTTCTTCGGCTGTTTGCTATCGCAACGGGCTAAATCTAGCCGGAAAACGGCTAAAATGGCAACACTGTTTATGACATGCGTGCGCATTCTTAATATGATACACCGAAATTAAGCTATTTTATTTTATTGATAAAGAGGATAAAGGCAAAAGTAAAAATAAAGAATACAAAGATGCGTAAAGATAAATGCAAAAATTGAGATCAAGGTAAATTTAAAAATTTTACTAATATAAGGTCAAAGGTGAAGGGGAATATGTAGATGTAAAAAATTATAAACATAAAGATGATAAAGATAAATATTAAGAAAAAGATGAGGATGAGTAAATATGAAGATAAAGGAAGAAAGATTAAAATAAAGGTAATTATAAAGAAAATGATATAGCCACAGAAACTCAACCTGGGAACCAGGAATGTTCGATATTTAAGAAAGAATCGATATCATGAATCGATTTAATTAATTTCCATAGTGAAACAAGTAAGCAAATCTAAGTTCGGGCGGAGCCGAACATTAAATACCCGGCGCAAATATTAAATATATGTTTTTTCACCTTTCCGAAAGCTACCGCTAGATGGTAAGCCGGGGTGTATCGATTTTGAGTAAATTAGCATCCTTAAATTTCGAAATATTGCAGTTTCAAGCATTTCTGAAATTTACAGTTATATGAAAAGCGGCCGTAATTTTAGTTCGATTTCAATAATTTTGAATGTTTTGCTTTCATGCGGCAAGCACAATAACAATACCGAGATTGGTACAAATTGGTAGAACGGTTACCGAGATACATATATATATGTGATCATAAGGGGCGGTGCCACGCCCATTTTCTAAAATTGTATCATAAACGTATTTCGTGGCAAAGAGTTGTTGCAAGCATCAATCTTGAATAAATTAGCTTTAATATTTACAGATTTATCGAAGATTTCGTATTTCTCTAAATTACCGTTATATGGGATGTGGGCCTGGTTATTTTCGCCATTTGGTATCCCGTACCAAGGCCAACAACTGTGCCACGTTTGGAAGAAATCGGTGTAGCGGTTACCAAGATATACACATGTAACCATAAGTGGGCGTGGCTACGCCCATTTCCCAAAAATTTATAATATTCTTATTTTTCGTCTAAAAATTACTGTAAATATCAATTTTGAGCGAATAATCTTTATTAGTTACTAAAATATCGCAGTTTTCGTATTTCTGAAAATTACCGTTATATGGGAGGTAGGCGTGGTTATTGTCCAATTTTGCCCATTTTCAATACCATCCGTCCTACGCCCGAAAGAAGTGCACGCACTAAGTTTCGTTAAGATATCTCAATTTTTACTCGAGTTATCGTGTTCACAGACGGACGGACTAATGGACGGACGGACGGACAGACAGTCACCGCTTAATCGATTTCTCTTTTCATTCTGTTTATTTATTTATGTATACATTTGTCTATATCTATCTCGATTCGTTTTGCCTGTTACAAACAACCGTTATGTGAACAAAGTTATAATACCCTTGTGCACAAGTGCGCTCGGGTACAAAAATCCCGAAATAGTTCAAAAAGCCCGAAGTGGTCCCGAAGATTCCAATAATCCCGAAGAAGTCTGGAAAATCACGGATTAGTCACGAGGATCCCGAAAATTCCAAAGTAGTCTCAAAAATCCCGAAATAGTTCAAAAGTCCCGAAGTATTCCCGAATATTCCGAAAATCCCAACAAAGTCTCGAAAATTCTGAATTAGCTCCGGGGATCCCGAAAATCCCAAAGTAGTCTCGAAATTCCCGAAATAATCCAAAAATCCCGAAACATTCCGAAAATCCCGAAGTAGTCCCGAGGATTCCGAAAATCGTCAAGAAGTCTCGAAAATTCCGAATCAGTCCCAAAAATCAAGAAGATTTTCGTAGAACTGGAAGTTGGAAGATACTTGAATATCTTATTTGCGTTGCATCACAAAAGTATTATTTAGTTGAAAAATTACAAATAAAATTGATCCGCTCTACAGATCAAATCAAAAATTGTTATTTCTTATTTGGTTGACAAATCAAATCACAAATAAATTTTATTTTTTATTTGGTTTACAAACCAAATCACAAATCAAATATATTTCGTAATTTATAGCGGATTTTAAATCAATAGGGATTTAAAAGCACGCAACCCTGCCACCGCATGGCCATGACGTTGACGTTGCTTATATCTCCCTCTATCTCTATCAACAGCAAATTTGATATGTTTCTACGCACTTCTACGGTACCCTGCGTACACGTTCGTGGGCAACCACGCTCTAACATTTATTTTTCCTCTTCCAGCGATAAGTGTCCGTGTCCAACAGCAACGGTAAAAGATATGCAAATAACCCTTTCCCATTGAGAGGAGCACACATCTACAAAAAATTAACCACCTGTTCTGTTTTGTGGGTTATTTTTTCTCTTAAATAGGGACGGTTATTTTGGGACACTTTCAAAGTGTTGACGGATATTTTCGACCTCTGCTATAAAGTCAAATTGGAAAAAAATTTATGAATTTTGAATCGTTTGTTTATATTTTTTGACACTATTGTACATTAAAACAAGTAAGAAAGTCTAAGTTCGGGCGGAGCCGAACATTAAATACCCGGCGCAATTATTAAATATATGTTTTCCACCTTTCCGAAAGCTACCGCTACACGATAAGCCGGGGTGTATAAATTTTAAGTAAATTAGCGTCCTTAAATTTCGAAATATTGCAGTTTCAAGCATTTCTGAAATATACCGTTATATGAAAACCGGTCGTAATTTTAGTCCGATTTCAATAATTTTCAACGCTTTGCTTTTATGTGGCAAGCACAATAACCATACCGAGCTTGGTACAAATTGCTAGAACGGTTAGCGAGATACATATATGTGATTACAAGTGGGCGGTGCTACGCCCATTTTCCAAAATTTTGTCATAAACGTATTTCTTAGTAAAGAATTGTTGCAATCATCAATTTTGAATAAATTAGCTTCAATATTTACTGATTTATCGAAGATTTTGTATTTCTCGAAATTACCGTTATATGGGATGTGGGCGTGGTTATTGTCCGATTTTAGAAATTTTCGGCCAGTTGGTATGCTGTACCAGGACCAACAACTGTGCCTAGTTTGGAAGAAATTGGTGCAGCGGTTACCAAGATATACACATGTAACCATAAGTAGGCGTGGCTACGCCCATTTGCCAAAATTTGTTAATATTCTTATTTTTCGTCTAAAACTCATTGTAAATATCAATTTTGAGTGAATAATCTTCAGTAGTTACTAAAATATCGCACTTTTCGTATTTCAGAAAATTACCGTTATATGGGAGGTAGGCGTGGTTATTGTCCGATTTTGCCCATTTTCAATACCATCCGTCCTATGCGCAAAAGAAGTCCACGTACCAAGTTTCGTTAAGATATCTCAATTTTTACTCGAGTTATCGTGTGCACAGACGGACGGACGGACGGACGGACGGACGGACGGACAGACATCGATTTCTCTTTTCATTCTGATCATTTATGTATACATTTGTCTATATCTATCTCGATTCGTTTTGCCTGTTACAAACAACCGTTATGTGAACAAAGTTATAATACCCTTGTGCACAAGTGCGCTCGGGTATAAAAAAGCCGTTCTGAATTGTCAATCCCACCTTGATCAAAACCGGTACTTTTCAAACTAAACTTTTGTTTTTACTTGTGAGAAAAAGTGTAAATGAAAGAAAAAGTTTTGAAAATGTTTACTCCTTTTTTAATTTGAAAACCAGTAAAAATGTCTCTTTCAGACATAAGATATTTTAAAATCTGTATATATAAAAATGAAATGTTTTCGTATGACCGAGATGCTTTACCAAACGACTGATCCGATGTCAATTCTGTAAAAAGGGCTTTTTTTAATTTCCTGTGTGGAAGGTTTTTCGATTTAAAAAATTTTGAAACTTTTTGTTGTTGTTGCGAAAAATGAAGAATGCTGAGACGTCACGATTTCACAATTTCATACAGTTTTCTGTACATTGAATGTCACTAAACTACTAACGGCTGGCCCGATTTGGTTCATATTTGGAACATATGTCAGCACCTTGAAGGGAAATATTTCGACTAAAAATTTAATCACTAGGTGGCGCTGGGGTCGGGATATTCCTAAAATTTTTATACAGACTGCAAAGTTAAATGCAATATATCTCTAAAACTAATTATGCTGGGGAACTGAAACTTTGCACGGATGCATAGGTTGCAACTACCCTACTTATGGTGAAAACTGGTAGGCATTGAAAAAGAGGGCGTGGCACCTCCCATACAAGCTGAACTTCTCATACCGCTTATTTCTGGGACCGCTTATGCTAACTTCCTGAAATTCGACACAGCTACATATGTTCTCAATACCGTTATTATGGGGAAAAGTAGTAGGTATTGAAACAGGGGGCGTGGCACCTCCCATACAAGCTGAACTTCTCATATCGCTTATCTGTGGAACCGCTTATGTTGACGTCCTGAAATTCGATACAGCTACATATTTCATCAATAACGTACTTATACCGAAAAGTTGTAGTTATTGGAAAAGCGGGCATGGCATAGGGCTGCCAGATATCTCTGTTGCCAAACCGGGACACTTAAGGGGGGGAGAGGCCTCTCGCTCCATTCCCTTTCGTTTCGACAAAAATTACGTACGAAAGGATGTAGTAAAATTTTATTTTGACAAACAAAAACATAAAAACATGCTATCATGAGATCATTACAACGTACACTAGCAAAACAAAACAATTTATCATAACTAAAGCACAGAGAATTTTACACAATGCATGTACCTTTTTTGTTCCGTATAATAAATACAGTTCCAGTTTATAATAAATACATCAGAAAACATAAAAATAACATTTCTAAACTTTGTGCAAAACTCGGGAAAATGTAATAAATTTGCATACAAATTCGCAACTTTCTATTCAGAATTTTTTATAAAAACTTTGGAAATGAAGTTTTGCAGCCCATAAAAATTTAGTTGATTTTTGGTATTGTTTTTACTGGGAGTTTCATACAAATTATGTTCGACATTTTTTTGTATGTGGAAGACACTGTCAGCAAAAAATAAATAATTTCAAAAAATCAACGAAATTTTCTGGAAACTTCAGACTTGCACTTTACTAATTGGCTCAAAAGCTAGATTTTGAAAATTTGTGATCAGATGAAAGAGTTTCCGTGCCAATAATTTTGTATGGCACGGTTATTATAAGTAATCAAAGAAAAAAAATTAAATGCAAGGTAACATTAAAATATCAGTCATTTGTTTCGTTGCTGTGAACTTGTTTCAAAACTTATGGCTTTTGCTTAATATAAATAGGGCTATTCGCGATTCGGTGCATAAGAGCTGACAAATTTATGCAATTGCAGAAATATGCCATGGATTGTGAGCGACCTTTATTAAACTGTCATGTAAAAATGTCATGTTTTGTAAAACAATTTTTGTGAGTCAGCTTTGGTTTTGTTTATGAATGCAATGCATAGCATTTTTATGCAATGGATTTTCGGTATTGCAATTTTGCCAAGCCATGACAAATGCAAATGCGTGTATTTTGTTTGTGTATTGCAAATAATTTGCAATACAAATTTGCAATGCAATGATGCTAGGCCATTTGCACCGGATCGCGAATAGCCCTATTATGAAACTCTGCGCATGTCATTTTAACGTATTTAGGTACATGCTTATATTAATCATCAACTATTGCTTGTGCAAAGCTAAATTAAAAAAAAAAATGGCATATGAAAGGGCACCAACCCAACTCGTAATAAATTTAAGTATACAAATTTTAGTACTTAGTATAGAAATATTCAATTCGAATACGCCAATATTAAAATGAAGCGTTTTGCACTTAACGGATGCTTTTTCATAATTAAGTTAAAAAAATATTTAAATTCCATGCTGCCTGTAATGGGATTTGAACCCTGACGCCCTGGAAATTAGCAATTTATGGCAAGCATCTTCGTGCACTCCAGACATGTGCTACAGCCAGACATGTAAATGTGCATTCAAATGTTCAGTTTGATTCAGCACCACGTGTGCGTGGTATGAAAGTATTGTTTTTACGAAAATTTTAAAGCGATAATCAAATAAAAAATATTAATGTTTACTATGCGTTATTTCCCCCAGTAAATTCATAAAACTTTTCTTAATATTACAACGCGTTTTTTCTCTCAGTGTAGTCATTTTTATTTAAAATTTGTGCAATCAAATCGAAAACCGGGACACTTAAACGAAACCCGGGACCTTTTAAGGTTGGACCGGGACAAATAGTCTAAAACCGGGACATGTCCGGGGAAAAACGGGACGTCTGGCAGCCCTAGCGTGGCACCTCCCATACAAACTATGCTTCTCATATCGCTTATCTCTGGAACCGCTTATGCTGACATCCTAAAATTCGATACAGCGATAACGTACTTATACCGAAAAGTTGTAGTTATTGAAAAGGGGGGCGTGGCACCTCCTATACAAACTGAACTTCTCCCATCTCTTATCTCTGGACTCACTCATGCTAACATCCTGAAATTCGACACAGCTACATATGTTCTCAATACCGTTATTATGGGGAAAAGTAGTAGGTAGGGCGTGGCACCTCCCATACAAGCATCTTATATCGCTTATCTATGGTACCGCTTATGCTAACGTCCTGAAATTTGACGCAGCTACATACATACGTTAGCACTACAGTACTTACGGTAAAAAGTGGCAGGTATTGGAAAAAGGGGCGTGGTACCTTCCTTACAAACTTAACTTCTCAAATCGCTTATTTGTGGAACCCCTTACGCTAATGTGCTGAAGTTTGTCGTATGTTATCAATATCATGTAGATTTGATACAGCTGCATCTACTTATCTTCTCTTATATATATAAAAATGAAATGTCTTTCCTTTGACGGCGATGCCTGACCAAACGGCTGAACCGATTTCAATTCTGTAAAAAGTAGTTTTTTGGACCTCCTGTGTGGAAGGTTTCTCGATTTTAAAAAATTTGAAACATCTTGTGGTTATTGCCGAAAAATGAAGAATGCTGAGAAGTCACGATTTCACAATATCATAGAGTCTTCTGTACATTAAATGTCCCTAAACTAACGGTTCATATTTGGAACATGTGTCAGCACCTAGAAAATAAATATTCTGACCTGCATTTTTTGCCGATCTGGCTCACATTTAGAATACAATTTAGCCAATTGAAAATATATATTGGGACTAAAAATATACACGACAGGTGGCATTGTGGATAAGATATTCCTAAAATTTGTACACACTGGGATAATGATAGATATCTACTATATATTTGTAGAAGTATGTATGTATGTGCCAGGGTGCAGCCTAAACGGATGGACAGAATGGAATGAAATTTTGGCAGAGTATTGCCATCACGCCTGGGCTTATAATAGGAAGAAAAAAATGGGATTCGACAAGGGGGAGTGGCACCTCCCATAGGCGTGAAATTTTTTATCAGCTGTAACTTCGGAACCATAAGTCACATGAACTTCCAATTTAGTATGCACACATATCTATGGCAGGTGCTTACTTACTTACTTATAGCCTACTATATACATGAGTTTATAAAAAGGGGCGTGGCACATCCCATAGGCGTGAAAATTTTTATCAGCTATAACTTCGGAAACATAGGTCATATGAAATTGAAATTTTGTATGCAAACATACAATTATACGGTAGGTGCTATATATATATATATATATATATATATATATATATATACATAAGTTACATGTATTTGTAAAAGGGGGGCGTAGTCCCATATTCGTTGAAATAATTTTTTCAGCTATAACTTTAAAACCATAAATGACATGAAATTGAAATTTGGTATGCAGACGTATCTATGGTAGGTGCTTATAGCAAGGTATATATAAATGGGTTTGTAAAATGAGGCGTGGCACATCCCATAGGCGTGGAAATTTTATAAGCTATAACTTCGAAATCTTAAGTCACATGAAATTGAAATCTGGTATGCAGACGTATCTATGGTAGGTCCTTATACTAAGCTGTATATAAATGAGTTTGTAATAGGGGACGTGGCTCAACCCATATGCGGGAATTTCTTATCAGCTATAACTTCGAAACCATAAGCCACATGAACTTGAAATTTGGTATGCAGGTATAGATATGGTAGGCGCTTATAAAAAGATATATATATGTGAGTTTTTAAAAGGAGGCTTGGCACATCCCATAGGCGTGGAAGTTTATATCAGCTATTACTTTAAAATCATAAGTCACATGAAATTGAAATTTGGTATGCAGACATATCTTTGGTAGGTGTTTATAGTAAGCTACATATTAATGGGTTTATAAAACCCAAATCCAATCAAAATTGGGAACCATAAGTCACATGAACCTGAAATTTGGTATGCAGACATTTGTTTGGGAGGTGTTTCGAATAAAATATAAATAAAATGTAAATGTAATAAATAATAATAAAAATAATAATAATAAATAATTGGAGGATGGTTCCGTGCACAGAAGTGGAAAACTTTTGACTGCCATTCACCTGGGAGTGGCCAGAAGCGATTCTTGTGCGTACGGTTCAAATCGCAGCTCACAACGTCCGGATATTTATATCCACGTATCCTCTGGGTAGCAACCAAACACCCGTTTGGGAGCGAGCTAAAGTGAGAAGGCGTAAAACTTCGCGTGCGCTGGGTTTGGGTCCCGCCACGTTAAAACCCCGCCCAATGAAAAGAAGCAAACAGCCTCGGATGAGACCCCCTTTTTTTGATGACGACCACGGCAAACGTATAAAGGACTATGATTTAAGGGTATGCACCTGGAATATCCGGACCCTTAATGGGGAAGGTGCCTGTGCCCGGCTGGTTGATGTCCTCGGGAAGACAAAGGCTGACATCACCGCCATCCAAGAAATGCGATGGACGGGGCAAGGTAAAGTAAGCGTGAAGCCTTGCGACGTCTACTACAGTTGCCACGTAAAGGAGCGCAAATTCGGTGTTGGATTCGTTGTAGGAGAGAGACTCCGTCGCCGTGTACTGGCGTTCACCCCGGTGGACGAACGTCTAGCCACAATCCGCATCAAAGCTAGATTCTTCAACATCTCGCTCATCTGCGCCCATGCCCCGACGGAAGAGAAGGTTGAGGCGTCCAAGGATCTCTTCTATGAGCGCTTGGAACGTACATATGAGCGCTGCCCCCGACGCGATGTCAAAATCGTGCTTGGCGATTTTAATGCCAAGGTGGGCAAGGAAGGGATCTTTGGCGCCACTGTCGGAAAATTCAGCCTCCACGACGAAACGTCCGATAACGGACTGAGGCTGATCGACTTCGCCGGGGCCCGAAATATGGTAATATGTAGTAATAAGTTCCAGCATAAGAACATCCACCAAGCTACATGGCTGTCTCCAGATCGAAAAACGAGAAACCAAATCGATCATGTTGTGATAGACGGAAGGCATGCTTCAAGCGTTTTGGACGTACGTACACTCCGAGTGCCAAACATCGACTCGGACCACTATCTTGTTATAGCCAAGATACGCACCCGCCTCTGTGCAGCAAAAAATGTGCGCCCAACAATGCAAGGAACGCTTAACGTCGAAAAGCTGCAATCACAAGAGACGGCCAATTTATTCGCCACTCGACTCACTCACCTGCTCTCTGAGAGCACTCTTCAACAATCCGACGTACGCGAGCAGTGGAACCACATTTCCCGATCATTAAGTACCGCCGCCGAAGAAGTGGTTGGATTTCAGCGAGCCCGAAAGAACAACTGGTACGATGAGGAATGTCAAGAAGCCGCAGAGAAAAAAGATGCCGCCTACAGGGCCACGCTGCGATCGGGCGCAACGCGAGCCATGTGGGACCGTTATAGGGAACTGAAGAAGGAAGCGAGACGTATTTGCCGCAATAAGAAGAGAGAGGCCGAATTACGTGAGTGCGAAGAGCTTGAGATGCTGGCCGACAGGAAGAACGCCCGAAAATTCTACCAGAGGGTTAGGCGACTTACGGAAGGTTTCAAGACCGGGGCGAACTCCTGTAAGAACAACAATGGCGACCTAGTGACCGATGTCCAGAATATACTTAAATTGTGGAGGGAACACTTTTATAACCTACTGAATGGTAGCAGCGCTGAAAGTAGTGAGGAAGACGAACCCGAGTCCCCAGTCGATGATGATGGAGTAGCTGTCCCACCGCCTGACTATGACGAGGTACGAATAGCGATTACGCGGCTGAAAAATAACAAAGCTGCTGGAGCGGACGGCCTGCCAGACGAGCTATTCAAGTACGGCGGCGAGGAGCTGATGAGGTGCATGCATTAGCTCGTATGCAGAATATGGTCAGATGAACGCATGTCCGACGACTGGAATTTAAGTGTGCTCTGCCCAATCCACAAGAAAGGCGACCCCGCCATACGCGCCAACTACCGCGGAATTAGCCTTCTAAGCATAGGTTACAAGGTCTTATCGAGCGTATTGTGCGAAAGACTGAAGCCCACCGTCAACGAGCTGATTGGACCTTATCAGTGTGGCTTTAGGCCTGGAAAATCCACCATAGATCAGGTATTCACAGTACGCCAAATCTTGGAAAAGACCCGCGAGAATAGGATCGACACACACCATCTATTTGTCATTTTCAAAGCCGCTTTCGACAGCACGAAGAGAAGTTGCCTTTATGCCGCGATGTCTGAATTTGGTATCCCCGCGAAACTAATACGGCTGTGTAAAATGACGTTGAGCAATACCACCAGCTCCGTCAGAATAGGGAAGGACCTCTCCGAGCCGTTTGATACCAAACGAGGTTTCAGACAAGGGGACTACCTTTCGTGTGATTTCTTTAATCTTATTTTGGAGAAGATAATAAGAGCCGCAGAACTGAACCGCTCAGGCACAATACTTTATAAGAGCGTACAATTGCTGGCGTATGCCGACGACATCGATATTATCGGTAAAAACAAGGGCTACGTCTGTTCTGCCTTCTCGGGATTGGATAGAGAAGCAAAGCGAATGGGTCTGGTGGTGAACGATGACAAAACGAAGTATCTCCTGTCAGCACACAAACAGTCAGAGCATACGCGCCTTGGCACCCACGTCACTGTTGACAGTTACAAGTTTGAAAAAGTAGACGACTTCGTTTATTTGGGAACCAGCATTAACACCAATAATAATGTCAGCCTTGAAATCCAACGGAGAATCACTCTTGCCAACAAGTGCTACTTTGGGCTGAGTAGGCAATTGAGAAGTAAAGTCCTCTCTCGTCGTACAAAGATCACACTCTATAAGTCACTCATCATGTCTGTGCTGGTGTATGGCGCGGAAGCATGGACAATGAAAGCATCTGATGAGGCGGCTCTTGGAGTTTTCGAGAGAAAAATTCAGCGAAAGATTTACGTACCTTTACGCGTTGGTGATGGCGAATATCGCAGACGATTTAACGATGAGCTGTATGAGCTTTACAACGATATAGACATAGTGCAGCGAATTAAAATTCAGCGGCTCCGCTGGCTTGGCCATGTCGTTCGGATGGACAGAAACGCTCCTGCTCTGAAAATATTCAACGCGGTCCGCGATGCTGGTAACAGAGGAAGAGGAAGGCCTCCTCTGCGTTGGAAAGACCAGGTGGAGAAGGACTTGGCTTCACTTGGCATTTTCAATTGGCGTCAGTTAGCACAGAAGAGAAATGACTGGCGTGCTGTTTTGGACTCGGCCAAAATCGCTTAGGCGGTTACAGCGCCAAATAAGAAGAAGAAGAATAATGTAGATGTGTTTTTAAAAGGGGGATAAATATGTATTCAACTATTAGACCACTCGGATATTTAAAGCTATGTTTTTTGAAACTTTATAGTCTTTAGACCATCTTGAAATGGAAAGATTAAATCATTTTATTGATCCCGCGATGCTGTTAAACGAAACATGTGCATGTATAACGAATAAACCTTTTCTGAAATAAGCATTATACAGGAAAAATGCAGCTATACTAAGGGCCGGTTACTTAGTATTTGGTTAACACTAATATCCGGTTAAACATAGCTATCGACGTTACCGACCCCCTGTTATATGCATGGAGTCGAAGAGGTCGACAACGATGTTTAAGATTAGTGTTAACCAGACATTGAATAACCGGCCCTAAAGCAGCTAAGCGAATAGGAAGCTAAACGGTATGTGCCATTTTGATTTAAAAATTCTATCTTTGCCCTAATCCAGCTAGTATTAACAATGGAACAAGATTTTTAGTACAGAAAGTGGTGATTAATACATATTAGTTAAAGTACGATAAATCTGAAAGTATTGCTTATAAGGATGCCATAATTTAGAAAGAAAAGAAAATAGTTTTTCTGCTCTAATTTATGGTGATCTAAATATTTGCATTACTGTTTTATATTTTGACTTAATTACCCCGAACGACGTCGGGTGCTCAGCTAGTATATAATAAAAATAACCTTTAAATTCTCTTTCTCAAAAATATAATTATAATTAGTTACTAATAAAAGTCATTTTGTAATGTATTAGGTAAGCCGAAAGCCTCAGTAGCTAGTGCTTCTCTTCAAGCAAGTTTAAAATAATAATTTTATTATTGTTTTTCACTTAATAATAATAATAATAAATACAATTAAATTTTGATTATAAAAGTAAATGCTTAAACTAGATTTCGAAATCCGGATATCCGGCCGGAATTTTGCCAGTATCCAGTCGGATAACAGAAATACGGCTGGGTAAGCCGGATTCCGGATATCTACCGGATACCCGGCACGTCCCTAATAAATAATACAAAATTTACAAATTATAAAAAAAATTTAATTTATAAAGTGCACAGAATCGGGCTGCTATTTTATGTAATTTAACATTGTAACATTTGTAAATAATAAAAGCGATGGCTTAAGTTGAGTACAACTTTTTTTAATATTATTCCTAAACTTCGTATTCGCAGATTTATTTCCGAAAATTCGCATTGGCGAATGTGAAATATACGACATTTGTACCATCCCTTGGATGTATGTACACTTTAAAGAAAGAAGGATGTTATCAAGATAACAAGTTTTCAAGTATAAAAAAAATGTGTAAATTGAGTTCGGTAAACTACATATTTATACATTTCAACACTTTAAATGTACCGTAATTCAAAAATACTTTCACAAAAATCACAGTTTTTTTAACATTTTCTGTAAGTTTTTATAAATTAGTCAATGTTAAAGTGGCTTGTAATCATTTTTATTTTTAATATTCCCAGCCAGCAGAGAAACGTACTTTTTGCCGAAAGTGCAGTTTTCGTTTCCGGAAATGTTCAGAAAACGATTTTCATATTTCGTATCCGAAAAATGTCATTATCTTATTTAAAAACAATAATTTTAAAATATTTGTTCAAACTGAGCACTTGAAAACAATTGTACTTAAGTAAACTTATTCGCCAGTAGCTGAGTGTGCAGACAAGTGTGCTACTATTTGTTAGCTTTCAGGAGGTCCCAGGTTCGAATTCCGTCAGAAGCAACACATTAAAGTTCAAATTAAAATAATTGCGGAATCTTAAATTTGTGTTTTGTTTGTTTCGATAGTTTTCTGCACATACGTTTCGGATGAGCACTTTAGTGTGAGAAACGTCCGAAAACGGAATCGGCAAACGGATGAAACATCAGGGTTTTATACGAAATTGTTTCTATTTTCGGATACGTTTCCGGATATTTTGCTGGCTGGGTTGTTATTGAGCTTTGTATCCATACATATACAAATGTAATACTTCTATATTTCCAGCCAACAAAATATCGAAAAATGGAAACAAATTCGTATAAAAACCTGATGTTTCATCCGTTTTCCGACTCCGCTTTCGGTCGTTTTTCAGATCCATTCTCCCACTAAAGTGTATATCCGAAACGTATGTACAGAAAACTATCGAAAATGGTTGTGAAACGGATGCGTTTCCGGCAGTTTTCCTGAAATTTATCCGATTCAATTTTTCGTTGAAAACGATTTCATTATGAACTTCACAAAAACTTTGTCATAAATAGTTACAGGAAACCAAACAAAACACATTTGAATATAATTTGAATTTCTGTTTCTGACAGCATTCGAACCTGGGACCTTCTGAAAGCTAACAAAGAGTAGCACGCTCCTCTTTACACTCAGGTACCTGCGAATACACGTTTTCAAATGTTCAGTTTGAACATATATTTTAAAATTATTGTTTTGAAATAACATGACGATAAAAAATGGAATTCGTTTTCTTAACGTTTCCAGATACGAAAAATGTACGAAAACTGCACTGTCGGCAAAAAGTACGTTTCTCTGCTGGCTGGGTTGGCAGTAAGCTAACTCCTCAATGTGTAAGCATACATAAGTGAAAACGGTGGAGGCTACCCAGTAGCGAAAATGGTCACCGGTGACATCGTCACTAATGAGGATTTAATGACATCGTCGCACTTGCTGTGAATCCTAAACGACATATAGCTGACAATGACACTGGTGACAATGTCATGCAGGTGTACTCCTATCAAAGCCTTATAACAGACAATGTCTTGCAGCGGTCACTTATGGAAAGTCTATTGCAGGACACTGTCGCTTGATTGTCATTAATGATCACTGCATGACCAAGTCATACAGATGACATCAACGACGAAATTACCATTTATATAAAAAAGGTCCCTTAAGTGACTAATGCATGATATTCTCTACGGGGTAGTACCGTTTTTGTGTATATGTTCTGTACATGAGTAGCGTTCTTGTCTATGTGTTGTGTACATGTTTATTTAAAAACGTATCCCTGTGGCAAAATCTCTAGTTCTGAACTGGTGCGCTTCTAGTACATTTAGACCCAGTACTGGCTCGTGATAAATCTCTTTTGCATGCAAACAACTGACGAATTTAACATGGCGATGTCCTAGGAATAGTCAGCTGCCCGCCGCAGAACCCCGTTTTCGATAGTTCCGAACTGGTTCCAAATTCTATACTTCCGAACCAGTTCTAAAATCGGCAGGCGAAAGAAAAAAGGATCATGATTTTTCAATCTTTTTGGTTCTTCCGTGCGTGCGATTCAAATTATTTTCAAAGAAAACTTTTTTCAATTTGAATTTAAATTTGTTTGAATTATTATAAGAGATGTACGTTTACATACCTTTGGCTATAGCTGAGTCCGCAGAGGTGCTTACTGTTAAATTCGAGAAGATCCCAAGATGTTAAAATGTTAACACAAATTTTTGTTTTGTGTTACCAAGCTATGAAAAACTATATGCGAAGTGCAGAATGGAAGCGCATTTGAACGAAAAAGCCGCCAAACGCATATCTATGTAAAGTAAATAATTCCCCCGCTGTTTCCCTTTCCATAGTTCCACACTTGTTCTAAAAACGACATACATATAAGATCTAGTTCGTTAGTTATAGCAACTAGACTCAGACTTCTTTTTCTACACTTCAGCAGGGACCTTGTTGCTTTTTCCATTTTTCCCAATAAAAATAATTGTGGTACATTAATATAATGTATTGGTAATAATATAATAATAATAATTTTTATAAATTATTTGGTTTTACCATCTTACACAGTTAATCCACGTTTCCTATCGAAAAATTTAATTAGCATTTAAGGGTTAAGTGGACTTTTATCTCTACTTATTAAACAGTGACATTTCTTAAGTAAAAGTAAACAAAGCCGAATAGAAGGATAAAAGAAACTGTCAAAACAGTAAACTTTCTTAATCGGGCATGTGCCGCAAATCGTACAATTTGAAGTCGGTGCGATTGCAAAACATCTATATCTATATCTATATCTATACTCTATACTAATTATATAAAGAGAAGTCCCTTTTTTTTGTAACAGGCAATCTCGCGAATGGCTGGACCGATTTTCATGAAATTTTGTATATAAATAGGTTTCGGTAACCACCATGTTTTAGGCTAAACAAATTTACCTTTTTCGGGTAGATGGACCAGGGACCGGTCTATTCGAAAAAATCTTATTATGGTCCGATTTGCTTAAAATTTGGTACGTAAGTAGCTTTTTAGTATATATTAGCACATATGATCCATTTTTTCCGAGAAGTGGACCAGGGACCGATCTATTCGACAAAATCGTATTTACGGTCCGATTTGCTTAAAATTCGGTACGCAGGTACCTTTTTGGCATATAATAGCATATATGATCCAACTTTTCCGAGAAACGGACCAGGGACCGATCTATTTGAAAAAATCGTATTTACGGTCCGATTTGCTTAAAATTCAGTATGTAGGTAACTTTTAGCATATATGCTCCCTTTTTCCCGGGAAGAGGACCCGGGACCGATCTATTCGAAACAATCTTATTATGGTCCGATTTGCTTAAAATTTGGTATGTAAGTAGCTTTTTAGCATATATTAGCATGGATGATCCATGTTTTCCGAGAAGTGGACCAGGGACCGATTTATTCCAAGAAATCGTATTTATGGTCCGATTTGCTTAAAATTCGGTACGTAGGTAGCTTTTTGCCTGGATAAGCTTATAGATTCCTGTTTTCCAATTTTCATGCAATTTCGAATATAAATAGCTTTGAGCAACGACCATATCAAGGGGCGAATTCGTCACTTGGCAAGATTTTTTTGCGCCAATCAGAAACAACGGATACTGTCAAAATATAAATATAATATATCTCAACTAATATATATTTTGAAAGCCATTTTTTTAGTTTTCGCAAGGCTCGAGAGCGGTTGAATCGATTTTTTTGAAAAAAATCTATATGTAAAGGGGGCGTGGCACTTCCCATAAAAACAGAATTTCTCGTGCTACATATTTCTAAAAGTGTGCATGGTAAAGTTCTGGAACTTGGTATGGAGATATACGAAATCAATCGCATACCCTTGGTGAAAAATTTAAGCTATTGTAAAAAGGGGTGTGGCATCTCTCATACAAACCGAATTTTTCATACCGCATATCTCTGGAAATTTGTTGGTAGAGTTCTGGAACTTTGTATGGAGATGAACGAAATAAATCGCATACTCTTGGAGAAAAATTGGAACTATTGGAAAAGGGGGCGTGGCACCTTCCATACAAACCGAATTTTTCATACTGCCTATCTTTGGAAGTGTTCATGGTAGAGTTCTGGAACTTGGTATGGAGATATACGAAATCAATCGCATACTCATGAAGAAAGAGGGCAGCTGTTGGAAATGGGGGCGTGGCACCTCCCACATAAATCGAATTTTTATACTGAACATCTCTGAAAGTATTCATGGTACAGTACTGCAACTTCGTATGGAGATATGTATGTAGTTGAAATCAAGCCCATACTCATGGAGAAAATTTGGCTATTTGAAAAAGGGGTGTGAGGCCTGCAAACGTACCGACCTTTAGCAATCTTTGAATGTATTTTTTAATTCTTCTGTAGGTGTGTTTGTGAGTGAAATCCTCCTAAATGGTTGTACGGATTTTAACGAAGAGGAAAAAATTGATTTCGCTTTGCGAATAACCGTGCTATGAAATGCCGCACAACTGGAGAATTTCAAGAACTTCTTCACGGATATAACACTTTCCTTAGGTTATTTAAAGCGGCAAATGACCACCAAACCATAATCTTAGCAGACGAATGTACCAATGGAAATCGTAAACGTGAATTGTTAGTGAAAATGTTGGACCAAAAAGTTTCAATAAAATATATAAAAATTTTGGGCGGGACGAAGTTCGCCGGGTCTGCTAGTTTTTTAATATAATTAATGCAAGTAATAAATATTTCAAAAAAAAAAATTGTTAGAAACACTAAATGACGTCATATTCTTCATTGCAGGGCCAAATTGTTTCCCTTTTGTTAGGAAATCTCCAAAATAAGTTTTGTAAGTCGCACCGATTTCAAATCGTACGATTTGCAGCACATGCCCGATTAAGAAAGTTAACTGTTTTGACAGTTTCTTTTATCCTTCTATTCGGCTTTGTTTACTTTTACTTAAGAAATGTCACTGTTTAATAAGTAGAGATAAAAGCACACTTAACCCTTAAATGCTCATAGTAGCCGATTTAAGTGAAAAAAATTTATTATATGTAAAACGCTAAAGAAAAAATAACTGCATTTTTAATTTTTTTAATTGTTCGATTTTTACCCAGTTATCGAGAAAAAACTGGTTGTATCTTTAAAGATACAATGAGCGCTCACGCGAAACTTACCTTTGCAATGAAAAACTCACTTATTTCAATGAGAAAAATCTTTGTTTAGTGTGAATAATTAAAAATATTTTTATTGAATTTCTATGCTTTTTTAAAATATATAATATTTACATATTTAAAAATGATGGTAGTTATAAAAGCAGTTTTTTTCAGCTGTTAAACAAAGATTTACCTTACAATTGTTGCAATACATCCATGTCTGTCCTGAGCAATTTGGAAACTTGCATATTCCCTTTTTATCCATCGTAGTCCAGTGATCAGTTCCATCTAATCTGACATCCCTCGGAGGCGCTACACTTGAATTTGGCTTGCATCGCTTTTCCTTGATCTGCGTTTCCAAAGTTGGCCGTCCACGATTAGGAGTATCTTTGAATTTACATGAAAATCGTGCATCAGCTATTTCCAACTTAAAAGCGATTAATCTAATATTCTTAAAATCTGACTGATCTCTATTAATTATTTTATAAAGTATCAAGGCATTGACACATGTCATATCCAAAAGGTGGTAGAGTAGTCCACTTTCGACTTTTCATTGTGATCTTATGGCGACCCATCATGCTATCCATAAGGTC
>NW_023458564.1:10450537-10510298 GCF_013731165.1 Rhagoletis pomonella | reverse complement strand
TTTGTACGTATGCAAAGCAATTGACGTTTTGGAAGTCAGCCATACTTGGAGTTATAAAAACTTTGGTTATGCAAGAGTTAAAAAAAAAATAGTAACTCGCGAATTTTCCGCGACATTTCGCCGCAAATTTTTTAATTTATTTGTGTCAAAACCTTCAAACAAGATGGATGCCAGTGACGCGGATGTAATGTTAATGCCTTTTATTTTCCTTGGCGAATTCTTCTCAAATATTATGTTTCTTTACATACAATTTTCTTCTTGAATGAAATGCATTTGAATATTCACTCACAATTGGAAATCCAATTACTTCAAGTTAAAAATATGGTACGAAATGTTATGTCGTTCCGCTAGGTATACCGCACTATGCGCACTATGTGTCAAAACCTTCAAACAAGATGGATGCCAGTGACGCGGATGTAATGTTATTGCCTTTTATTTTTATTTCAAGGAATGAAACCGAAACCCAAACCGAAACCGTATCCGTTTAAAACCGTTTCGTTTTTCAAAACCGAAACCGAAACCGTAACCGTTATCTTGACCTGAAAAGGAACTATACCGAAACCATTTCAATCACAGGTTTCAATCTGTTTCCAGAAATTTACAAAAATAATAAATAAAAATTTATTTGAAATAAGTGATTTACTTAACCCAAATCAGCAACATTTTGCTAAAATTCTTGTTAAGTAGTGAATAAGTATGGCAAGGTAACTTTTCGCAAAAATCTGCTGATGACTTTGTTGTTGTGAATCGATAATCGATTAATTATATTTAAGTAGTTTCTTTCCCGTACGCAATGCGAGATCCCGCGTGTGCCCAAAATAGCCCAGAAATCATGCCTGTACTCAACAAAAGGGGTAATAGAGAGCGAAAATTCGAGCGTATTCGATCGTAAGTGTATTCTTCTTCCTGCCCGAAACAGCCCGAAAATTTCCCGGAGTAAAAATGGATAAAGTGTCAAAGTGCATATCAGCTGTATTGTGTTTACATGTTGCCTGCATTTACTTGGTGCTTTTAAGGAAAAGTGAATGGCCTGTTGATGTATTTTCAATCTATGTACTTAAAATCAAATTTGTGAAACCAAAATTCAATTTCCAAGTGTTTGCATTTAAAACCATGTTCTGACCGACAACCAAAACATTTTTCCGTCATTTTCTTTTCATTTACAACCTTTAACTTTCATTCTTATTTTGCTTTGGTCAGGCAATTAACAATAAATCCGAAATGGCGTATTAAAGATGATAAAATATGACTTCCACTTCGATAAATAATCGAAAAAAACTAGTGACAACACCGATTGGAATGAGTGGAAAGTGAGTTTTCAAGTAGTTTTCAGCGAAAACTGGTTTTCGTTTAACAGATTTTATATGGACGAAAACACAAGTTTTAGGTCGAAAACCAGTTTTAGCAACGAAAACATGTTTCCGATGTCGGTCAGAACATGGTATAAGTGACAAAAACAAGAACAACGGGAATCAGCTGTTTCTCGACTTGTGGGCATGAAATGTGAGTTTTTGCGTTTCCGTACTTCTGAACTTTGTTTCATTTTTGAAAGAAAATGTTTCTCTTATTCTCTAATTACCAAATCCAGTGCGGATTGTTAGGGAAAGAACGTAGTGTTGATATTATCAGTGAACTGTAATTTTCGATTTTCTTTCCTCAACGTTTAAGACATTGTGATTTAAATAATATCAACAAAATTTCTGTGAAAAACCGGAACGAAACCGAAACCAAAACCGAAATAAATTTTGAAAAACGAAACCAAAACCGAAACCGAAACACTTGGCAAAACCGAAACCCAAACCGGAACGTTATTTTTAATCGGTTTCATTCCTTGTTTTATTTTCCTTGGCGAATTCTTTTCAAGTATTATATTTCTTTACATACAATTTTCTTCTTGAATGAAATGCATTTGAATATTCACTCACAGTTGGAAATCCAATTACTTCAAGTTAAAAATATGGTTCGAAATGTTATGTCGTTCCGCTAGGTATACCGCACTATGCGGCACCGGAACTGCGCGACACCACGCGGCGCGACATTTTTGCCTAGTTGATCAACTTTGCCGCGCAGCGTCGCGTCGCGAAGCTCCGCTGCAACGTAGTGCGGTATGCTCCATAAAAATACATGCAAAGAATATTTTACCGCGCTGTGTGGTGTCGTGTCGCGTCGCCTAGTGCGGTCGTACCTTAAGGCCATTAAAGTTTAAGAAACTAGTGTTAAGAAAAATGTCGCTTACAACGTTCTTCGCGGCGACCATTCAATTGCTGAGTATGCAAAATTGCACTATGAATCTGAAAGATACAAACGGTAGAGTGCAATAAGGCCCGCGGAAATAACACTGATGGGCTTTGTTTCCAAAAAAAAGAGAAATAAAGCCCATGGGCGTTATTTCCATTTCGAAGGGGAAATATCGCCCACCAATAAAAGGTAATAAATCCCGCGGGCTTTATTTCCTTTGCGAAAGAGCAATAATGGCCGCGGGCTTTATTGCCCAAAGAAACGGAAATAACGCCCGGTTGATTTGTTTCATACAGTGTACTTTTGCATACAGTGTACTTCTGCGTTAGATTTCCTTCTGCAGTATACACATATAAAAAAATCCCAAAATTTTCATCTTTACACATTCATGATTCTGGCATGCGGTGGACGATATGTACTTGCCGATTTGTTTTACAAAAATTATTTAAAAAGCAGACGTCTCGGTTGCTCAGCAAACCGGTTAATCGTTTCTGCAATTATTTCACATTGATTCTCTAAAACAAATTTACGATATATTCTTAAAATGCATAAATAGGGTTGCCAGATTTTTTATGCGCGAAATCAGTACATTAGACTTTTTCATGCTAAAAAAATCAGTACTTTTCAGTACATTTATATTCAAAGCAAAATTATGAATGTAAGTAACAGAAAATAATTTAAAACGCCTGAGTTCTTGTTTTTAACAATATTTTGGTATATAAATAAAATATAGTTAAAAAAAAATAAAAGTGTTATTCATTTTAACATGAGTGTACACATCATTATTCACAGGAGCCAATAAATTATTTTATTTTTGTGACTTTTTGAATAGTAATACCACTGTACGGCAAAATCAACTTTTTTTCTGGGTATTGGACCAAACTAATTTTTTTTGAGAGATTGAGTCATAGGTAAAAAAGTAATTTCTCCGTTTTTCGAAGTTAGCCTCCTAAATCGCGATATGGACCTTCAGAGTTCGAAATTGTACCTTTGGTAAAAAATTATTTTTAATTACTGTATGTAAACTACTAAAAAAAGTACAAACATAGTCGCCCTTTTCTCTTATTTAAACGATATATAACTTTTTCTATGTTACAGATACTATAAAGTGGTCAAAGGACGGGTCTTCGAAAAATTAAAAACCTTATATTTCAAACAAGTTTGAACTGATTTTTAAAAAATTAATATCGTCGTAAACGTGATTAAACCCGCTTTCTTCTGATATGCAATTTGTATACTTCGTATGTATAAATCTGAGAAAAAACATTTAAAAGGGAAAAATACCTTTTTTTATAAAAAAAAAAATATTTTAAACAAAAACGCCATACGGGTCCACTAGTAGTTCATAAAATATAAAAATGTTATTCATTTTAACATGAGTGTACACATCATCGTACACAGGACCCAATAAATTATTTTATATTTATGACATTTTTGAATAGCAATAATGAGATCATTCCCATTTTCGGTGTTTAAATAGTCAACGAATTCTATACATTTCATTTTAAAATTACTTTTAATTTGAAGTTCACTTTCAAAAATTTATATTAGAAGCCGGTTTCTCTCTTTGCGCCAGGAAACAAACTTTATTCTTAAGATCCTCTCACACTGTAAAATAGTACCACTTGTTAAGGAGTTCATCGATATTTCCTCATGGCTTAAATAATTTTTCAACTACGCAAAAACTGTGAAAGACTAAGAATTCGCTAAAGAGAGTATCTAACTATATGCCTTGTATGCAAAACTCTTTTACAGCGTCAGTAAATTGAGAAAATGGAGTTGTAAGTTATAGGCAAAAGCCATTGAAATATTGAAATGTATTGTTATTAAACTGAAAGTTATTTTCGAGGTAACTAACAACACTCGACAAAAATTTAAGCATTCCTTTTAAATAATTTAAGCTCCATCATATTATCGCAACTGGTACGTAACGACCCGGCGATGTGCCCATAAAACGATTGATCTTTTTGTTGTATTAATTTCTTAGGCATATCAAACTATATCTAAAACATGTCAACTATAACTAAATTATATTCTTCTTATTTTTTACAGTTCAGTTTAAGGAAGTTCCAACGTTATGTAAAAATCTTAAGAAAATACTAAAGTATTTTGTTTGAATAGAAAATTCAGTACAAATCAGTACAAATTTTGAAAAATCAGGATATTTGCGTACTGAAGAAATGAATAAAATCAGTACAAGAGTTGAAAAATCAGTACTGTACTGATAAAATCAGTACGTCTGGCAACCGTATGCATAAAACTAGAGGTTTATAGGAAATTAAACTAACAATTTATTAAAACTAGTAGTAACCCCCGAAATACTGGTGAGTACTTAGCTCAAAATTTACTTAAAGAACTTCGTGAAATTAATCTTGTACTGCTATACACCTAATAACCCAGGATAATTTTTAAGTTCTTAAAATACATTACTCTACTCTAAGCTTTGTGCAGTGGGTCATGAGAAAACCGTCATCTTTAAGGTAGAGTCCAACCTTTCACAATATCTGGTATTAGTCCTAATCTGAAACGCAATAATCATTGAAAATTGGCGCCGTTTATGGTGAAAAGCATTTAATATCACACTTTCAAACCAAAGCTTTCTTAACCCTAGAAGGCTAATTTATTTGGGAGTAACGTAAAGCCTCAACCTACGCCGTATAGGCTTATGTACTTAAAAGATAACCTGTGAGCTAAAATATACTTAGTCCTGGCTTATTTTTTTAAAGAATGTTGAAGTTGTGAGTTTGACTAATAATAAAACATAGTTTTATTAATAAAAACGATAACCACATTTAGTTAAAACAACAAAATAAAAAGTAAATTTTGTGTTAAAATTAAAAAAAAAGAACCATTCCGAACCCGAATTTTCGTAATTCGTAATTCGAAAAATCCACATGCTGCAACCCTTGCGGAAACATGTGCAGCATTGCCAGCTATCAGTTGTTTTTCGAAGATAGCTGAATGAAGGAAAACAAAGTGGAAAGGAATTAAAAAAACACTCATCATGTGCTTGTTTATTGTAAAATTGTTAATTTTACATATTTTGAGGAAAATTATGGATTCTGATGTATTTGCAATTACAGCAGCAGAGTAAGCGGGCGCTATGGCAATGGATTCACAAAGGTATGCGGAGCTGTCGGGCATAGTAACCATGGGCGCATCTATGTCAGCTTCTGGTTGAAGTGTTGAACCACAACTCAGAACTCCTCCTTTGCCTGAAGCTCTGGTTCTCAATCCAGTTAATGCAATAACAGCTTCTTCCAAGCCATTGAAAACACCACCTGTTGCGCTTGCTTCTGCCTTCGGCCGCGCTTAGGGATTATAACCCTTACTAAGTAGAATTCTCCTTTCTGTTACTACGTTTATACGCACGTATTATTTGCAAATAACAATTTGCAAAATGGTAAACTTTGCCGTATAAACGCTGAGTTAGTTTTTTATTTGCAAATAACTAAATCACGCAAACAAGTATTGATTAGTGGTACTATTTGCAAATAAGCGCAAGACGCCGCCATTCTTAGGTTTATTTTCTCTTTCGATGATAATTTTATTTACTTTTTATAATCAAGACATTGCCATTTTTAACTATGTTTTCTTTTTTCGATGGTAATTTTATTGCCTTTTATAATCAGGTAATATTAAAAAAGAATTTTGCACCATCGAATAAACAGTGGGGCTGACTTCCAAAACGTACCAATACAATGTTTGGATACTGTTCTACTGCGGTATTTAAACTGTTTGCATATTTGGAATCTATATATTAATACGCTAACATAAGTTTTGTCGCCGTTCGTTTGACGATTCTACCGAACCGATGGAAAGGCATTTTTCCGTAGTTGAGCAGAGTTTTTATGGTTTCACAATTGGTTGAAAATTACGGCCAAAACCGCCGTTTAAACATTTTCGAATTGTGCATACATGTTGCTGCAACATGTTCAATTTGACATGTTTCGCCGGTTGCTTCACTACACAATATGAAGATGAAGAAATAAATGATAACGATGAAGTCAAAAAAAAGAAGGCAAAAGTGAAGATAAAGTCGAAAATGGAGACAATGACCGATACATAAGAATTAGGGTAACTGAAATGGTAAGAACATTTCTTGAATTTATGAAGTGAAACCTCTTTAGCGGCAGTTGGTTGGGAGTAAATCGTCAAATTCGAGGGGAATAAGGCACATGGAAATGGTACTCAGCGGTTTAACGGTTTGAGAATAAAAACCAAACAAAGATTCCTAGAGGTTCTGGCAAAAACGACGATCAAAGTAAATTTAAACACTTTAAGGTAAAGGTGAGAGGAATATGCAAAAATAAAGATAAATATGAAGAAAAGGATGACATCATATTATATGGCATGACATCACATGAATTGACATCACATGATATGACATCGTATGGTATAACATCATATGACATGACATCACAGGATATGACAACACATGACATGACATCCTATCACATCACTTAAAATCACGTTACATCTTATCACCTCATCTCATCTACGTGAGAAGAAAAAGAAGAGGATATAAGCAAAGATGTGAAAGGTAAAAACAAAGATGAAGACCAAGGTAAAGTTACCGATTTCAAATCCAAAAACACCGTTGGAACAGTAATTTTCTGTAGATGACGAGAGTTTTTATAGTTTCGAAATTGGTTGAAAATCGTCGTTTAAAAATTTCCATATTTGATTATGGTTGTTTTTGCAACCTATTCAATTTAAGCGCTTTCGCATTTGGTTTTACTTCGTATTTGAAATTAAACTTTGAAATAAAGATAAATATGAAGATGAAGAAACAAGTGATATCGATGAAGACAAAAAAAGGCAAAGATAAAGTCGAAAATTGAGATAAATTCGAAAATGGAGACAATGAGAAATATATAAGAATTAGGTTAACAGAGCTGAAATTTTCGGATAGGAATCGAAATAAAATCAGCCATAAAGGTTACTAAAATTTATCGAATCATCGAAGTTTATAATTATCGAAATTTATCCATGCTTATTAAGTTATCGCACCGTATCGAATTATTCAAACCGATCAATGTTTACTGAGTTGTCGAAATTTATAGACACAGAAACTAAGTTGTCCAAATTTATGGATAGTTATCGAGCTATAAAAACATGTGGGATTAACGAAATTTGCCAAGTTAAAGAAATGTATGAAGTTATCGATATTTATTGAATGATCATTATTTATAGACTTAACGAAATATATAGAGGTGACGTAATGCATGGAGTTCTTTCAACTTACAGAGTTATCGATAATTATTGATCTACTGAAATTGGTTGGTTCAACGAAGCGAAGTTTATGGAATTTTCAATATATATCGATTTATCGAAACTTCAAGATTATATAAGCTTATCGATTTATCACTGCTTATCGAATTTTATCGTGCTAACAGAGTGTAAAGAGATAGCAAAATTTTTCGATAGCTTTCGAAAAATGTGGAGATGTCAAAAGTAAAAATTTATAAAGGTATCCAAAGTTTTTACATTTTTGAGTTATCGAAATTTATCGAGCCATCGAATTTCACATTTATCGAAATTGGTCGAGTTAACGAATTTTGTTGAGTTATCGAATTTTAGTGTTCTTGAAATTCATAGAACTATCGATATGTATCAAATCATTGAAATTTATCGATAAACTTGAATGTATCGGGTCAATTCCAAGTCCTGCCGAGGTCCTCCAAAGACCAACAGAAGATTTTCCGGTTAATTAATTTGTACCGTATAAGTTTTGCTACGTGTTAAGTTAGAAAACCTCTCCAAGGCTTCTAAAACTAGAAAAACTGTCGAATTTCTGGCACTCTACTATTTAATAAAACAATAATCACCATTTCGGAAATTTGCATTTTTAAAACACCAATGGTAACCAATAACAAACGAAGCATCAACTTTGTTTCTGATGCGCTGATTGCGCTAGCGATGCGTTTCGATAACTTTTCGGATGCGTTTTGGAAAAGTATACATTGTCAACCAATTGTAGTTCGGCGTTATGGAACATTAAACTTTGTACGTATGCAATGCAATTGACGTTTTGGAAGTCAGCCTGATTTCGGTATTTGCAAATTATTTTTATTTGCAAATAGCTTACGTATAAACGTAGTATGTGGTGCGGGGAAGAGGGGCTTCCGCATGTCAAAGGTATACATTTTTTGTGCATATCACTCCGGCTACGCCGTCAACAGTATTTTTGCGCAGAACCCACGTCGAAATTTTCAAAAAAAAGGGCATAGTGCAAACCGAGTTTATTAATAAGCTATGGTAGAAAAATTGAAACATTTGTCTTAAATAAAATTTGAATCCTTTGATTACACGTGTGTGTTAAAGTTTTTGGATTCGGGTTATGCGTTTGGACACAACAACCGAAAATCGTTGTACAAATAACTAAACCCAAGTTTCTCGATAAGGAGCAACAAAGATTCTTTTTTTGCTCGTTTATATAAAGCAGTGGATAAAAATATACGTATATGCGAAGGGCAAATTTATCTGTCTAAATGAACACCACTAATATTTCCTGCAAACACACATGGATTTACGTATTTTATCTCGCCTCCGACACAGAATTGTTTTTGTACAAAATTACGCAAAAAAGCGTACTCGTTCGTTTTTAGGCATGCCATTGTTACGAATTTCGATAGTTCGAAAATTCAGCAATAAAAAAATAGCAAAATCCGAATACGAAAGAGTTGCAGAATAATAATAATAATAATAGATTGGCGCTTACACATATGTTAGTGTTTGGCCGAGCTTCTCCTCCGATTTGTAGCGTGCGCCTTGATGTTGTTACACAAAGCGGAGGGACCTACAGTTTTACGCCGACTCCGAACGGCGATTGTATTTTTATGAGAAGCTGTTTTTCATGGCAGAAATACACTCGGAGGTTTGCCATTGCCTGCCGAGGGACGACCGCTGTTAAGAAAAAACCTTTTTTCTATATTTTTGCGATGTTGCTTTGACCAGGGTTTGAACCCAGGTGCTGCGGAGTGGAAGCGCGCACTTCTTACCACTACACCACGAGCGACAGAGTTGCAGAATAGGGGTGTATACTTTTAGGGTTAACCCTTTCAGTACAAAAATTCAACCACTGGTTCTAAAAAATTTTAAATATGTATACCGGCTAATTTTGGATCGTTCATTTTAAAAATCACATACAAAAATGTGTAATGCTTTGAGGTTTGCGGTCATTCAGGGTCCTTTTTAATGGTCAGTGATATCCTAGGTGTTTAAAAAAAAAAAGGATCTCAGCTGTTTTTATTTTTTGCTTTCGTGAAATATATTTTAAAACACTGAATAATACCTCATAACTTATCCGAATCTCAATTCCACGGAAATATGGTTAATATTTTTCAATATATTATATTACTCACTATCGACTTTTCTGCCGCTTTTTACTTTTTTGACAAACACGGTCAACTGTAACTGCAGCTTGCACTTTAGTTTGATATATAGCTCAATTCTGTGGCTGCTACAGATCGGCCTAACTAAGTCGTATGACTGAGCAATTATATATAGATACTAAAGGCTTGAACTACAAAACATAGCGACATGTAACACATCATGCAAGTGCCAGTTTATACCATGTCGCTTATACATGTTTGAAAGTGATATATGAAGACATTGCCGAATAAATTCAAATCAAATCATGCATCAAAATTTATGCATGTCAACAAAAGGAACACATGCGACATATTCAGTATTATTATTTACATTGTATATACGGGAAGAGATTTTCCGAATTTTGCAAGCCCCTACTATAGTAAAATTTATTAAACATTTATCTAATTAAAAACCTATATACCAACGGTGGGCAAACGTGGCTCTTTGAGCCAAATGAGGCTCTTTGCTTAGCAAAGCGCGGCTCTTTATACTTCCTCCTTGCTTAGAACATTTTTGCTCTTTTTACTTTTTAAAATACATATTACACATATACATATGTACATATTTTACATACATACATATTATACATATAAATACATATTTTAGCCCACAGCAATTCGCCAACAAGAAAACAGCTGATCAAGAGGAGCTGGTTGGAATTTACGCAAATCCCTAAATTGAATTTGATGGTTTGGAAGTTGAAATAGTAAAATGCGACTAATTAAACTTGTAAGAAATAAGTAACTATTCGTTTAGTCAGTGAACTGTGTCAGGATAAGAATTCAGGATTTGTTTTCTTACGTTTTCAATTTCATACTTTTTACAGGTCTATTCTGCGCTGGTAACATAAATTTTATAACCGGTAATTAAAGTGTCTGTCAATTTGTATACCTTTTACGCATTCTGTGCTCTCTTGTAACCGGTAAATTTGGTTACAACATATTGCCCTGTGAAATATGCAATACAGCTGAGTTGCTGAATATTTTCACCGCTCTACCAACGTACCTAGAATCGCGGTGACTAGAAGTGGTAACATTTTTATACCCGAGCGCACTTGTGCACAAGGGTATTATAACTTTGTTCACATAACGGTTGTTTGTAACAGGCAAAACGAATCGAGATAGATATAGACAAATGTATACATAAATGATCAGAATGAAAAGAGAAATCGATTAAGCGGTGACTGTCTGTCCGTCCGTCCGTCCGTCCGTCTGTCCGTCCGTCTGTGCACACGATAACTCGAGTAAAAATTAAGATATCTTAACGAAACTTGGTACGTGTACTTCTTTCGGGCGTAGGACGGATGGTATTGAAAATGGGCAAAATCGTACAATAACCACGCCTACCTTCCATATAACGGTAATTTTCAGAAATACAAAAACTGCGACATTTTAGTAACTACTCAAGATAATTCACTCAAGATTGATATTTATAATAAATTTCAGACGAAAAATAAGAATATTAACATTTTTTTGAAAATGGGCGTAGCCAGCCCACTTATGATTACATGTGTATATCTTGGTAACCGCTGCATCAATTTATTCCAAACTTGGCACAGTTGTTGGCCCTGGTACAGCATACCAAATGGCCGAAAATTTTTAAAATCGGACAATAACCACGCCCACATCCCATATAACGGTAATTTCGAGAAATACGAAATCCTCGATAAATCAGTAAATATTAAAGCTAATTTATTCAAAATGATGGTTGCAACAATTCTTTACCAAGAAATACGTTTATGACAAAATTTTGGAAAATGGGCGTAGCACCGCCCACTTGTGATCACATATATGTATCCCGCTAACCGTTCTAGCAATTTGTACCAAGCTCGGTATGGTTATTGTGCTTGCCACATAAAAGTAAACCATTGAAAATTGTTGAAATCGGACTAAAATTACGGCCGCTTTTCATATAACGGTAAATTTCAGAAATGCTTGAAATTTCAATATTTTGAAATTTAAGGGCGCTAGTTTACTTAAAATTTATACACGCCGGCTTATCATGTAGCGGTAGCTTTCGGAAAGATGGAAAACATATATTTAATACTTGCGCCGGGTATTTAATGTTCGGCTCCGCCCGAACTTAGACTTTCTTACTTGTTTGGTATAAAATTTTCCGGTCACAAAATCTTCGGTAACGTGCAGAATAGACCTGTTAATAGGTTCTTTCCCTAACTATCCGGACTGGATCCGGTAATTAGACAATAAGCGAAAAGTTTGCTCTCAAAAATGGAACATAATCCAGAAGTACAGGAACGCATAAAACATTTCGTGCCCAGAATTTGAGAAACAGCTTTTTGGCGCTGTTTTGTTTGTTTCACTTAAATGCAAACTCTTGGAAACTGAATTTTTGTTTCACAAATTTGATTTTAAGAATATAATACATTCACTATTCCTTAAAAGCACCAAGTAATGCAGGCAACATGTAAACACAAAACAGCTGATATGCAGTTTGACGCTTTATCCATTTTTACCCGGAGAAAAAGTCCGGGCTGTTTCGGGCAGGAAGAAGAAGACACTTACGGTGGAATACGTTCCAATCTTCGCTCTCTATTGCCCATTTTGTTGAGTACGGGAATGATTTCTCGGCTATTTTGGGCACCCGCGGGAACCCGCGTTGCGTACGGGAAGAACCTATTTTAAAAAAATTTTCTATCAGCTGTTCGTCTAACTTGCAAGTTTCTGCAAATTTTCTGTTTGGATATTTTTTCTAATAATAATTTTATTTAAAAATAAAATTTTTGTTTTTCTTGTTCTTTTTTGTGGCCCTTTGTAGCATTTAGAACTTAGATGTGGCTCTTTTCGACCTCGGCCTTACCCACCTCTGCTATATACATTTTCATACAAGGTGGCATTAAACAATATTAAAAATATACTGCAGAAACACAACAGCAAACAACAGCTGAGCTAAGAAGCAATGACATGATATAACAGTATGTTTGAGATGGAATGACATGGCATAGCAATGCATGAAATTTTTGAAAATGACATTTTAATAGATACGCTGGGAAGAAGTTAAGAAAATGTTTAATTTTATATTTTGTTACCTACTTCACGGATTTGAAATCTGAAAACTATACCTTTCATGAGCATGAAATGGTATTATAACTTTGGCCCGATATTTGAAAGTACCAGAATTAGAAGAGGTAGACTCATGAAAATGTGTACTTATGTATGTGACCAGAACATCGAGCGACTTATGGCAACGGAACTTCAGTTGGGTGGCTACTGGCTGAAATGGTTTTACAGATGGCAAATGCAAGCTGGCAACTGAGTTGCTATATTGGCAACTGCATTTTTGTGGTCGCTGCGGTAATAATCGAAGATTGTATACCTACATATAAGGTAAGCTTCAAAGTCTAGGGGGGGAGGGATCGATTTCCATTAAAGATGGTAGAAAACATTATGTTTTCTAAATGTATTAAAAATCACTACCAAACCGTGAAATTGAAGCATTTTGTTCTTTGTGAACGAAGAAATGAACATATGAAGAGATGCCACCAAAATAGGAATAAGCAATTGTTTTAATTATCTAGAAAGGGTGCTTTAAGAAACATCTTAATATACAGGGTGTCCCAGAAGTAATGTGCCAAACTTTAGGGGAAGGTAGGTGGGGGGTGAGCTCACTGATAAAAAAAAAGTTTCAGGTAAAAGTGTCACCGTTTTTGAAATATTTACATTTTTTCGAATTTTAAAAAAATCGTGCCTTTTCATGTGTTTTTTTTTAACTGCAACTACAAACCGGGCAATACTTAGTAAATTTTTTATGTAAAATACTTCCAGATAGTTGCCTCTCCGTACTCAAATGCAATGTAGTTAAAATATATTAAGGAACCATCATAAAATTAGGACTATTTCTGGATTTTTAACTTTTTGATATTTTCTTCCCCAACTTTGACTATCTCGGGTGAAAAAAATGTACTGAGCTATAACTTTACATTACATAAAAAATTGCTCATTTAATAAAGATTTCAGAAAGGTGCCACACTAACTCTTTTGAATAGAAAAAAAAAGTTATAGCCGCTTTTGTGGGTAAAGGACTGAGACACGCTAGAATGTATTTAATAGATTTAAATTGAATTTGCTCTTGTTACCGTCAAATGACATGCTAAATAGTACAAAGGTACATTATTACTTGCTGCTGACATTATTTCATGTTACTTACCGGAATTCGGAGTAGAGTCTATAACAAGGGCTATATCTATCAATATTTTGTGTGAAGGATGCGCTAATGTGAAATAAGATATACATGAGTTGTTTGAAGAAAAATTTATTCATTTATTGATAAAATATGCTCAAATTGGCGACCTTCTACTCCAATACAAGCTCGGCACCTTTTAAGAAAGGCGCTTTTAGAGATCTTAAACTCAATTGGGCTATCTCAGCAGCAGCTCCATTTATTTGTTCCCGCAAATGCTCTTCGTTTTGAATTGTTTTTGAATAAATTTTGTCCTTAAGACAGCCCCAGTAGAAAAAATCTAATGGATTCAGGTCTGGCGATCGAGCGGGCCACGTGATTGGCCCGTATCGTCCAATCCATCTGCGAGGATAAGTTTCGTCTAAATGAGCTCTTACTTCATGCCCGTAGTGAGCAGGGCACCCGTCATTTTGCAGCCATAGTCTTCGCAGCAGGTTTAAGGGTACATCTTCTAAAAGAGTTGGAAGCCTTTCCTGAAGGAACTCTAAATAACTATGGGAGTTGAGCGTTGGCGGCAGTTCCACAGGTCCCAGTATCTGACAATTAAAAATGCCGCACCATAAATTTATTTTGTACTGGTACTGCGAACGATCTTATCTAATTTCGTGAGGATTGTCTATCTGCTAACTGTGAAGGTTATGTAAATTAAAATAAGCATCACGTTTGTATGATGATTCATCGCTCCAAATTATTTTATTAAAATCATGCATTCGCAACATTTCACTGCAATATCTAACCCTCGACAGGTAATCTCTCTCTTGTAGATCCTGAACACGTTGAATGTGGTAGGGATGGTATTTTAAAGCTTTGTGAACTGTAGTTTTTGGTATTCCAGTCCGTCTTCCCATCATTCTCCCTGAAGTCGATGGACCTAGTTCCACTTCCTCTAACACAACTTTAACATCTACCATTGCAGAACGTCCTGTCTCGCCGCCACGCCTTCCAGGTATGCGACCTTAAAAAAGTTAAAAATGATAGTTAAAAGAAGAATGTCTTCAAACAAGAAAGGTGTAAAAATCACTTACCTTCATATATTTCTCTATGGTTCCGGGCGAATACTTCACAGCCCGGATGCCGACGATTGGGGTACCGCTCTGGATAAAGTCTTTGAGCAGCTCTGGCACTACAGCAAGCTTCACCGTAAATTAGGTGAATATCCGCATATTCATGCGACGTATACTTACGGTGACCATATTAACCAACGTAAAATAAAGGACATTTTTTCCAAATGATTTGGGAATACGTACATACAACTTGTATGATAGAAGTACCTTACCCATATCGTAATTTATATCAAATATTTATCAGTTAATTATATGATTTATTTGTACAAGTTCCGTGCTGTAGCGAAAAATGAAGCCAAACCTTTTTCAAGGACTTCGCAATCCTTTGTTACCAAAAGCGTTTATCATAATTCATACTGCGCGACGAAGCCAGCACACAGTGGTTCAAAATTGGAATTTAATGTTCATAATCCACCTGAGCCTTCATTTTTCAACCAATTTTTACTAAAAAGCAAAAAAAAATATTTTGGTGCACACTTTTTATATCATTTCAAAATCTTTTTGTTTTGGGCGAACCATAATAAAAACACTAGAAGGTAAAATCATTCTCTCAATTCGTCGGCCATGATTTTGTTCTGACGTTTTCAAACATTTTAAAATCATATAAAATTGTAAAAAAAAGGTCACGATTGTTGTTGTTTGAGATTAAAAATGAGAATGTGTGTGTGAGCTTGAGTTCGAGTTTTAAATTTATATTGCTGGCAAACGTCAACCTGCCTCTCAATGATTTTACCTTGTAATGTTTTTATCATGGGGTGAACCATAGGATTGTTTTCAACTAGTTTCTGTTATGTAACATTCATTAACCTCAACAGGAGAATACTTTTTCTTTAAAACTGGTACTTTTTCTGCATTTTGCACAAAAAAATTAAATATAATCAAATAAAAATTCAGAAATCAAGATTAACTGGTCTATTGCAAATATTGTAACCTTTCATAAAAAAAAATTTAATTAATCAAACGAAGTGAAAAATGCAGGCTCCGGGGAATTACGAACACTAAATGCCAGTTTTGAACCACTGTGCAGTAGGAGGCTTATTGTTCTCTTTCAGTGGAACTGGAAACTCAGCGTGCAAGATGATCCTGGGCACAACTTTCCCTGTTTTATAGATTGTACAAAGATAGCTGAGTAATTGGAATCCCATAAGTGGGGTGCGAAACAAACTGGCGAAGGTTGTCATTGTATTTTATAAGGGGCATTTTTAAAAATGAAAAATGCAGAGCCGATTTAAAGGACAGTTTAAGAAATAAAGGACAAAAGGCGTCCTTTATTTAAAAAAAAAATTATAAAGGACAGGGGGTTAAAATAAAGGACTGTCCTTTAAAATAAAGGACGGATGGTCACCGTACGTATACTGCGTGTTCTATGTCATAGTATTAATAACACAATGTTCGAAGGGTCCAATTCCACAAAATCCACTTTCATTATTTCCGGTAAGTAACACATAATAATGTCAGGAGCAAGTAATAATGTACCTTTGTACTATTTAACAAGAGCAACTTAAATTTAAATCTATTAAATACATTCTAGTGTGTCTCAGTTTTTTACCCACAAAAGCGGCTATAACTTTTTTTTCTATCCGAAATAGTAAGAATGGCACCTTTTTGAAATATCTATTAAACTAGTGAACCCGCACGGCGTCAAAACGCCAATATTTAATCAAATTTTTTAAACAGGTGAAACCCTATTCAAAACCTCTAAAAATATTCCTAATGGCTGCGTTTCTTTATACATTCCGGATAATCCCATTTCACAGCCGGAATAAACAGAATGCGTTTGAAATATACGTTGACATATCATCAGGAACGTTCTACAGAATAAGTAAACCAAAAAGTGTATTCCGAACGTTCAGAATGAATAAAGAAATGCAGCCAATGATTAATCTAAACCATTTCTCAGTGATGAGAGGTCTCGCATGGTGTCGGTTTTCATTTCATCAAATTTCAAATCTCCCTGTTACTTAAAAAAATAAAACCTGTGCACATCTATGTAGAATCCCAGTACCTTAATTTGACTTCTCATTTCGGAAATTCGAAATGATGGTGCAGATGTGATGACCTTTAAAAAATAGATGGCAACTCTAGTTAAAAATATTATCAGCCTATAGTTTTCTTAAAACTCTTTCGTTTTTCTATATTTCATTTATGTATCTTTCGTATAAGTAAAACAAATTCGACTTTTCAAACAGGTTTTAAAAGTATTTTAAAACTAAAATTTTTCGTTTGGCATTGTTATACATATTTCAATTAACTGATGAACTAAATTGAATTTAATTTTTTTAAGCACATGGCAACTCTCCTACAGTTTAAAAATAAATTATTTTCAAACCCATTTCGATTGATACCGATCTTTTGACAATCCATTTAACTTATTTAATAATTTGAGCTTAATTTTTTCAACAAAAAAATACCAAATGTTCGGCTTAAAGATTTCTTAACACTCTTTCTTTTGATAACCATATTTTAAAATTTCAAGTAACTTATGTATAATTAAACGAAATACCTCTTTCAAAACAGGCGGCAATCCTCTTAAAAATTATTTGCGAATTAAAATTTTCTTAAATATTTTTCGTCTGACATTGTTATAAATATTTCATGTAACTGATGAATTAAGTGGAAATTAATTTTTTGAACACGTGGCAATCCTCCTAAATATAGTTCTTAAATAAAGGATTTTAAACCCATTTCCATTGATAAACATCGGTTAGTAATTCATTTAACTTATTAAATCATTTTAGTTTAGCCCTTTAAACTGGGGCAGCCCTCAAAAACATCAAAAGTGTTCTAAATTGTCAAGTTAAGTATTTATTGAAGCTCTTTCATTTGACATCCATAGTTAATATTTCATATAGGTGGCATCCCTATTCAAAACCTTTTTTGTATGACACCCAGGAATTACCTAATTCCTTTAATTAAAATTTAGTTACATTTTTTTAACATGTGGCAACCCTCCTATACATAATTAAGTTATAAAGCCTTTTCAAAACCATTTCGATTGATACCCATATTTAATAATTGATTTAACTTTTTAATTTATTTGATCTTAATTTCTTAACAGGTGGCATTTTTTTCGAAAAAGTAAAACCTTCTTGAACATCCACACCCTAAGCCCTTTAATTTGGTACCTAACTTTTGAAAATCGAACGGACGGTGCCGATCTGAGGGCATTGATTAGAAAATAACTTGAGTTTAATTATTTAACAGGTGGAAATCCCTTTCAAAAAATAAAACCAGTTTGCACATTTATAGGCCAAGCGCTTTAATTTGACGCCCCATTTTTGAAAATCGAAGGAACGGTGCAGATCTTTTATGCTGCACAAAAAATGCCTTCGGATATTATTTTGGACTTAATTTTTCAAAAGATGGCAACTCTTTTCGAAAAAGGGTAGCCTTATTGCACACCTAAAGGCAGAGCCCTTTGATTTGACATCTCACTTTTAAAAATCGAATGAACGGTGTCGATCTGATGGCATTGATTTTTAAATTATTTGAATGCAGTTTTTTATCAGGTGGCAACTCTTTTGGAAAAAGTAAAACCTTATTGCACATCTACAGACGAAGCGCTTTAATTTGACATCTCATTTATGAAAATCGGGCGAACGGTACAAATCTTTTATGCTGCACAAAAAATCCGTTCGCGTATTATTTATATACATGAACAATTTTTTATGTAATGTAAAGTTATAGCTCAGTACATTTTTTTCACCAGACATAGTCAAAATTGGGAAAGAAAATATCAAAAAGTTAAAAATCGCAATATAGACCTAATTTTATAATGGTTCCTTAATATATTTTAACTACATTGCATTTGAGTATGGAGAAGAAACTATCTGAAAGTATTTTACATAAAAAATTGACTAAGTATAGCCTTTTTTGTAGATGCAGTTAAAGAAAATACATGAAAAGGCACGATTTTTCTTTAATTCAAAAAAATTTAAATTTAATTTAATTTTAATAAAAACGGTGACACTTTTAGCTGAAAATTTTTTGTTTATCAGAGAGCTCACCACCCCATCTGCCTTCTCCTCAAGTTTGGCAGGTTACTGCTGGGACACCCTGTATAAAGTAAATATATATTCCTTCTGTAGTGATCTCTTTCATATCACATATTTTCATTTCTTAATTAAACAAGTAACTTTTAAGCAAAAAACCCGACTTAAATTCTTATATAAAAATTTAAGATTATCGTTAATTTCTTTGATACAATGATTGGATTTAAACCAAACTAGTATGGGGCCACCTATGAGGTTACACCTTTCCTTTAAAAAAAAATATTGAAATCGGTTAACGTGGTCCAAAGATATGCGGTAACATATATAAAAAAAAAATTCCGACGAATTGATAACCTTCCCCTTTTTGCGAAGCCGGTTAAAAAGAAAAAAAGATCTGAGTGTTGTTTAAAATGCACTATTTAAAAAACTAAATTTGATTTATTTAAGGAAATTTGTATGGATTTTACCAAGTGGAGTTATCGCCATATCGAAAGGTAAATAATGCCCACCGGCAAAAGGCAATAAAGCCCACGGGCTTAGTTTATTTTTCGAGAAGGCAATAACGCCCGCGGGCTTAATTTCTTTTTTTTTAGAAAATAAAGCCTATGGCCGTTATTTCCGCGGGCCTTATTGCACTCTTTTGAGTGAGAACTTATGTATTTTTTTTTTATTTGAATAAAAAACTAATTAAAAAATTCCAAGAAAATCTCGCCGTTTGTGCAAAGCACATATAGCGTTGTAATATTGATGTTTTCAGTCCGGAAGGTTGAGGATCTAAGCCGAAATTGGACAGAGGTATGCAACAAAAGCGAGGGTTAACGCCAGATTTGAAAAAGCGAACACCAGAAATTAAAGAAAAAATAATAACAAAATCTAATTTTGCTTTCAAACATGAAGACGTCAGTTACCTGGTATACTTTATAGTTATTATTTCACTATGTCAAGCCCTATAATTTGACGCCTCATTTATGAAAATTGAACGAACGATACTGATCTGATGACGGGTTGTTAATATTTAGTGCAAACTTCTCCGAGCTCGATTAAGAAGTTTCATTAGAAACTTTCCAGAGTTTAAACGAGTCTAAAAATTTAATGCGGCTTCAGAAGACTAAATAGGCGCTGAGGATATTTAAAAATTATTTTAAGTATTTTTGAATCGTAGTTCATGGTCACACTGATGACGACGCCCACTTTAAGCCAATATACATACACTCAATGTGGCAGTCCGCAAAGTAAATAGTCATGGAGACATACATACATACATAAGCTCTACTCACACCGACTTCTAGAAAGCCGCCAACAGTCAAACATTCGCGGCATTAAGCAGCAACTTGTCTGCCGCAGCTTGTATTAGCAAGGAAGCAGCTCTATAAATGTCGTGTAAACATTTTAACGCAGATTGTAGGGTTGTGTAGTGGTTAAAAGACAACGATTCCTCACCTTTGGCCAAGTTAAACTTTAGGTCCTTATCGAATTTACCTCACACAATCAGAAGCAAAAACACTAATGGGTAAACATGGACTTCCCTTACTCGCAAATAGAGCTGCTTAACTGCTGGTAGTCTTCTTTTTTCGAACAAACATTTTACCGGCAAGTAGCTGGAATTTCGTACGAAATAGTATGATTTTTACTATGTATTTGCAATAACATCCGGTATTTGGTAATTGACATTTTTGGCTTGTTTCAATATTGGATGGTCTTAGCTTTAATTTGTATTTTAAAAATAGAGATAAATACATGCATACGTATGTACTACGTAGGTATATAAGGTGGGAGAAATTCACTTTGAGGCTTGTGACTCAAACTCTAAAACATTTTTAGCCAATTTACGTAGGGGAAAGTCGGAAATACTTTACCGACTCCATTTGGTGGTGCAGTGGTTAGCAGTGCGCGCTACCACTCCGCAGGGCCTAGGTTCAAGACAAAATCGCAAAAAAATAAAAAAAGGATCAGTCCAGCGCCTTCATCTTGACCTGCGAATTGTGTCGGAGTCACAGCCGCTAAACTTAAACGTAGAATACATAATATTATTAAGATCACATTCAAGTTAAAAACGGTACATGAAAAATTCGTTTTGATTGTATTGGATTGAATTTAATAAATCAATATGAATTGCAAAGTATTAATAATTACCAATAGAGAAGCAGATCCACATTAACTTCCAGGGATGTTGCGAATATTTGCATTAGCATTCGTTATGCGAATGATTCGCACCATTTTACACATTCGCATTCGCATCAAATGATACGAATGTTTCGCGAATGCGAATGTGTACATGAGCAGAGAGTTCACTCTAATTACGGTTGCCAGACGTACTGATTTTATCAGTACAGTACTGATTTTTCAACTCTTGTACTGATTTTATTCATTTCTTCTATCAGTACGCTAACGTCCTGATTTTTCAAAATTTGTACTGATTTGTACTGAATTTTCAGTTCAAACAAAACACTTTAAGATTTTCTTAAGGTTTTGACATAACGTTGGAACTTTCTTAAACTGTAAGTAAGAAGAAAATAATTTAATTATAGTTGACATGTTTCAGATAATGTTTCATATGCCCAAGAAATACAACAAAAATTTCAATCGTTTTTTGGGCATATCGCCGGGTCTTTACGTACCAGTTGCGATAATATGATGCGAGCTTAATTTATTTAAAAAGAAGGCTGATGTTTTTTTGTCGAGTGTTGCTAGTTATCTCGAAAATAACTTTTTTGTTTAATAACAATAAATTTGAATATTCGAATGGCTTTTGCCTAAAACTTACAACTCTTTTTTCACAATTTTTTGACACTGTAAAAGAGTATTGCATAAAAGATATAGATTTAGATACACTTTTTAGCGAATTCTTAGTCTTTCAAAATTTTTGCGTAGTTGAAAAAATTAGTTTAAGCCATCAGGAATTATATATGAAGTCCTTAAATAGTGGTATTTTTCCATACTTTGAAAAAATATGTAATTTTGTTTTTTTTTTCAATACTACACTCAAACGAAGCAACTGAGAGGATTTTAAGTATAAAGTCTGCTTGCTGGCGCGAAGAGAGCAACCGGCTTCTAATTAAAATTATTTAGAGTGAATTTCATATTAAAGTAATTTTGAAATGAAATGTATAGAATTCTTTAACTATTTAAACACTAAAGATGGAAATGAACTGACTATTGCTATTCAAAAATGTCATAAATATAAAATAATTTATTGGCTTCTGTGTACAATGATGTGTACACTCATGTTAAAATGAAAAACGCTTTTATTTTTTTTATGAACTATATTTTACTTACATACCAAAATATTGTTGAAAACAAGTACTCTGGTGTTTCAAAGTATTATCTGTTACTTACATTCATAATTCTGCTTGGAACAAAAATGTACTGAAAAGTACTGGTTTTTTGGCATGAAAAAGTCTAACGTACTGATTTTGCGCATAAAAAATCTGGCAACCCTAACTCTAATATTGTTGAAATGGCTCTAAGACTGTCTAACCAGGGTGCGGACAAAAAGCAGATTTAGCTTCAGGCGCTAAACGGTTAAGTAGTAGGTATATCAAGCAACATTGATGGGCCTTCAACAAGTACTGCTGAAAGTCTTATAAGTACGGTGACCATCCGTCCTGTATTATACTGGACAGTCCTCTTTTTTGACCCATTGTCCTGGTAATTTATTTATTTTATAAGGGACACCAAATATTCTGTATTTCTTTTAATGCCCTGTATTTGTCCCGTATTCGCTGTCTCGGTGCCTTAACAGCTCATTAAAATGGTATGCCTATGAACGAGTTTCAAGTGATGTTGGTAATGATCGTAATTTTCTTCATAAACATTTATTATTTTCTAATCTGACTGCCTCTGATTCGAATCGAAGAATACATACAGTGACCAAATTAGAAATTAGGACTCGACATTTTAGTAAGTTTTGGATATTTTGCCTAAGTTTATTTAATGTTTATTATTTATTTTATGAAAGTAAAGCTCGTTTCCAAATAAATGCAATATAATACCAAAATTCCAACTTTGTGCAAAAAGCTATAAAAATTAGTTCTGAAATGTTTCACCAAAACAACAGACTTTTTAATTATAATCTTTAGGAAAATATTTTATTTGCAGTATATAAAGTGCGAGTAGAAAGTGCTGCTCATTTGCTTTTATTTAAAAAAAATGGTCGAACATACTTACTTTGTATGAAAAAAACGCGTAAAACCGCAAAAAAAAAATAAAAAAATTGCCAAAATTTAATCATAGCCTTAGCGACTTAAAATTGCACTTTATTATACTAAATTTTAACGAGTTTTTTTTTAAACAAATTTTACGGGGTAAAAATCTAGGAAAATTATCCTACAAATTTGTGATGTTACTAAAAGGATACTATTTCAGGGCTAATATATCTAGGATCATTTAGAAGGCTTTATCTTGCTTTATATTTAATATCTATGAAATTTGGAAAATTACTTTTTTCCCCCCGTATTCGGCTCTCATAAATATGGTCACCGCACTTATAAGCAACCTAGAAATAATTATAGATTCCTCCAACGAAAGCGAAGGCTCGGATGTGGAATCCGGAGACATTAAAAAATATGAAATTAAAGCTCAATTCAAGGCCTATCTTAAAGAAAAACGAGCTCATCTCGGTTAAAATCCTCTCGTTTGGTGGAAAACTAAACTAAAATACGACAAATTGAATCCCACTACTATATAGGTTAAGCTTTCGTTCAATGTTCTAATAACTTACAAAATTTTTAAGCAATACAAACGATGACTTAAGTTAATTATAGCTTTTTTAATGTTATTACTAACATTCGCATTCGCGTTCCGAAAACTCGCATTAGCATTCGCGAATGTGAAAAATATGATATTAGAAACATCAATAATATGTACCCATCACCTTATAAATAGATATATGCCAACGGTGGGCAATTGCGGCTCTTTGCTTAGCAAAGTGTGGCTCTTTTATTTACAACGCTTTTATCAACTTGCAATGTTGTATGTCCAGCCCACCATATACTATAAATGTAGCAAAGCTATTTATGGCAAATTCAATATATCAACCTAGTCTAGATATGAACCTCGTTGTAGGCATCATAACAAGGAGATACAATTAGAAGACTCTAGATGTCGCCCCGCCAGAAGAAGTTAAATATTGCGCCTAAATATACGCACTATTTATATACGTCACAGCGGAAATGGACGACACGCCATTTCTTTATATGGAATAAATTGCTTCTATATGTATGTATGTATGTATGTACATATATATGTTTATACTAAATAGCTCTGACCCAATACTTTTCGTTAAAAATCCTGTAAAACTGTCAAACAGCAAAACTACTCTCTGAAGTGAGAGTAAAAAGTGAGTAACAACAAAAAGTACGGGAACAAAAAAAAACATTTTTCCTGTAAAAACCTCAACCAGTGATTGCTTGACACTTTTCATGATTTTACCAGAAGAAAAAGTTCGGGTAAAATCTTGCAACTTCATTCTCTACACAACTCTCCAAAAGTCGCTCTCATTTACAGGATTTTGGAGTACGGGAACATTTTTCCTGCAACTTCCTGCAAGTTTGTGTAAAACCTGTAAGTTCATGGAGTACTGGATCAGAGCTAATGTGAGCAAACAACATTGTGCTTGCATAGTCTTCTGTTCTCTTTCAGTGCAATTTCAATTATTTTAATATCTATTGTTAAATTTTGTACAGACAAGACTAAAAAGTAGGTTAGGTTAGGTTACACTGGCCGGCTGTTGCGCCTTACATAGACCCGTTGGTCCTTTGTAGTGCCAGATGGAGGTCCGTTTTACTGCGGTCTAAAGTAGTCGTCGTATAGGACGTCAACGCTTTTTGCGAAGTTCAAGAGTGCCTTAATATCCAGTTTTGAAACCTCCTCTAGTCCTTTAAACTGCGAAGCTCCGAGATAACTAAGACGATTTCTAGCTAAGGCCGGACAGAAACAGAGGAGGTGTTCCAACGTCTCACTCATGCCTTCCTCCCTGCACTTCCTGCATGCGTCACTGTTACTAATGCCCATTCTGCTTGCGTGGGATGCCAGTAGGTTGTGGCCCGTCATTAGGCCGACAACTGTCCTGCACTCCCTACGTGACCGTGTAAGCAAGAAATGGGTGTTTCCTTTGCTGCTATTGCACATGATCTTGGAGGTTTTGCATGTCGCTAATGCGTTCCATCTCCCCCTGATCCGGCACCCAGCTCTTTCGGAAATTTCATTGTAGATCGTTTTTAGCGACTTTTGTATTTCCCGTACTGGTTCGCTAGCAAGACGGATGGCACCTTTGGCAATCTCATCAGCTATTTCGTTCCCTAAAATGCCCTTGTGGCCTGGAACCCAGTATATATGCAGCCGTTTACTCTCGGCCGCCCTGTCTACTGCTTCCCTGCTTCTAAGGACATTTTCTGACGCAATACGATGTGAGATTATGGCCTTAATCGCCGCCTGGCTATCGACATATATATTGATATTTTTTATATAATTTCCTGCGTTGCTAGCTATTTCAGCAGCTTTCCCTACAGCGAAGACTTCCGCCTGGAAAATACTGCAGTACTCTGGAAGCTTGAAGGGTTGCCTGAGGTCTAGCTCGGCGCAATAGACTCCGGCGCCCACTCCATCAGCCATTTTTGATCCATCCGTGTAGATGTTATACGTTACGCCGGCGGGTCGCGTGCTCATGCGCCATCCGCCCTCCTTAACCGTAGCTTTAAACCTTCTTCCCCAGATGAAGCGTGGGGGTATGTGGTCTATTTTGTCCTCCATCCCCCTGCCTATCGAGCTGTGCCCGAAGGTTCTTGCGGAGAATTCACCTAAGGCCATCAATCTCGTGGCGGATTTCGCTGCAGTGCTCTCCACCGCGATGTCGATTGGTGGTAGGCCAAGTAGCCTTTCAAGTGCCGCCGTTGGAGTGGTCCTTAGCGCTCCTGTTATGCACAGTGCAGCGAGCCGCTGTAATCGCTCCAATGGTTTTCTATACGAAATTTTGTTTGCAGCGGTCCACCATACCAGAGCACCGTAGAGCAATATGGGCTTAACTACCGCTGTGTAACACCAATGCATGAGGCCAGGGGATAGGCCCCATGTGGTGCCCAGCATCTTTTTACATGCGTAAAGGGCACCACTGGCCTTTTTCACCCTTTCCTCCACATTTAGCTTCCACATCAGTTTGCTGTCCAAAATTACTCCCAGGTACTTGGTGTGATCCTTGATTGATAGCTCCGCCCCGTTGAGCCTCGGGGGTTTCCACGCGGGGATTTTGTACCTTCTTGTGAACAGTACCGCATCCGTTTTGTCAGCATTTACCTCTAAGTTGACTGTTGTCGCCCATCGATGTACGACCCTTAGAGCGCTTTCCATTACGTTACTGATGGTGTCTAGGAATTTCCCCGTAACAACTATAGCTATGTCGTCCGCATAGGCAATTAGTCTGGGTGCTTTCCCTTCGAATTTTCCCAGAAGCTCATTCGCTACGAGTAGCCACAGGAGTGGTGACAGAACACCACCCTGAGGAGTTCCTCTATGCGCTAGTCTGAGCAACCTGGCTTCGTTCCACTCCGCCTTAATTTTCCTGCAGCTCAGCAGGCTTTTTATCCATAGTAGGATGGCAGACTCTACCTGGGCTGCTTCTAGGCTTTCCATTATTGCCTCATAGGAGACATTATTAAATGCCCCGCTTATGTCCAGAAAGACCCCTAGGGCATATTCTTTATGCTCCAGAGCTTTTTCTATTACCGCGGTTAGTGAGTGAAGTGCAGTCTCAGTGGATCTACCCTTCGTGTAGGCATGCTGCGCCTTTGATATGCTGGCCGACGGCAGCTTATCCCTAATGTAGGCGTCCAGAATCTTTTCGAGCGTCTTTAGAAGGAATGAAGTTAGACTAATTGGTCTGTATTCTTTCGAATAGAGGGGATTTCCCTTGCCCGCCTTCGGTATGAATACGACCCTCGCCTCTCTCCAAAGGACAGGCACATAGTTTAGTCTTAAACATCCCTCGTATATTGTTTTCAAGTATGGTGTCAGCACTGCGGAAATTTTTTGCATCATGGCTGGAAAGATACCGTCTGTGCCTGGGGACTTAAACGGCCCGAAGCCATCGATTGCCCACCGTATTTTTTCTTCCGTTATGATGTCCGGGGGGACATTTTCCACGCTATCTCCTAGAAGTTGCAGATCTATGCTGTCTGTACACCCCGGAAAGTGTGTGTTGACTAGGTCTTCCAGTGAGTCCTCACTGCTTCCAGTCCACTCTCCACATTTTTTACGTAGTAACCTTGGATTAGTCGGGTTCTTGGATAGCAATTTCCTTAGCCTGGCTACCTCGGTTGTTTTTTCTAATTCGCCGCAGAAGCTCTTCCACGACTCCCGCTTGCATTTACGAATCTCTTTCTTGTATTCCTTAAGTACTTCCTTGTATTCCATCCAGCAGAACTCGTCATCGGCTACCTTGGCCAGTTTGAAGAGTTCCCTAACATTTTTCCTGAGTGCTCCGAGCCCCCTGTTCCACCAAGGTGGCTTTGAACCTCGCTTGGCATGTAGCGGAGGGCATGCGATGCAATAAGCTTTATTTAGAGTGTTGGTAAGTGAGACTACCAGTTCCTCCAATTCAGAGTGGGAGTCACTTACCCTATGCTTGGTTAAATTCTTCCTCACTACCCTTTCATACAATTCCCAGTTTGTATTCCTGTGATTTCTGAAGGTTTCGCTTTTTGTACGGGCTGAGAATTTTACCTGAAATCCTACATACCTATGGTCAGAGAACGAGGGTGTACTAAGCACCTCCCAATTCTGTACTCCGATTCCCCCACTAGTGTGGAGTGTTATGTCAAGGACGTTCTTCGAGGTAGGGCCAATATAAGTTGGTTCCTCACCCCGGTTAGCTATATCTAAATTACTTATTAATATAAAGTTTAGTAAAGACTCACCCCTTTCGTTGGTATCTCCACTCCCCCATACTGTGTTGTGCGCATTGGCATCCGCGCCTATGATGAGTGGGCGTTTCGCCTTCTCGGCCTCTCCCACCAACCTCCGGAGCTCGTTTGGTGGCGCCTCCTCGTCGTGAGGCATGTAACAAGATGCAAGGAGTATTGTATCATCCTTGCCATCCTTCACAGCTACCACCGTCAGATCATCTGAAGAGAAATTAAGATCAATATAAGAGTGTATACTTTTCTTTACCAGTATAGCTGTTCTTACCCTGTTTGTTGCACTCGGGATGTGCGTATAGTAAGTTTGCGACTTTAGTCCAGCTACCACGTTTCCCGACGCTATCCATGGCTCCTGGACTAACGCCGCATCGTAGCCGATCCTCTCTAAATTGAGGAGGAGCTCGGCAGAGGCGACCTTGCTTTTATGCAGATTTATTTGAAGAACCTTCACTGCAAGGATCAGGATTCTTTTCGGGGTCGGGTAGAATCTCCGGATCGCCCTTCTCGGTCTCCTGGAGCTTCAAGGTGGCCTCCAGGATCTCTCCCAGATCCTTCTCGACCTCTCGCTCCTCCAGCGTGTTGGCATTGTTATCGGCCAGGCTTCGCTTCTTCAGGCGAAGGTATACGCTACCTATGCCCCACGCCATCTTCCCGAACCTAGCGTATAGTATGTCTTCGGCCGGCTTGTTGATTTGGAGGATGTAATTTTGGCTGCCATCCTCCTTACAGGAGTTGGTGACCTTTAACACCCTCCAATCTCCCGTCGGCACGTCTGGGTTCTGTCTCTGCAGAAGCCGCAGCGCATTCTCCGGTTTTACCGTGCGGGGTATGAGCACCTTCGCTTTCGGTATGGATGGTATGCAGCTGCGGTCCACAACCTCCAAGACGGCGCCCTCCCACAGGCCTTGAAGCGTCGCAACAGCTTCCTTTACCCATAGTAGAGAGGGATCGTCCTTGCATTTTATTATTTTCACCCCATTTAGCCACCCCGCACCATCGAAAGTTGGCATGGTCGTGGTGGGGTCCCCATCCATTTTTGCGACAAGCGCATCCAGCAGCTTATGTTCTACTGCTCCCCAGTGCTCCTGAGAGATTTGTCCCAGCGGATTGCTCCGGTCTATGAGTGCCACGATAAGGTGTCTTCTGGCTACCTCACTGGCCATTGCCGCCGCTCTCGATGTAGTCGGTCTCTCTAGATCGAGCCTGACGTTTGGCTTTGCAGCGTCGTCTCTGCGCCTCGATTTTTTGGCTGGCCTTGCTGTCTCGCTTTCAGCTGACCGCTGCCTTTTAGCCGCGATTCCTTCCTCTATCCGGTTTGCGAATCCCGGATCCGTGGCAGTGAATCGTGGCCTTGCCGCGTAGTACGCCCGGCCTTCCTCCATTTTCTCCTTAGCCCAAGCCAACCTTTCCTCCTCTTCCTTCGTCCGGTTGGACTTGCAGCTAAGTCTCTCGTGGACTTTGACCGCCGCCTTGTATATTGCTTTTGCCTTCAACCCCTCCTTACTGGGTTTTGCCCTAGGCCTTTTCTTTGATGCCGAACAAGCACCTTTGGCATCCCCCGGAGAGCGTAGCAAGGCCTCCTCTTCTTGCGTGCAAACGCTCTCACCGCTTTCGAGGTCCGAGTCTTCGTGGACTGTGGCACCCCTGCGCTGTAGCGTCGCTTTGGCGGTAACACTACAACCGCTGTGAACCGCTCCCTTCACAGCGGAGGTGTGGCCGCTGGCGACACAGCAAGTAGACTCGCTGTGCCCGCCGGTGGTAGTAGCCACTTCTCCCACCGACGTTTGGGCTGATATCCCAGCCCGCTCTTCTTCCTTTCTGGCCTCCATGATGAGTTTTTATGTCAGGGAACCTCTACCCCTAGCGTTTTATACCTACCGCCAGGTACCTCGTTAGCAATGGCAGAAGTAGGCATACACCCCCCTCCCCCAGTTTCATATGCAGAGCAAAGCACTAGGAAGAGAAGGATGGATACGTATTCCTGCCTTCGCTAGACGCCGCCTGCTCCCACCGCCAAGACCCGCTCTAGGTACTAGCCTAGGTGCTAAGCTATCGCGGTGACAGCAGCGACGCCCATTGCCCAGTCGGCACCCGCGGGGAGGATTTAGCTAAGAGGATTTTTGCCGACCAAGACTAAAAAGTAGAAAATAAATAAAATAAAATAAAACATTTTAATATACAACGCTTTTATAAATGGACTAAAAAGTAGAAAATAATATTTCTCAGTCCCACAGAATTTGTTTTGATAACTTTTGATTTTGAAATTTTTAGCAAGTCATTATAAACAATTAATGACATTGAAAATGAACAGCGTGGGGCGCATGTAATACACTTGAATTGATATGAAAAGTAACATATGTATGTATGTGGGCATATGAATAACGACCGCTTAAAATCAATCTCAAATTTGTACTTTCGCTGTAGAATGTTATGTAGTTTGACTATTGTCAATGAAGTCGAATGCTTTGTCCTGCATGCGCTCCACGTTTTTCGTTTTCAATGTCATTAATTGTTTATAATGACTTTTGCTAAAATTTCAAAATCAAAAGTTATCAAAACAAATTCTGTGGGACCGAGAAATATTATTTTCTACCTTTTAGTCCATTTATAAAAGCGTTGTATATTAAAAAGTTTTTTTTTTATTTTATTTATTTATTTTCTTTTTGCTTAGAACATTTTGGCTCTTTTTACTTTTGAAAATAAATATTTCTTTGCTGGATATTATTTTCCATTGTGTTGTTTTCTTATTTAATCCTTTTTATATACACATAGGCAAATTAAGATCAAACATTACCTGCAATTTGGAGAATGAAAATAGCCTTTCTGGCTTAAGGTTCTTTAACGATGTGATGGAACATTTGCAAATCTTGAATTTGTCTCTACAAGGAGAAATTAAAAATGTTTTTGATTTGTCGCAAATTATTTTAAATTTTGAAGCTAAACTACGTCTTTTTATTCATGATCTCAAAAAAAGAATATTTCAGCATTTTCCATGGCTAGAAAAAATATTGCACATGATTTAAAAGTAGATTTTGAAACAAGATTTGCCGATTTGAAATTATTTGCCTACTTCATAAACCCTTTCTTATGTAACATAATTGAGGATGAATTTACAATATCCCAAATACTCTTTTTTACGGAAAGTGAAAGAAGACAAGTTGGAGTTTTTTGGAATTAAAAGAAGATAAGTTACTGGAAATGCAACATAAAGCTTTGCCATTGCTTGTAATCCGGCAACAAGTACCAGATTTAAAATATCCGCTGTTGAAAACAGCTGCGTGCCGTATATTTTAAATTTTTTGTACAACGTATAACTGTGAGTCTTTGTACTCTACAATGAAATTCGTAAAGTCAAAATACTGTTCACAATTAGTTGCATTCGCGTGTCTGCTAAGTATTGAAAGTTATCAAAAACTATCAGTTTTTGCGATCGCATACGCAAAAGCTTGCCATGCATGGAAAACTTTGACCGCTGTGAGCACTCCTTAAGTATTTTTTGATTTCAAAAAAAACAAGTAAGAAAGTCTAAGTTCGGGCGGAGCCGAACATTAAATACCCGGCGCAAGTGTTAAATATATGATTTTCACCTTTCCGAAACCTACCGCTAGATGGTAAGCGGGGTGTATCAATTTTGAGTAAATTAGCGTCCTTAAATTTCGAAATATTGCAGTTTCAAGCATTTTTGAAATTTACCGTTATATGAAAATAATAATTTTTCTACAAAAAATCATAACTCAGAAAAAAAAATCTTCGCTATTAGAGATTTGGGTTGATTGTAGTGTCTCTTTCCCGGTAAAAAAGTTTGAGAGAAAAAAAAATACACTTTTTGAGAAATTAAATTTAAAAAAAAATTTGCTCTTTTTGTTTATTGTTAAATAAAAAATTTTAAATAATGAAAATCAATAATTATATCATTATATCTTGCAGTGACAATAATTACTGACATTTGAGTAAAAACATTGTTGGAAGCTATTAAATTTTGACTTAGTTATGGGCATTTAAAAAAAAAATTCTCACTGTCAATTCGAATAATCAATTTTTGCCTGAAAAAAAAAATCGCGTTTAATTCGGCCGAAAAATTTTTCCGAGCCAAGAGAAAAAATACGTGTCTCATTATTTAGACCAACAAACAATGTATTTGAGTTTGATAGAAATTAAAAATCATGCTCGTACCTGACCGGTTGTCTGGAAATGGAAAGCATCAGCATAAATAGATAGGTTCTGCTCGTATAGGATAAATTAAAGCTGTTCAAAAATAGCAGATGTTTTAAGAAAAAAACGCCGGACTTAATATTTGAAATGTCTTTATTTGCCAATGTTAAAATAAGAAGAAGGAAGTATGTATAGAGATAAAAACGAAATATCAAAAAAGTTAGAGTTACCATGAATAAACAATATAATATGGGAATGTAATAAAGATGGTGATGCCATATTCGATTATTTCAGCACCCCACTTATTGAAGCATTAAAAATTCAGTTACAAAATGCTGTTGGTACAAGTTCAAGTTACAAATTCCAAGTTAAAGTTGAATTTCAAATTATTAATGCAATTCAATATACTGAGTAAATTAAAGTTTAAATTTTTAATCTCCAATATTAATTAAATCCATTGATTTCGCGCAAAAAATATTTTTCTCAGAAGGCACGGTTTTTTTTAGGCTGTTAGCCACCATTTCTTCAGTAGCGATGTAGCGTAACTTTACCGATTGGTCAACAATGCGCTCACGAACGAAGTCATGGCGGGTGTCGATATGCTTTGACCGCGCTCGAAAATAATCGGTTTCTGCAACAGCAATTGCTCTTTGGTTTTCACATGCATTCTCTGTAGCCTTGTTCACGTTATCTGGCTCAAAATCCTGACCAAATTTTTTAAGCCAGATCGCCTCCTATGCGGCCGATGCCGTAGCCATAAACTCCGCTTCCATGCTAGATAATGCAACGGTAGACTGGCGTTTTCTTGCCTCCAAGATATTGCTCCGCCACAAAGTGTAAGAACAAAACCTCTACATGAACGTCGTTTGTCAACATCTGATGCCCAGTCTGCGTCTGAGAAACTTCGGACGTCATCGTCATAGGGATAAAATAGTTTAAAGTTATTTGTACCCATAGTTATTATTGAAACAGCTTACATCGTTAACAGCAACAGCGATGTCTGGTCAAGTCCCTTGCGCCAGATATAAGAGACTGCCAACAGCTTCTTAGTAGGGTACGTTATGTAATTGTTTCCTTTCAGCGCACATACTGGCCGATAATTTTTTATTGGGATCACTCAGTCTTGAAACAGCTTTCGCATTACTCATGCCGAATTTCTCCAGGATTTGACGAGTGTATTTTGATTGATCTAGCCATTTACACACACAGTTTTTAACGACGCCAAGATCCTTCATCTTGAAATTCTCACATAATGCCTTTTTTAATTTATCACGTACTTGAGCATCCTTCCAAAAAACCAGTATATCGTCTACATCAGAGCTGCTCACTCCATAAGCACTTGTTCCACATTTGTTTTTTTTTTGCCCTGAAGTATAGGCACGTATACAAATTTACACTTTAAATATAAAAGAAAAATGTATTGCCCTCCCGTATGCCCGGACATATAAACACAATTTATACGAAAGTGCCTGAGTTTCATATGGGAGGGCAAAGCAAACGCCCTCGCATATGAAACTAAGGCAACTCCAGTAAAATGTATAAATTTACACAAACAATTATAGAATGGAAAAATAATAAAAAATATGTCAGCACTGAAAAAAATTTATATTACAAATTGATTTAATATTCGTATTTACTGAAAGTGAAAACGAAACTTATTGAAAAAAAACACATGGCTTTCATTAAAGTGTGGAAGCGCGAGATCTTTTTTGCAATTTTGAATGCAAAGCGTAACTAGTGTATGTTGTACTTTGTTATTATTAAACGAATGACGAAATATTACTTGCAACGTAATTTTGAAACTTGCCATCAAAACTTTTTGGAAATTTTCAAAGGGGAGATAGAAAATGATTGATTTCCAATCTGAATTCAATGCATATCCCTGGGAGCATCACACCGCGTAAAATTTATAGGATTGCAGATATTCTTCCACCGTCGGATTGCAGAAAAAATAAATTTCGCGACTTTGACGGAAAATGCCAACGAATGTCCGGCAAACTTCGCGCAAAAAATAAAATAAAATTATAAATTAATGTTGGAGAATCTCTTATCTCCTGTCAACCCTCGATTTAAGGTGCCCTCCTTAAATTTTATTGTATATTGCTTCAATGGTGCTAGCATTTATTAACCCTTTAAAATGGGACTTTTGTATGCGAGGAGTATCCCTATGATACGAATGAAAATGTAAAATTTGAGCTTGCGATATGTTTTAAATATGTGCAAAGATTCCTCCCACTAAATTTTGGGTCTTTTAAGCCACTGGGTCGCTATCATTTGTTAACTGTATTTTTCACAAATAAATATGTATGTAAAGACTCCCATTGCTAACAATTTTCATTCACTAATCGTACAATAAAAATAAACTTGTACTTTTTAGCTTGATTTAAATTATAAAAAAAATCTCGGTGTACACATAAATTTTGTAGATGTATGTGATTTCACTTCAGTATAAAAATTTTTCGAAGCACTGGTCTACATAAATAGTGATAACAAGTCACGTTTTGTACTGAAAACCCATTTGGACTTGATTGCCTTGCGACCTGTGGGCAAACTGCACAATGTCCACGTTTGGTTAGCAATGTGTGAATCCAGCTCGCACTTCATAGCTAATTTCCATTGGTTGTAATCTGGGCTTCCTAAGGCGTCGGTACATGTGATCGGGTCGGTGGATCTCTGCCAAATGAGACACATAAGCCTGGCTCGCGAAGTCACGTGGTAGCAGAGTTCGTGATGTTTTACGTATTTCAGGTTCAGGAGCAGTTTCGACTTTCCCAGTTAACTTACTGTCTGCTGCATTACCCTTATTGACATCAGTGCAGGGTGGGCAAAAACTCGGAGTTCGAGCGAGTGAGCGAGCAAACTCCAACTCAATGCCTCGCAGACAACGAGGCGCTCGCAGTTCGTACTCGCAGCAATGAGGCGAGGCACAATAAGTTTGGCTCGCTCGCCAAACGAGCGAGCGCTGCTTGTTTGCTCGCGCTCCTATTAAACGAGCGAGGCTGTTGTGTGTTGCCTCGCTCGCAGTGCGAGCCGAGTAGCTGTCTGCATACTCACTCTGCTAGGAAAGACGAGTGAGCGACGAGCGAGCGCTCCGAGTGTACTATACAACACATGCATTTTTGTGCATAAAAATGTGGGAATGTATGTCAATAGATTATGTACGAAAGTATGTTAATAATTGTATGTACATATGCATACATATATGTAAAGTATTATATTAGGGCAGCATTTAAAACAACAAATATAATTGATTACATACATAAGCATATATTATGGAATGAATTATTTTTTAGAGTTATATTCATACATGTGTACACACCTCACATGCATATTTATATATGTTTGTATGTACGTATTTATGTATATATGCATTTATGCTTGTATGAACATATGCATGTATTTTGTCTCTACATAGAAAAGTAAGTATCGAAGATATTATAATCGTTTGTGCCGCAGAAACAAAAAACAAGTAAGCACATGTTAACACCCCCAAAATAGTTTGCTACTTGTAGCAGTTATGCTGTATACCTGAATGAAATATAGTCCTTGGTGAAAAAATTTATTTGTGGCCTGTTGTTGAAGGACATATGTACATATGTATGCATGTATATATGGATGTGTAGACATGGGAAAATTTGCGTAAACAAAGAATAGAGACCGGTTCGCATACAACTTTGGCGTTGCGTTGGCGTCGAATTTCAAAGCAGCCGTCCACATATCCAAAATTTGGCAACGCTAAGGCCAACACAAAGCAGAAAGATCGCTGCGTCGGTCGCCAGCTGTTGCAAATAAATAAAATTAAATGGAATGTTTCTTTTTTAATCAAATGAAGGTAAGAAATATAATTTTTCATGCAATTATTGATATGAAATATTAATTTATCTCTCGTTAATATGTTAATTTAGTGCCCAAGGTAGTCTCTGCCAAGCTTCATTGTAGAACGCATACTTTTAACTTGCGTTCTGTCAAACCAACGCCAACTACAAAGTCAACGCGAAAGTTCTATGTGGACCAACCTTAATTATCAAATAGTAGCTTGTATTATCCTACATACATACATATGTATGGGGGCTAAACCACGAATATTCATTTGAAAATGCTGATGTCCTACTCATTTATGAAATGAAAGACAAAATAATGATTTTAATATATATTATATTCTCATTTATACATATGTAACATAGTTACTTAGTCAAATTACTTAGTAATTACTTGTATGTAAGAATACAAAGACAAATTATTTATCAGCAGCATTGCCCCTTACATATTGAAAAAAAGTAATAAAAGCTCCCAAAAAAGCAAAATCGCTACAGCAAAAAAAGTGTTTGAAAAACCGCATAAATTCAAATCCGCATAAAAAAGAACCGCATAAAAAGAGACCTAAGTGTATAAGTTGAAATTTTATAAGAAACTATTGAACATTAAAAACATTATACCTACATAAATATGTATGCACATATGTGCCTACCTAGTAGATAAAACTGGTCAAAATAGCACGAATCTATTCTTCTGAGCATGAGAATATATACATAAATAAATACAAAAACATATGTGTATGTACATATGTATTTATATAACTACATATCTGCATGCGTGCATACAATCCTTTACTCGAAATTCTTAGTTGCTGCAATTTTTATCCCATACATTTTTGCCGACCAAACAACGCGTTTGCCTGTCTAATCTGCTTGCCTTATTTGCCTCGCTCGTTTGCTCGCCTCATTTGCCTCGCTCGTCTGCTGCTGCAAATGAGTGCCTCGCTCGCAACGACGCCCTCGCGAGAGCAGAGCTAATGAGGCCCTCGTTTGCTTGCCGCTCTACTCTTGCGCTGCCCTCGTTTGCTTACTCGCTCGCTGGCTGCTCAGCGCGTGCGCTCGTACTTAACGAGTGCTCGTTTGCAAACAGCCTCGCGTGTTACTCGTGAGTTGCGCTAGCTCGGAGTAAACTAACGAGCGAGCGAGGGGCTAAAATGAGGCAAATCCGAACCCTGCATCAGTGTCGTGAAGTTTGTGGTATATTTCATCACTAGACATTGATGATTTTGTAGGCATCTCAGTAGAATCCATCGGATAAGCTTCGAGCTCTCCCTCTGATTCAGAACCCTCCAAATCGCATGGGACAGTATCTATTGTTTTGCTGACGTTTCCATAAGCACTACATTTCTGCTTGTGATTACCTTTTTCGTGGTTGGGTCAATGCATCCATAGACTTTGTTGGGTCACTGTAGCCCACGAATAATAATCTTGTAGATTTTGGGTCCCACTTTCGCCGCCTCTGTTTTGGTATATGAACCGTAACTGGCGAGCCAAAGATGCGAAAGTTTTCAATATCAATTTCGGAGTCAGTCCATAACCCCTCAGGTACACATTTCGTTAATGATGAATTAGGTGAGCGGTTGATGATATAAGCAGCAGTGTGAATAGTCTCGCCCAGTATGGCTTGCTTAAGCCAGCATCAAAAATAATACACTTGGCTTTTCTAAGTTGTTTGATGTATAATACCAGGCTGCCGACAAAAGCTATTAAAACCCTGCAAAAAATTGTGCGATTAATCTCTAAAGAGAGTATTCCGAGATTACTCTCAATCGGGTACAATTGGGCATTAATTAGTTCCAACTAGTCTCATACGGGTACTAATGGAGGTTAATTAGTCTCGACTCATCCCTAATGGGTATAATTAGAGATCAATTAGTCCCCAACTCATTTCTAACGGGTACTATTAACAATTTAATGATATGTACGCTCTTAGTCAATGAAATTTCTTGTGGGGCGTTGGCACACAGAGAGAGTATTCGCCTAACAAAACTGAGCACCCCGGTTCGAATCTCAGCTGGCGAATTTTTATACCCGATAGCACTTGTGCACAAGGGTATATTAATTTTGTTCACATAACGGTTATTTGTAACAGCCAAAACGAATCGAGATAGATATAGACAAATGTATACATAAATGATCAGAATGAAAAGAGAAATCGATTAAGCCATGTCTGTCTGTCCGTCCGTCTATCCGTCCGTCATGTGTACACGATAACTCGAGCAAAAATTGAGATATCTCGACGAAATTTTGTATGTAGGTTTCCATTTATCCAAGGTAGGTTGCTATTGAAAATGGGCGAAATCGGACTGTAACCACGCCCACTTCCCAGATAACGGTAATTTTCAGGATTACGAAAACTGCGATATTTTAGTAACTACAGGAAATTATTCACTCAAAATTGATATTTACAATAAGTTTAAGACGAAAAATAAGAATATTATAAATTTTTGGAAAATGGGCGCAGCCACGCCCACTTATGGTTACTTGTATATATCTTGGTAACCGCTTCACCAATTTCTTCCAAACTTGGCACAGTTGTTGGCCTTCGCACAACATACCAAATGGGCGAAAATTTTTAAAATCGGACAATAACTACGCCCACATCCCATATAACGGTAATTTAGAGAAATACAAAATCTTCGATAAATCAGTAAATATTAAAGTTAATTTATTCAAAATTGATGCTTGCAACAATTCTTAACCAAGAAATACGTTTGTGATAAAACTTTGGAAAATGGGCGTGGCACCGCCCACTTATGATCACATATATATGGTTATTGTGCTTGCCACATAAAAGCAAAACATTGAAAATTATTGAAAGCGGACTAAAATTGAGGCCGCTTTTCATATAAGGGTAAATTTCAGAACTGCTTCAAACTTCAAAATTTCGAAATCTAAGGACTCTAATTTACTAATTTGAAACGCCCCGGCTTACCATGTAGCGGTAGCTTTCGGTAAGGTGAAAAATATATTCTTAATACGTGGGCCTGGTATTTAATGTTCGGCTCCGCCCGAACTTAGACTTTCTTACTTGTTTATTTTTATTTTTTAAAAGTGACTAGTCGCTTTTTATACCCGTTCGGGTATAAATGTAAACAATTAGTCTCTTCATAGGACATGCCCGAACAAAAGCGATCAGTTCATTCCATATAAAGAGATCAAAAGTGGTATTAGTCGCATGCTCCTTTGCGATTGCTCCCGGAGTCATCCCGGATTAGTTCCATTTTTTGCAGGGAATGTTCACCGACTACCGTTATCTGTGCGTGTGTGTGTCTACCGTTATCTGTGCGAATAACTTAAATTTTCCTGCCAGTTGAGCTTCAACCATAGTTTTAAACTCTTTGAAGCGAACAATGACATCTCTTCGATAAATATTTACTGATACTAAACTAAAGCTAAGTTATTCAAAATTTATGTTTGCAATAGCTCTTTAGCAAGAAATGCTCTTATAATAAAATTATGGAATATGGGCGTGACCCCGCTCACTTACAACCACATATGTGTATCTCGGTAACTGTTCGATCAATTTGTATAAAACTTGGTATGCTTATTGTGCTTGTTACATAAAGGCAAAACGTTGAAAATGATTGAAATCTGACTAAAATTACGGCCTCTTTTTCATAACGGTAATTTTAAGAAATGCCTGGAACTTCGATATTTCGAAATTTAATGGCGCCAATTTTACCCAAAATTTATACTAACAACAATTCTTTGAAAAGTAGTAACATTATTATGGAAAATTTCGGAAAATGGGCGTGATGCCGCCCAGATTATCTCATAATCTATATAAGTTTATCTCATTATATCTAACTGAACGTTCCATCGAAGATGTTTGAAATAGACGTAAACCACTCCTTTTTACTACGTAGCGATAGTTTTCGGAAAGGTGAGAAAACTATATTGAATAGGGTCACACAAGTCGGAGTGTATCAAGTCTAGGACACCTTTAGCGCGCGATGAACTGTGTATAATAGGCACCCTTGCATGCTTTCCTTTGCAGCAAATCTCGCAAGATTGTAGCTCCGATTTACCACCCGTGAAAGATAAGGTGCCGTAAAGGCACCGTCTCAAATTTTTTGTAAATCTGCATAGTTCAGGTGACCTAAACGTCGGTACTACGTCATGATGTTAGTTTCGCGCTTAGACAACATAAGCGACACTTGTAGGTTATCAAATTTATACACACCCAGTGACCACTTCGTTTCGGCGAATAAATTATCATTTTCATCATTTATTCTACAGCCATATTTATGAAACATTACTACAATTTCTGCGACCGATAGCAAGTTTGTTGCCAATTTCGGAACTAACAGCGCGTTATTTACCTCAATTTCTTTATCATTAATAGGAAGATTGGCATTTCCAACACCTTTCACAGCCATTCGCTCATTATTCAGAACACTTACATATGTCTTTAATATTTCATTTAACTGGTTCAAGCCCATTTAACATGTTTAGCTCGTCAATTTGAACGTAGTATTACTTTTGATGTTACATACATATATTCAATCATTTCAATTGGGGCTCTTTGGGGAATTTATTTTTAGCTAACATTTCAAAAGCAGTAATTTGGTTTACTGGGTTTATTTTTTTCATTGGGATGTACATTGGATCCTTGGCTAAAAGCTTCTGTGGTAAAACTGTCCCTCGAAGTCTCCCTTCTTTGCTATTTAAAGTCAAAGAGTGATGGGGATTTCCAGCAGAAATGGTCAGCTTCTGTAAAGAGAATCGATGCTCAAATAATTAAAAAGTTATCGGGACTCTTAATTAGGTAAGAATTACGTAACTATCTGAGACCCTCATCATCCGTGATTCCAATAATTCAAATGCTTATAAAAAACGGGGTGGTTTAAAAAAAATAAGAATATTCTGATCCGATTCCGCTGGCAGACACGACTTTGGAAACAGAATTTCGCTCAAAATTTTCATTCCTGGAAAATAATTATTAATTTTCCATATCCACCTAGGTATTTAGCTCGTTATAAGAACAAATTTTCCTAACGAGTCGCAGAAGAAAGTGTTAAAAATTAATTACAAAAATGATAGCGTTACAGGCTCCCCAAATTCCTAAACAGCCAAAGGCATGAGAATGAAGAATTATTATTAAAAAGTTTTAGAAAATCCTGACACATCTGGTTTCGCTTGTGAGTGGTGTTTAAACAGCGATCTCGCCATTATGCTAGATTCTTCAAGTGAAGATGAAAGTCAGGAGGATACATCCGACATTTTCAGCCCCGATGCAATTCTCATTACTTTTTATTAAATACTAGCAGACCCGGCGGACTTCGTCCCGCCCAAAATTTTTATATATTTTATTAAAACTTTCTGGTCCAACATTTTCACCAACAATTCACGTTTACGATTTTCATTGGCACATTCGTCTGCTAAGATTATGGTTTGGTGGTCATTTGCCGCTTTAAATAACCTAATAAATATCCGTGAAGAAGTTCTTGCAATTCTCCAGTTGTGCGGCATTTCATAGCACGGTTATTCGCAAAGCGAAATAAATTATTTTCTCTTCACTCCCTGGTGGGAACAATGACCCGGTTCTATAGTAAGTGTCCTAGAACAGTGCTCGTCAAAGTGGTGGTCCGCGGACCGGTGCCGGTCCGTAAGCCATAAGTCGCCGGTCCGCAAAGGGCGTCGCGAAATGGACAACGATTTTTTGATGTTTTATATTACTGTTTAATGAGGCTATATACAACTTGTATAATAAAAACAACTTAAATTTGTTAAACATTCATAAAAAAATCGCTAATATCTGCTATCATATATAGACACCCGGCTAATAAAGAAATTCATTTAAACAAATTTTAATACATATATGAGATGATCGTAAACGAAAAATAATCAATAAAAAAAGGTACCGGTCCCCGACGTAATAGAAAAACTGCAGCCGGTCCGTCACACTCAAAAGTTTGACGAGCACTGTCCTAGAAGCTTTACAGTATAGTTGGTGGCACTTTCAAAATGGGTGCGAATCATTGTTCTACAGAAATGCAATATACATATACTTATTTCAGACGAAATACCTTAAAAGTTTATGCGTTCAAATAATATTGGAAAATCACATCCATTGGGCCAATCGCAACGCAGGAGCGTTCGATATACTCAATGGTGCAACAGGTCGATTTAATCTGACCTTCACGGCCCCTTTTCTCACTTGGCTATTTTTAGTAATAGCTCGACTTCAGCACCACTTGGCAGCACGTTTTTGCAATAATATTGCATACATATTTAAAACATTATCCAAATAGGATCATAAATAAAATTTTTAGTAATAACTCAACTACAGCGCCAACTGTCGGATTAAATTGTGAAACTAAACCATCCAGAGACCCACTCAAACACACAAAAAGTTTCGTTAAAATCCGTACAACCATTTAGGAGGATTTCACTCACCAACACACCTACAAAAGAATTAAAAAATATATTCAAAGACACACCCCTTTTTCAAATAGCCCAAATTTTCTCCATGAGTATAGGCTTGATTTCAACTACATACATATCTGAATACTTTCAGAGATATGCAGTATAAAAATTCGATTTATATAGGAGGTGCCACGCCCCCCTTTCCAACAGCTGTCCTCTTTCTTCATGAGTATGCGATTGATTTCGCATATCCTTACCAAGTTCCAGAACTCTACCATGAACACTTCCAAAGATAGGCAGTATGAAAAATTCGATTTGTATGGAAGATGCCACGCCCCCTTTTCCAATAGTTCCACTTTTTCCTCAAGAGTTGATTGCGTATATCTCCGTACCAAGTTCCAGAACTATACCATGAACACTTCCAGAGATATGCAATATGAAAAATTTGGTTTGTATGGCAGATGCCACGCCCCCTTTCCCAATAGTTCCAATTTTTCTCCAAGAGTATGCGATTTATTTCGTACATCTCCATACCAAGTTCCAGAACTCTACCATGACCACTTCCAGAGATACGTAGTGTGAAAAATTTGGTTTGTATGGGAGATGCCACACCCCTTCTTACAATAGCTTAAATTTTTCTCCAAGGGTATGCGATTGATTTCGTATATCTCCATACCAAGTTCCAGAACTCTACCATGCACACTTTCAGAGAAATTCGGTTTGCATGGGAAGTGCCACTCCCCCTTTACATATAGATTTTTATTTAGCCTAAAACCATCCTTGGGACACGTGCGGCAGCTGGCAGTTTCAAAAAAATCGGTTTAGCCGCTCTCGAGCCTTGCGAAAACTAAAAAACGGCTTTCAAAATATATATTAGCTGAGATATATTATATATTATAATTATATTTTGACAGTATCCGTTGTTTCTGATTGGCGCAAAAAAATCTTGCCAAGTGACGAATTCGCCCCTTGATATGGTCGTTGCTCAAAGCTATTTATATTCGAAATTGCATTAAAATTGGAAAACAGGAATCTATATGCTTATCCAGGTAAAAGGCTACCTAAGTACCGAATTTTAAGCAAATCGGACCATAATAAGATTGTTTCGAACAGATCGGTCCCTGGTCTACTTCTCGGAAAAAATGGATCATATATGCTAAAAAGCTACCTAGGTACGGAATTTTAAGCAAATCGGACCGTAAATACAATTTTTTCAAATAGATCGGTCCCTGGTCCACTTCTCGGAAAAAATGGAATTTTAATCAAATCGGACCATAATAACATTGTTTCGAATAGATCGGTCCCTGGTCCACTTCTCGGAAAAAATTGATCATATATGCTAAAAAGCTACCTGCGTACTGAATTTGAAGCAAATCGGACCGTAAATACGATTTTTGCGAATAGATCAGTCCCTGGACCACTTCCCGGAAAAAATGGATCATATATGCTAATATATGCTAAAAAGCTACTTACGTACCAAATTTTAAGCAAATCGGACCATAATAAGATATTTTCGAATAGAACGGTCCCTGGTCCACCTACACGAAAAAAGTAGTAACATTATTATTATCCGCGGATGTTAGCTGTTAGAAATCCGCATTCGCATCCGCGGATGTCTAAAATTCCACATTCGCAACAACCCTAGTACATACATATGTGTATATACACATAAATACAAGTCCATACTTATTTATGTGCATGTATACTTCCCCATAAGTTTATAGGTAAATATGTGAACGTTTCTGCTTCAGTGGTGATGGCCGCATCGGTAAAGATCAAACCAGCAATACCGTTTCCCATGTCAATAAAAAGTCATTTGCGTAGTACATACGGTAAGGTTTCAAAGGTAATGGCTCTGGCATCGTCGTCATCACCGCATTTTATTGTCGGCGACTATGGCGTTTACTTTAAACGGTAGCTTAACAGTTGCTAATGGCACAATTAAGCGATGCTTATTTGCATAAATGAGGTGAAATTTGATTTTTGTTTGCATTTCAGATTTTAAAATCATTTATAAACATTTTGAAAATGCGGACGATTACTTAATGCCATTGTTTAAAGCGCGCATGCCCTGTTAGGAAATTCTGAAATAGTGAACTCAGTTTCTGCTACTTTTCTACGGTTACGAATATTTTGGGTAGCTAGAAATTGCTACGAGTATGAAGAGACTTCAGTTTTAAGCATCAAGAACTCCTTTCTTCTCGCAACAAAAATTCGAAGCTAATAACTATTTAAATTTAAAAATGTGGCTTTAATAATAACTAGTGAACCCGCATGGCGTTAAGACGCCAAAATTGAGTTTAACATTTTAAACAGATGGCAACACTATTCACAAACCTTAATAAATATTACAAATTTTTCAAGTAAATTCGTCCAGCCCATTTTGAACGAAGAGAGGTCACACATGGCGTCGGTTTTTCATTTCCTCAAAATTCAAACCACCCTGCACCGCTAAACAAAGTCGCAACTGCAAAAAATAAAACCTTAATGCACATTTAGAATGACGGTGCTGATCTAATGATCTTCACATAAAAGATCTGATGACCATAAAAAACAAATTATTTATATATAAAAATTAACTCAAACTAATGTTTTCGGTATATTATAGGTTTATTTGAAAGAACATATATTCCCATTAGTTATGGAACCCGATTTCATTATGTGACTGTCTTCGCAGTAGTGCATCCTGTTAACCCAGTTTACGGTTGCCAGACGTACTGATTTTTCAACTCTTGTACTGATTTTATTCATTTCTTCGATAAGTACGCTAATGTCCTGATTTTTTAAAATTTGTACTGATTTGTACTGAATTTTCAATTCAAACAAAATACTTTAGAATTTTCTTAAGGTATTTACATAACGTTGGAACTTCCTTAAGCTGTCCTGTAAAAAGTAAGAAAATAATTTAATTATAGGTGGCATGTTTCAGATAATGTTTCATATACCCAAAAAATTAATACAACAAAAATTTCAATCGTTTTTTGTGCATATCGCCGGGTCGTTAAGTACCAGTTGCGATAATATGATGGAGCTTAAATTATTTAAAAAGAAGAGTGACGTTTTTTTTTCGAGTGTTGCTAGTTATGTACCTCGAAAATAACTTTCAGTCTAATAACAATAAATTTGAATATTCCAATAGCTTTTGCCAATAACTTACAACTCTTTTTTCACAACTTACTAACGATGTAAAAGAGTTTTGCATACAAGACATAGAGTTAGATACTCTTTATCAAATTCTTAATCTTTCAAAGTTTGTGCGTAGTTAAAAAAATAAATTTTAGCCATGTATATAATTTTTTTATTTATTCCAATAATACATACAAGACATAGAGTTAGATACTCTTTATCAAATTCTTAATCTTTCAAAGTTTGTGCGTAGTTAAAAAAAATAATTTTAGCCATGTATATAATTTTTTAATTTTTTCCCCAATAATACACTCAAACGAAGCAACTGAGAGGATCTTAAATATAAAGTTTGTATCCTGGCGCAAAGAGAGGAACCGGCTTCCAATTAAAATTATTTATAGTGAAGTTCATATTAAAAGTAATTTTAAAATGAATGTATATAATTCTTTGATTAGTTAAACACTTCTATTATTATTGCTATTCAAAAATGTTATAAACAGGGAACGGATTTTATGGAAATTGCCTTTTTTCTGCTAAAGAGATAGAGTATATTCGATTAAGAATGTCCACGATTTAGCTTTCCCTGATTCCATATATACACATTTGATGTTGCCTTTTTTTGCCTTTTTTAAGATAATTGCCTTTTTTTGCCTTTTTTAAAATATTTGCCTTTTTTGCCTGTCCTTTAAAAAAGTGTTTATAGCATTTACAATTTGTTTTAAGATTAAAAAATATACACATGCCCATGCGGCTTATAGAAGCGCAGGGACCTCTTGCCAAATTGGTGTTGGAAAAATTCAAAGCCGTTTTCTCAGCTAACGTAGGCTTGGAGACAATAACGAATGTGGCTAAAATTGTAAAGGGCGAGGAAAATGCCCTTATTCCTGATAATATGAACGTTTCAAACGTTCCATATTTAAATTGGGCTCCATTTGTACCAACTTACGTCGAGCGCACATTTAGTACATTCAAGGCTTTTCTTCGCGAAAATCGAATGAAAATGCTGCCAGAAAACTTCAAAATGCATCTTCTGGTTCAATGTTACTACAACTATTCAGATTAAAGTTTTATGAGTTAGAAACTCGAAAGGATAAAATAGTCAACGATTCAAAGTACAAATTTTTCATATAATGAAACTAGTTCATAGTTTTTCTCTTTTTACTTTTAATATAAACATTTCTAAAATAAATGTATTTTTTGATTGTTCTTCATATTTTCTGTTCTTTTATTAGTGCCTTATTTTCCTTTTTTTGCAATACCTAGTGCCTTTTCCGGCCTTTTTCGCTATTTTGTTTTGCCTTTTCCAGCCTATTTCGTTATTTTACTTTGCCTTTTTTATAGGTTTTTCGGTCCTAAAAATCCGTTCCCTGGTTATAAATATAAAATAATTTATTGGCCTTTGTGTACAATGATGTGTACACTAATATTAAAATGAATAACAATTTTATTTTTTAGGAACTACATATATTTTATTTATATACCAAAATATTGCTAAAAAACCAGTACTCTGCCAGTTTAAAGTATTATCTGTTACTTACATTCATAATTTTGCTTAGGACAAAAATGTACTGAAAAGTGCTGATTTTTTTAGCATGAAAAAGTGTAGGTACTGATTTCGCGCATAAAAAATCTGGCAACCCTAACCTAGTTCTCCAACACCTTGGTGACGGTTTCTGGCTCTATCGCAAGAAATGCCCGACATACGCCTTAAGGGCGTGAATCGTTAATAGATTGTTCGCATTATATCGATCCTTCACGGCATGGCACAAAAAAGTCTAAGAGCGTGAAATCGCGGCTCCGAGGGGGCCAATTGACTTCACCGAGACTGCTGATAACACAACTACCGGAACTTTATCGCTCAAAACAAAAATCGAATAGATGGCAACCCTAACAAAAAAATATTTTCAAACTAAAGTTGTATTAAAACATTTTCTTTTGCCACTCATATTTTAATATTTCATTAGAATTGTGTAAAATCTAAATAAATTAGGCTTTTCAACAGGTGCCAACCCTCTGCGGAGCATTTTCAAACTGAAATTTTTTAAAGCTCTTCCGCCTGATACTTTGATACATAATTCAATTATCTGAATAATTAAATTGAATTTAATTTTTTTATCACCTGGCAAGTCTCCTAACAGTTGAGATATAAATCCTTCTCAAACCCATGAACGATCAAGTCACCTCTTTTAGAAATTTATTTAACTTAATAATTCATTTAAATTTACAATTTTCAACAGCTGGCAACTCTCTTGAAATCATCAAACAAAATTTTAATGTTTAGATTGAAGTTCGGCTTTTAAAGCAGGTGGCAACCCTTTTCAAAACATTTTCAAATTACTACCATTCTAAACCCCTTTAGTCTGGACCCCTGTTTGGGAACATTTTTAAATTACCTATGTAATTTCCCTGTTAAAAATTTTATTTGATTTCAAAACAGGGGGCAACACTCTCACAGTTAAGCTAAGAAGCAAAGCTTTTAATAACCATTTTGACTGATACCTATTTTTTAATAAATGATTTAGTTTTTGAAATAATTTTAATTTAATTTTTTAAAGGTGGCAACTCTTTCAAAAAGTAAAACCTCATTGCACATCTGCAATCAAGCCTTTTAATTTGACACCTCGTTTTTGAAAATCGAGCGCAGGATGGGGATATGATGGTATTGATTTATAAATAATCTGAACTTGATTTTTTTTAAAGTGGCCATTCTTTTCGGAAAAGTAAAAGCCTACTGCACATCAAGCCCTTTAATTTGATACCTCATTTGGGAAAATCAAACGAATGGTTCAGATCTGATGACCTAGACAAAAAGTCCTTTCGCGTATTATATCGAGCCCTAACCGCCAAAATAACGGAAGCGACAGTTTTTTCAAAATTTTCTTTTTGATGCAGAAATGCATCTAGATTCTCTAGGAATATTTCTGCATCAAAAAGAAGATTTTGAAAAAATGGCGCTTACGTTATTTTGGCGGTAAGGGCTCGATATGTATATATAGATATAGTTAACTTCGACTTTTTAAACAGGCGGCAGCCCTTTTGAAAAGTAGTTTCGCGCTAAGATATTCTTAAATATTCTTCGTCTAACATTTCGATACATATTTTAATTAACTGATGAATTAAGTTGAATTATATTAATTAAACATGTGGCAACTCCGCTAAATAGTTCAGAAGTAAAAATTTTTCAAACCCCGTTCGATTGATATCCATATTTTAATAATTAATTCAACTTATTTAATAATTTGAATTTAATTTTTAAACAGGTGGCAACCCTCTTCCAACACCTCAAAAATATTTTGTGTGTTCGAACTAAAGTCTTCTTAATATTCTTTCGTTTGACATCATTATTTTGACATATCATATAACTTGTGGATAAGTTAATTAAATTCGGCATTGCAACCCTCTTCAAAATATTGTCAAACGGCTACCTTCTGAAGCCCCTTTCGTTATGCACCCATACGTTGGAACATATTTCTTCTAATTAATTTTGTTAATTCAAATTGAATTTAATTTTTTAAACAGGTAGCAACCCTCCTAAAGTAAAGTTAACAAACAAATATTTTCAAAACCCTTTCCACTGATACCTATTTGGTTATAATTGATTTGTTTTAGATAATTTGAATGTAATTTTTTAAAAGGTGGCAACTCTTTTCAAAAAAGTAAAACCTTATTGCATATCTGCAGTCCAAGAGTTTTAATTTGACATCTTATTTTGGAAAATCAAACGAACGGTGCTTTTATGACGGCATTGGTTATTAAATAATCTATATTCAATTGTTCTACAGGTGGCAACTCTGTTTGAAAAACTAAAACCAGTTTGCACAACTATGGGCCAAGAACTTTAATTTGACACCCCATTTTTGAAAATCGAGCGAACGGTGCAGATCTTTTATGCGGAACAAAAACTGCCTTCGGGTATTATATATATAGATTATCAGCCCGATTCTGTCCACTTGATAAATTTAAAATCTTTATAATTTGTCAATTTTTTATTATTTATCAAGGATTGGTATTCTAGCACAAAAATCAAAAGCTCCTTCCTGGTAAATTATCAAGATTGAAAATGCTTTGACAAATTGAAATTTCATGTGAAATGTATAAATTTTGTATATTAATAAATTTGTTTCTAACAATTAAATACTCCATGTTCCGGCATTTGAACCTGCGACACACGTAATTATAGTCGACATCTCTACCTACTCGGCTATGGCAGTCAAAAGCTTTTTTGCTTTCAAACTCATATTTTTCCTATGTGACAATGAAATCAGTTCCACTAATGTGGAAATCGTAGAGCTTTTTGTTTTATAAATATTGGCACAGAATGCCAAGGAAGCTTTTACTTGATAAAATTTCTTTATAAAAAATTTATCAAGAAAACACAGAATTGATCGGTAAGTGAGTTTAAAAAGGTAGTAATTTGGAAATGTTTTGAAGAGTGTTGCCACCTGCTTTAAAAGCCGAATTTAGTTATATGCAGTATTAAAATATGGGCGTTAAACGAAAGAGTGCTAAGAAATCTTCAGTTTGTCAAAATTTTTTTTGATGGTTTGAAGAGTTGCCAGCTGTTGAAAATTTTAAATTTAAATGAGTTTAATAAATTAAGTTAATAAATAAGTTAAGTTAAATAAATTACTAAAAGAGGTGATTTAATCCTTCCTGGGTTTGAGAAGGATTTATATCTGAACTGTTAGGAGACTTGCCAGGTGATAAAAAAATTAAATTCAATTTAATTATTCAGATAATTGAATTATGTATCAAAGTATCAGACGAAAGAGCTTTAAAAGATTTCAGTTTGAAAATGCTTCGCAGAAGGTTGCCACCTGGTTGAAAAGCCTAATTTATTTAGCTTTTCGACAATTCTAATGAAATATTAGAATATGAGTGGCAAAAGAAAGAGTTTTAATAAAACATTAGTTTGAAAAAATTTTTTGTTAGGGTTGCCATCTATTCGATTTTTATTTTGAGCGATAAAGTTCGGTTCGGTTGTGTTATCAGCTGTCTCGATGAAGTCAATTGGCCCCCTCGGACCCGCGATTTCACGCCCTTAGACTTTTTCGTGCCATGCCGTGAAGGATCGATATAATGCGAACAATCTATTAACAATTCAGGCCTTTAAGGCTTATGTCGGAAATTTCTTACGATAGAGCCAGAAACCATCAAGAAGGACTTGGAGAACTCGGTTAACAGGATGCGCTACTAATTCTAAATGAGCTTTAAGGTTTTATTTTTTGAAGTTACGACCTTTTTTAGCGGTGCACGGTGGTTTGAACTTTGACCAAATGAACCGACGCCATTTGAGACCTCTCCTCGTTCAAAAAGTGATGGACGAATTTTACTTGAAACATTTGCAATATTTATTAAGGTTTGTGAATAGTGTCGCCATCTGTTTAAAATATTGAACCCAATTTTGGCGTCTTAGCGACATGCGGGTTCACTAGTTCACATTGATTATTCATTAGATCCAGAAAATTATAGGAAAAAAGTGTTTGAATTAAAAGATCCTTCAGGTGCATATAAGTTCCCCATTTTAAAAAATTATGTCTGCTTTACTAATATAGCCCTTTTCTAATGCTTCAGTAGAACGTACATTTAGTAGTTTAGAAATGTGTAGGACTGACTTGAGGACCATATTAAGCACTGATATAGTTGCAGCAATATTATATATAAAGCAAGCCATAAAAAATAACGGTGATACTTTGTTTGAGCCGCAAGAACAAATGTGCCAATTGAATTGGAGAATGTAATTAATTTTTATACTAAGTACCTGTAAATAATATGTAGTACATAATACTCATGTCTGTAATAAGAACATTTTGAGTAATTTGTTCGGTTCTTGAGAATTCTTCATTTGTTTTTGAGGAATATAGTATTTTTTGTGGCAACGCTGGCCCAAGGTTAACTTTACATTTTTATATAAGGTGTGTTCGATTACAAAATATGTACATATGTTCATTAAAATCCCTTTACTTTCTTGCCGCAAAATATTGGTAGATTTTTAGCATTTGTTGGTAAAAATGGTAGAAAATTTAATATAGCTAAAATGTTGGTTGATCTACCAATAAAGTGGTGAAGTCCGTGCACTGACAAGGTGGTTGCGGCAGCTCAAACATAAAAACTACACTAACTACACGCCCATTGACAAACAGCAGCCACCTTATATGAATACGCCCTGTATGTACAATACTGTTGTGCAAAATATAAAGGTTCCCCAGAAATGAATGCTTTCCAGAATATATTCACTATCTTGTAAATTTACGAATAACGCCTTTAAAATCCATCCTTCTTAATTTATAACTAATTGTCATATGACCACAATTAAACACACAATTTAGTTAAGGTACTTAAGTGTGGACTTAGGTGGTGCATTTGATTTGCAATCAATTTCAGTAAATGCCTCTGTAATGTAGCTGCACACAAAAAGTATCACTTGTAGGCGAATCGCAAAATCAAGTGCATCCATTGCTGCTAAAAAGAGGGTTAAGGAGTGACGGGCATTTTGCTGGCGCGCCAAGTGTTTAGTGTTGCTTAACACCATTCGAATATTCTTTAAGTACATGTGCTAAGTATAATTAAAGCTTCCGCAATAATAAGTATATAGTAATTGAATAATAACTGTGCTTAAATATATTTATAATTGTTTACAATATTCACATACATACATGCATAGATATTTGTAATATTGTTGATAAGCCTATTTATATTTATAGCACCCACATCGATACTTATTGCGATAAAATATTGTGTGCACAACTAAAATTCACGTCTTGCCCATAAGGTGAACCTTTGGTAAATCAAACTGAACAAATCTCGCCAACCAATGAGAACCCAGAAACGTTTGATAAACCCTTCATCCTGAAATTAAGTTTCAACATTCATTTGCATTTGAGATTAATCATTTTGCCATTAAGTTGAAGAATATTTGAGAAATTACTCTACGTAACAAAATTTAAAGAAGTCAAAAAATTTGGAATGCCATATAGCTAAGGTGACCAGAACTTTTTAACATTCCAGGAGGACAAATTCTCCACATTGAAAACACAAAATTTGTATTTTCTTTAAACATAAATAACGAATAAATTAAGAATTAAAATTTTCTCTAAACACAAGTCAGGCAAGTTAATAGTACAAAGCGTTGCGTAATTATAAGACCGCCACATATTAACAAGTTTTGACTATTTATTTTTAAATTATTTAATTTTCATTGTATTACTTGCAAAAGTAATTAATTGCTGTTGTTCTTCGCCTTTCGTCAAAGTTCGATTAAAATTTTGTATCAATGCTATACCTCGTTCAGGAATATCGTTATTATATTTAATACTCTTTATCGTCTCTAAGACTACCAGCTTGAGGGTAATTTTTTAGAGAATTTAATGCCCTACAAGAATATGCCCAGAAACGACGTGTATCCCTCTGATATAAATTTTTTAATGGTCCAAAATTTATAACAGTTTTAATGAAAACAAATTTTGTTTTACATGTTATTCACATATAAAATTTCAAATGGCCACCGACACCTTTTAAAATTTAAATAAAATTGTTTCCAAATGGGAGAATTTCCTTCTCAGTAAATATGTCATTTTAAGGCCATAAATTCGTTAGGTTAGTTATTTTGAATCGTCCTAATATATATATATACATATATACTCGTTTAAAGTAATAAGTATAAGTGGCAAAATTTCTCGGAAAGCCCACCCCTCCTCAAAAAAAATCTGCATCCGCCGCTGGGCCTGTGTTATTTTGGATTATGCACTTTGCCGTGAAATAACACGTTCTAAGATTCGACAATTTTTATTGAGCTTGAGGCCGTTTGTAATGAAAAACTGTTGTGGAAAAGCAACAATAATTTGAAAAAATGGTAGAAGTGATAGCTATATTTCCTCATCAGACTTCTTCAGGCGGGATTCGAACGGACGACCCCAGCTGACTCAGTCAGTTGCCTACGCACTGTGCTAAGTTCGCCTTATTCTTGTTGGTGAAAATAATTGTTATAAGGCCATAAATAACAAAAACAAATTTTCTAAAGTTGTTTAACCATATTTGCGCTCTAATGCAACGAACATACTGTTTGTAAGCCATCTTATAACTGCTTTTATCAAGATAAAAAATCCCCACACAATTATTACCACCAGGGGCGCACTCAGGAACATATTTTGGAGGGGAGTTATACTTTTAAAGATATATTAACGGAAGATACTGAAAATCCGCCTCAGATAATATGCTCTTTAAAATACATTGATGCAAGTTTCATGTACAGTTTGAAATAAATAAAAAAAAACTGTTTAAAGTTTCATAAATTGCACTTTACTTACATAAAATTAACAAAGAACTCAAATATTTTTAACGAACTTCAAAAAAGGGGAGGCTCCCCCAATCATTTCAATTATCAATTTGTCGTAATACTTTTTTTTTATCGAAAAGATGGAACCTGGGATGAGTCTGCTCAATTTTCACAGGCGGTTATTTGAATCCAAAATTTACATCATTTAACTGAAAGATGAAAAATGTAAACGCCTTTTATGTAAGTACAATGATTGTGTACGATTAGGAAACATGTAATAATATTCTGAACGAAATTCTTTGAAAATTTCATCACTGCCTTAAAACTTGAAAAGGAGGACAAGGAGGACATTTTTGCTCAAAAGGAGGACAGAGGACAATATTTTTGAGGAGGACAAATCACTTTTGAGGAGGACAATCCTCCTCAAAGGAGGACGGTTGGTCAGCTTACACATAGCACATGTTGTGCTCCTGGTCGAGTTATGAAAAACTGCATAGTTGAAATCTCAAATATACCCTAAAAATCTTGACCAATGGTCAAAAAACAGGTTTTCAAAGGTTACATTTTCTTTTTGCTTATAATTTCAACATTTCTGAACCAATTTTAAATTTTGATGTCTCACTGAAAAGCGAATAAGAAATGCGATGGTAAAGGTGTGTAGCTTACCGGAACTCGGAATAAAGAGATGGCGTACTTACCTTAATTATTAAAAAATAATAATACTTTTTACAGATTTTTCCGATTTAATCTTAATTTGAAATGAAACCGTCAATAACTGCAAACAAACTATGAAACTACATTTAAATTAGATTGGAATATGATACTCCACTAATATATACGTTTTACATTGACTTTAAAAATCAACATTGAGAGTTAATAGTTTCAATGAATATTTATTAAGAGTAGCAAACATATTTTTAGTGTCCCTTTTTTTTGTACACATCGTCGCATGTTTCTCTTTTCAGCGACCAGCAATAGTCCGCTAGTATACTGAGGGAAAAAAATTTTAGAATTAAAAAAAACGTGCTAAATTAAAAAAAAAATACGCATATGAAAGAGCCCAACTCGTTTTAAATTTGAGTATGTACGTTATAAAATATGTCGTTGTGAAGTACACAGATGCTTTTTCGTAACTAAGAAGAAAAAAATTAATTTTTATGTTACGTCTGATGGTAGTTGAACCCGGACCCTCCTCTTTGGCAGCAACCAATCGTATTAAGCGTCTTTGCACACTCAGCTACAGCCATACATGTAAATTTGTTTTCAAATGGTGAGTTTGAACACAGAATAAACAGTATACAGAAGACGCACCACATACAAATTTACTTTTCTTCGGCGGACGTAATATTACAACCCGGACCAAAACCATTGTGGAAGAATACAAGTGAGATATCTTAGGGTTGACAGATAGTTGACAGGGTGTTCAATATGGCGATGACAGTGTGAACAATATGGCAGCCAATATGGCATACAACACCGAATGGCCCGAAGTAGCCAAACTACGACCCGAATGAAACGCTTCGTGAAAATCCAGGGTTGCGAAGTGGTATTTTGTTGGAAAATATAAAAGCCAGGATTTTGTGCAGCGCCGAATTTTAACAAAAGAGGGTTTTGTGTTCTCAAGATGAACAGAAAAGGGTTGCTGTGCTGTTTCGTTTTAAGCTTATTTTAATCTTAAGGTATCTAATTAAATATTAAAAGGAGACAAAAATTAAAGCAAAAATTTAAAATATATGTACATATCTGAAAATTATAAATAAAATATATATTTTCACGAGAGGCAAATTAAATAAAATGGGTTAACTTTAGGGGAAATATACTTATCAGATTGGGACAGATAGCGCTTTTACGTTATAAATAAAAATAATTCCTACTTAAATTTTATATAATTTTGGTAACGTACTTCTAAGCTGACCCTGAGATCTGTGAAATAATACATATTTATGTGCATATATTGTGTTGATTATGCTCTAAATCGCTAAATAATTCTTGCAGCAATCAGCACCATTGGAAAGTGAAGTGACAATAGGCTGGTTTTCTTTATACAGCCCGTTTTAAATTCGTATTATTGTTATAATAAATTACAATTATTGTTTGTTTCCATTTCGGTCAACCGCGCAAATTATTTGTTAAAAAAATGTCGTTTCAAAATAGCAATTTTGTTTACTTTTGAATAAGACTTTATCGAGTGCGCTATAAAGACAGGGGGATAAATGCTGTAAAGAAATATATGTTGAGTCCAATCGGTTTTTTGCTAATCCGGTTTTTGTGTAGGTATAAACAAGGTATATTAAAAAAATAAATCTCCATGAAAAAATATCGTTATTTTCGTATTTAAAATTAATCGGAATTTTATGGGGGGTTATAAAAACTCGTTTTAATTGAAACTTTGTTTTTTTCGGCTGTATTTGTTATTATTTATTGGCCCAGATGCAAATATTGAATGAACTAACATATTTTAAATATTTACGGAACTACCATTTGTATGCAACCCTGCCTATCCTGTATTCAAGTAGATGTAATTCGAAAAATTTAAACGGATTTCTTTAAATCAACCTGAGCTGCGGACATATTGCGAATTCATTTTAAAACATTAACCACTACATTATATTAGTATTAAATACTTTCAATTAAGAAACAATTCTTACTAGAAAATAAATATGAATCGGTTTATTTTAAATATTCCAATGTATATATTTTGTTAATGCAGATAGTGCGGATTTAACGTATTTTATAACCGTTACATGGGGAAAAGAAATTTTAGGCAGATTGTTATTGACAATTTTTACATAATTTACGATTGCAATCAATTTCTTTCAAAACTATAACCTAAATGATTGCAAGTTATATTTTTTACGATCAAAACAGATTCCAATATTAGGTATATTATGCAAATGCAATCCAATTTGATTTGAGTTATTCAGTTTTAGATACATTTATATTTCTGTGTTCGTATGGAATAGTAGTTTATGTCGGGAAGCTGGCTTTAGTATAATCCGGCATTCCCTTTATTATTTACAACACATGGAATTTTTTGATGACCCTTAACAAGAATATGTACGTGCTAGTATCGGAAATATTTCTTGCACGTTTATTTATCCAAAATTTCTTCAACGGCTCGGCGTCAGTGAGGGTATGCTGCGAATGCCGCATTATACTAAAACCAGCCTTTCGACATAAGCTACTATTCCATACGAGTGGAGCACGTGCGAAATGCGGATTTTCCCAGTTGCAGTACAGCAGTAACTCGACACCTTCCTCACCAACCGCTCTGTCCTCTATGAGCTTCTTAATGTAACTGCAAATAAAAGATGAAAATTTGAGAAAAAATACTATCACAGCGTTTCACTTGTAGCGTTTCACTCTTGTAGTATATTGGCTATCAAGCACCAGAAAATTTCCATCACGCATGCCATATGCCACCGATTGTCGTGGATCAATTAAAATACTGTCATCACAGCTTTTTGGTACTCCAGCAACTGGTGTGTCTATGGCGGAGTTATGTGGAGCTGTTGCATGACTAAAATCAATTTGGGCTCTTTGAGAACTGGCTTGTTTGTTGCGCGCTATTGGCATCAAATGTATGCAAATTAGATTTCCAAACGGGCAACTGTTGAATACAGGAAAAAATGTATTTTATATGGTTCCGCTAAAGTGCACTACTACCGTGTATAAATTGGCCGACCTTCTAATAAATCATGCAATCCTATTGTATAGTCATCGCCGCCAGTCACCAAGAAATTTCCACTCGGGTGAAATGCAACATCATTCTCCGCGACGAATGCACTGTATTAGCTCGCCTTCAGCTTTGTCAAATATCTTAACGCGGTTCCAACTTAATGCTAAAGCCATCAGATTGCCGTCTGGATGCCATGCCAGCTGTCGTCCCATACCTCTTCCCCCGGTGAACGTTCGCATACATTCGCCTGAAAATGTATCGCAAATTCTTAACTTGTCGCCGCACGATGAAATGAACTTACCATTGGGGTTGAATTTTGCTGCGCGCACCCATTTGTGTGTATTTTGAATCAGTATTTTGATGGCTGTTCGCCATTTTTCTAGTCTGCAAACGAATAAGCTGACGAAGAAGCAAACAAATTCAAGCACATTGTTGCATTCTACCGTACATTTTAAAAGCTTTAAAATCTTAAAACATATGTGAAAAACTTTTATAATCTGAATATTTCTAATGTCGCAATCAAAACCAAATTTTATAAATAGCATTTTTAAAAAGCAATCATCTAATATTTTTCAAGTTTTTGGGCATATATGTTACCATTTGAACGACTAATACTACCAAGTTTTAAGAGACTATTTAATGCAACTCAGGTCATAAAAGCGCACTTTAGACCAAAATAAGCAACTCTAAAAAACAGATGATCGCAGCTGTGGCCCAGGATGACGTCTATTGCTAAGATGTCTCACTTGTATTTGTACACAATGACCAAAACAGAGGAGTTAACATCACGTCCGCTATGAATAACATAAAGCTGATGCCAGATAAAACTTTGTAGCTTTGCGTGACATTTATAAGTTTGCTAGCAAAGCGCCAGACGCAAAAGGTATGCCACAATGAACGCCAAGAAAACAATGTTGTACCGCTTTTTTACTCATCAAAGTTGCTGTGGATTTTAATTATTTTGATTTAAAATTATCAGCAATGTAATTAAGTTTTATGTTTCTGCATGAAAACCCGAATTTGGACGAAACAAAATAAATATTAAACCGGCTGATTGTCAAAGCGCGCAAAAAGATGGGAGTTGACCATCTTTTCGCTTCGCGCTGCCGCTTCAACGATTTATGTGGCATGCTTTGTGCATTTTCATACAATTCATCTTATCTGTCAAAGCGAATCTGTCACGTAAAGCGAAGCAAAAGTTTTATGTGACATCAGCTTAAAGTTAACATCTCGCCACAAACACACATCGTGATCAGCGTTGCCGCGAGCTAGAAAAATGTATCAGTTGCCAAACAGAAAAAGTATCAAAAGCAAAAAAAACGGTTGTTTGTGAAACTATTATTTAAAAAACAAATAATAAATACAATTTTATAATTAAATCCATATTTATAAAAAAAATGTATATTTCTTGCTTCTGTCTGCTTATTTGCATAACGAAAAACAAACTTATAGGGCCCCTAAACCACATAAAAGCCTTGCGCAACCCGAGACTTGTACAAGTCAATATTGTGGAAATTACTACAGCATAAAATAATTTTGAAGAAACGTTGCTCAAGTAAATATGGGCATGAAATATGAATGTGTGTTGTATATTTTGACAGCTTCAGCTTAAAACCTAAAAAAAATAAATTTAAAAAAATTCTACGCTTTTATCTATATTTTACAGCACGATCTGGACACCATAATCAAAACTAGACTAAAAATTTCGCAGTTGTCGCCATACGCAGCACATAGTTGTACAATAACACAAGCATGAGCAAAACATCAAAATAATTTTTATTTTAGCGGGATAACTGTGCAATTTAGTACAAACGACCCCATACACCACACAAACGACCGACGCAAGCGCAAGTGGTTTAGGGGCCCTTTAACAGCGGCGTGAGCAAATAAATTTCGGATTTTGTTTCCCTTATAAGAGTTACCAAATCAAACTTAATATAAATATCTATATATAAATTGTGAGACTTTAAATAACAAGAAAATAATATTTACATTTAGACTAGTAATACTATTCATAGTTTTCAAAAATTCATTTCTGCGAGTCCAAAGCAATCAAAATACGGCATATGGGAACAAAAAAGTATCAGATATTACAATTTAGAAAAAAAAAGTATTAAAAACTATATAATTATATCAAAACGGCGACGCTAATCGTGATGGAAGCCCAAGAATGATAGAATACAAGATTGCGCATTCCTGCGGGTGATGACGTCAAGATAGCACCGAATAGTGTAGATAAAGGAAAGAATAATTGGAGATGGAGGGAAAGAGCGTTAACTGTCAAGCCATGGAGGTCTCCATATTTACATACATATAAACATCTCTGCAACCATACAAACAGTTTGCTAAAATGACGTCACACGAACAGCTGATGCTGTCAAATTCGCCAAGAACAAAGTAGCGGTACTGCTGATTGGGCCACCTCTGTCTCCCTACATCGTGATGGAAACCGAAGTTAGTGAACATCTTGGCATGGAATTAACAGCGTCATGATTCAATAATACAAGGTTAGATAATTATTGACAGCTGCGGTTTGACACTCCCTTACAAAAGGTTGCATTT
>NW_023458564.1:10443993-10450527 GCF_013731165.1 Rhagoletis pomonella | reverse complement strand
AAATGGTAGTAGAAAAGTACGCAAAGTAGGCAATTAGTAGTGAAATTCCTTTCGTAAATTCTAATGTATTTGCAGGAAATCTGGCATTTTAAACGAAATGTTGAACGCAATATTGATATATCTACGTGAATTACGTAATTTATATGCTATTTAGCCGTATAAAAACTGCAAAATGACTCAAAATTTAAATAAGACTACTATGAGACTGATGTAAACATCCAATGCATATGTTTTCATCAGTTAAATATGCTTCATATGCATATACAAATAAAGACATTGCACAAAAGCTTATACTTTTATTTCACACAAAGCTACACTGTTTCCATGTAAAATTGCAAAGAAGCAACACGGTGCCACTGCTAAGGGAGCGGTGCGAGAGAGACAACTGTCAGTTTATCGAACCTTGTATTATTGAATCATGTAACAGCGTCAGCCGAGAGAAAATACTGCTAAAGTAACTGAGGCAGCGCCACTTGTGATACCCTTGCTTCCCTCACCACACGTGGCGTAAATTCAAATTGGTTCGATAGTCGTCATGCGTCTTCTGTATACTTACGGTGACCATATTAACCAACGTAAAATAAAGGACATTTTTTTCAAAATCATTTGGGAATTCGTACATACAACTTGTATGATAAAAGTACCTCACCCATATCGTAATTTATATCAAATATTTATCAGTTAATTATATTATTTAATTGCATAGCGAAAAATGAAGCCAAATCCTTTTCAAGGACTTCGCAATCCTTAGTTACCAAAAAATTTTACCTTGTAATGTTTTTATCATAGGGTGAACCATACGATTGGTTTCAACTAGTTTCTGTTATGTAACATTTATTAACTGGAACAGGAGAATACATTTTCTTCAAAACTGCTACAAAACTGCTAATCAAATAAAAATTCAGAAATCAGGCTCAACTGGTCTATTGCAAATATTGTAAGCTTTCATAAAAAAATTAAATTAACCAAATGAAGTGAAAAATTAAGGCTCCGGGGAATTACGAACACTAAATGCCAGTTTTGAACCAGTGTGCAATTGCCATTTATGTATCCCGTACCCAATTTGTCTAAGTATTTGTTCCAGTGTAGGACTCTTCCATATCAGTGGCATATGCTAGCGGAATTTCATTTTTGTTGTGCAGCATCACTGCCTTTAAGCCTAAATATAAGTACACTTAGGTCTCTTTTTATGCGGTACATGCGTTCCTTAGAAATAGGGGATGCGTTCCAGCATTTTTAAAAACCGCATAAATTCAGATACTCCGTGTAAAAAATTCTAAAAAACCGCATACAAAAATCCAGTGATGCAATATTAAGCAAAAACAAGTAAGAAAGTCTAAGTTCGGGCGGAGCCGAACATTAATTAATTTCCGAAAACTACCGCAACATGGTAAGCCGTTAAGGTTACCCCTATTTTAAACATTTTCGATAGAACGTTCAGTTAGATATAATAAGATAAACTTATATACGTAGTCATATGTGGGCGATATCACGCCCATTACCCAAAATTCCAAACAATGTTACTTCTTTTCAAGGGATTGTTTTTAGTGTCAATTTTGAGTAAATTAGCGTCCTTAAATTTCGAAATATTGAAGTTTCAAGCATTTCTGAAATTTACCATTATATGAAAAGCGGCCGTAATTTTGGTCCGATTTCAATAATTTTCAACTTTTTGCTTTTATGTGGCAAGCATAATAACCATACCGAGTTTGGTACAAATTGGTTACCGAGATACATATATGTGATCATAAGTGGGCAGTGCCACGCCCATTTTCCCAAAATTTTATCATAATCGTATTTCTCGGTAAATAATTGTTACAACCATCAATTTTGAATAATAATAATAATAATAATAATAATAATATAATATAATAGATTAGCGCTTACACATATCGCTAGCTTAGAGTGAAAAATTGCTAAGTCCACTTTTTATGAAAACTCATATTTTGATATAGGAGGTTAGAGAAATTAAGAATGCGTCGATTGGAAAAGGGTGAGGGTCCTTGTTTTATGTTTTCTTGTTTATATTCAATGAAAGGAAAATTTGTTAAGTCCAAAAAGAAGCTCAGAAAATGCAATAAGGTCAAAATAGGTCGAAATCTTTTAATAAAGATCGAATCTTTCTGATTCTTATGGACTTTTGCTTTGCTCTAAACAAGAAAAATGTTGTATTCAAAGTTTTGAGAAATACTTTAAGAAAAATGGCTATAAAAAGTTTTTTACCTCTCCTGTACAATTTTTAAATTGGGACTTAGCAACTTTTCACTCTAAGCTAGCGATATGTTAGTGTCTGGCCGAGCTTCTCCTCCGATTTGTGGCGTGCGCCTTGATGTTGTCACACAAAGAGGAGGGACCTACAGTTTTACGCCGACTCCGAACGGCAATTGTATTTTAATGAGAAGCTGTTTTTCATGGCAGAAATACACTCGGAGGTTTTCCATTGCCTGCCGGGGGGCGACCGCTGTTAAGAAAAAACCTTTTTTATAATTTTTTGTTGCGATGTTGCTTTGACCAGGGTTTAAACCCAGGCGTTGCGGAGTGGAAGCGCGCACTGCTTACCACTACACCGTAGCGGCCACCTAAATAAATTAGCTTTAATATTTACTGATTTATCGAAGATTTCGTATTTCTCTAAATTACCGTTATATGGGATGTGGGCGTGGTTATTGTCCGATTTTAAAAATTTTCGGCCATTTGGAATGCTGTACCAAGGCCAACAACTGTGCCAAGTTTGCATGAAATTGATGCAGCGGTTACCAAGATATCCACAATAAGTAATTCCAAAAATTTATAATATTCTTATTTTTCTCCTAAAAAGTATTGTAAACATCAATTTTGAGTAAATTCAGTAGTTCCTAAAATATCGCAGTTTTCGTATTTCTGTAAATTACCGTTATATGGGAGCTGGCGTGGTTATTGTCCGATTTTGTCCATTTTCAATACCATCCGTCCTACGTTCGAAAGAAGTGCACGTACCAAGTTTCGTTAAGATATCTCAATTATTACTCGAGTTATCGTGTGCACAGACGGACGGACAGACAGTCACCGCATAGTCGATTTCTCTTTTCATTCGGATCATTTATGTATACATTTGTCTATATCTATTTCGATTCGTTTTGCCTGTTACAAACAACCGTTATGTGAACAAAGTTATAATACCCTTGTGCACAAGTGCGCTCGGGTATAAAAACCGAAATACTGCATACGAAAAAACCGAAATAATGCGTACATGCACAGTTTCGGTTGAAAACCGAAATATTGCATATGAAAAAAACAGAAATAATGGGGAATAAGGGATTATAACCCTTACAAAGTAGAATTCTCCTTTCTGTGTTGCCGGAAAAGAAGGTCGGAAGTATTTTTGCGCAGAACCTATTTCTGCGTGGGCGGCCTTTGGCCGCGCTTAGGGATTATAACCATTACCAAGTAGAATTTTCCTTTCTGTGTTGCCGGAAAAGGGGCCGGAAGTATTTTTGCGCAGAACTTCTTTTTGCGTAGGCTGCGTTCGGCCGCGCTTAGGGATTATAACCCTCCCTAAGTAGAATTCTCCTTTCTGTGTTGCCGGAAAAGGGGGCCGGAAGGGCACCCTGAAATTGAGCATATGGAAACTGTGCATACGAAATAATGCATATGAAAAAAACCGAAATAATGCATACGAAAAAAACCGAAATAATGCATATATGCACAGTTTCGGTTGAAAACCGCTATAATGCATATTAGAAAAACCGAAATTATGCATATGCACTCTTTCGTTTGAAAACCGAAATAATGCATATGAAAAAAACCGAAATAATGCATATATGCACAGTTTCGGTTGAAAACCGAAATAATGCATATGAAAAACCCGAAATAATGCATACATGCACACTTTCGTTTGAAAACCGAAATAACGCATATGAGAAAAACGAAGTAATGCATACATGCACAGTTTCGGTTCAAAACCGAAATAATGCATATGACAAAAACCGAATTAATGCATACATGCACAGTTTCGACTCAAAACGAAGTAATGCATATGACAAAAACCGAAATAGTGCATACATGAAAATGAACTTCTTTCTAAAATATTGCAATGTGGGCATCAAACTAAATAGTTTTAAGAAGACTTTCAGCAGAAAATATGTTTGAGGACGTTTGTTACCTGTTTGAAAAGTTAATTGATAAAATAAATGAAATGTTACAATACGGGTACCAATCGAAAGGTATTTGAGAAATCTTGATTTGCAAATATTCTTAATAGGATTATGCAATATGTAAAATAAACTGAAAATATTGAAATTAAATGAAGTATTATAACTGGTTCGAAACGGAAAGTGATTGGGAAAGCTTTACTAGAGAATTTTTTTTAATGTTTCTACTTATCCAAATCAGGACAGTTTGAAAAAAGAGAATTAGTAGTAAGTTGGTATACAAATTACGCAATGGAAAAAACTTAATAAAAAGTTACGGATACAAATGAAGAAATGATAAAAAGCGTAGCGAAAACATAAAAATATCCCGTGAAATGAAATAATGAAAACTTAAAATTGTTGTCACCATTCCTTTACATTATAAAACAGTTAAATTTGAATTATAAACAATTTCGTTCGGTCGCCATAGCGCCATAGGTCAAAACATATAGTCTGTTCCTTTGTACTTCGGACTAAAACCTGTGGAACTGTCAAACTACAATTTTACTCTCTCAAATGAGAGTAAAAGGAGAACAGATGCAGAAGTGCATAGGAACGCAAAAAGCACTATTTCCTGTAAAAACGTCAGACGGTTTGTTTACATGTCATTGGTACTACACTGATTTGGCTGAAATATCACTAAATAATTATTAAAATCTATACATATTCAAATATTTCGTTGTTTACTTCCATTTTTTAACAAATATAAGGTTCTTTGCTTTCACCGCTTTCTGTTTTTGTTTGCACATGTAAATCAGCTGATCGTTTGACACTTTTCATGAACTTACAGGAAAAAAACTCCGGACTAAATCCTGTAACTTCTGACTAGGAACAGTTGCTCAGTTACTCTCTCAAATGTGTTCCCACTTCCAGGTTTTATGTCAATAGGAACGATTTCCTGTTAGTTCTGACTAAATCCTGTAAACCGGACTGCTATTGGAACAGACTAATAGCAGAGAACGTTTATAAATGAGAAGGCGCATTTCCAATGTGAGCTTTTTGCCATCAAAAAGTTTGAATTGTGCGAGCCAGAATTTACCACATCGAGCCAGAATGCTCGTTGCCACCACACCAAAGATTTTCAATTCTACCACTGGCGATCCGGAATTTACCATAGTTTAAAGCAAAATAAAAAATAGTAAGAACGAAAACGAAAAGAGAAACAGAAATGTAATAAGCACTGGGCAGAGGGGTTGCTTGCGGAGGCAGGCGCGTGCTTGTGTCGGATCAAAACAAAAACTAAAATGAAAATGGCAGTCAGAACGACAAGTGCGCAGCAAGAAGCGGTAAACGGGGAAGGAGCGGGTTTTTGTACACTTGCTTGCTTGCCGAAAATATGATATTTGCGTGAAATAGATTTGCTGATTGCAGATTGATATTTGCAAACATGTATGAATTTTTCTATTTCAGCTAAACATGTATGAATCTTTCTATTTCAGCTAAATTTATAAGGCAATATTTTGACTTTTTTCGACAATTGTCTAAAGTCTTGTAAATTTTACATTTATTATATTTTATATAATGTATGTATGTTATGTATGTATGTATAAATTACTTATGCACATACACATACATACGTACATATATCCATCCACTATGCCAAGGCGCATCAATTACAGGTGATAGCGATAGAAGCTATGCTTCTTCTTATGAGCACGCTTGTGTCAAATTATCGTCTGTTTTGCTTTATTTACATATTCGCGTACACATACACATATACGTATATATATACCCTGCAAACAAATGCTCCCGAAATCTTTAAGAGTGTCGGAAACTTGTTACGATTCTTTTAGAAATCTGTAAAGAAAAACATATGAAGCGGTTGACAAGAACTAGTAAAGAAATATCTGTATGATTTCTTAAAGAAAATTCTTAAAAAAATTGTGAAACCTTTCAGAATTCTATGAAATCCTGGTATGCAGGGTATACATATACACACGAATATGAATAGATAAAGAAGATGTTGATGACACAAGGAGTTCATACCAACGGTAAATGTTGTTTTTGTACGATTGCTACAACCTGTAGTTGTTGAATCATGCCACTATGCCAACACATCGAATTGCATGTATTTATATAAATATGCTACCAAAATCTGCGCAAGCGGCTCATTTTTTGCATGTCTATTTGCCGACGGCATTTCGCATGCGCAACAATTTTCGGTTGCTAACAAATTAATGTATAAATAATATGTATACTTACTTATGGACTATACATACAATTACTTATGTGCAAACGCGTATATATGTACATAAGTATGTATGTATGTTTCAGTGAAACTGCGGTTGATATATGTACACAATGATTGACAAATGTGAAGTTATATTAACGGCCCAATTCTGTGTTTTCTTGATAAATTTTTTGT
>NW_023458564.1:10442689-10443893 GCF_013731165.1 Rhagoletis pomonella | reverse complement strand
GGAGGAGTCCTACACTGGAACAAATACTTAGACAAATTGGGTACGGGATACATAAATGGCAATGGCACACTGGTTCAAAACTGGCATTTAGTGTTCGTAATTCCCCGGAGCCTTCATTTTTCACTTCATTTGATTAATTTTATTTTTTTTATGAAAGCTTACAATATTTGCAATAGACCAGTTGAGCCTGATTTCTGAATTTTTATTTGATTAGCAGTTTTGTAGCAGTTTTGAAGAAAATGTATTCTCCTGTTCCAGTTAATAAATGTTACATAACAGAAACTAGTTGAAACCAATCGTATGGTTCACCCCATGACAAAAACGTTACAAGGTAAAATCATTGAGAGGCAGGCTGACGTTTGCCAGCAATATAATTTTAAAACTCGAACCAAGGCGAATTTTTATAAGGTGGTGTTACTAGCTCAGCTGATTTTGTGTATGTGTTTCGCCGCACGGCTTCTGATACCAAATTGAAAAATTTTGTTTGAATTTCTACACACACTCTTACAGATTTTGACAGTTTATGCCGCCAAAGCAAAAACAAAATACATGTAAATTTTTATTTTTGTACTCCTGCTATCACCTTATATCAATTCGCCTTGACTCGAACTCAAGCTCACACACACATTCTCATTTTTAATCTCAAACAACAACAATCGTGACCATTTTTTTTTTTGTCAATTTTATATGATTTTAAAATGTTTGAAAACGTCAGAAAAAAATCATGGCCGACGAATTGAGAGAATGATTTTACCTTCTGGTGTTTTTATCATGGTTCACCCAAAACAAAAAATACAGAAACAAAATTTTAAATGTTATAAAAAATGTTCACCAAAATAATTTTTTTTGCTTTTTAGTAAAAAATGGTTGAAAAATTAATGGATTATGAACATTAAATTCCAATTTTGAACCACTGTGTGCTGGCTTCGTCGCGCAGTATGAATTATGATAAACGCATTTTGGTAACAAAGGATTGCGAAGTCCTTGAAAAGGATTTGGCTTCATATTTCGCTATGCAGGGAACTTGTAAAAGCCGACTCCTTCAATGTTGTCACTACACAAAAAGAATTACGATGACATTCGCATAAAAATAAAATAAAATCGTCATAGCAACCTATCCAAAAATGGACACCAGAATGATATGGGTTAAACACAGTTGAAGCTAATTTCCGGCATTTCTCTCACTAGCGCCTGAAACTATACT
>NW_023458564.1:10439095-10442589 GCF_013731165.1 Rhagoletis pomonella | reverse complement strand
AAAAATGGAAAATTCAGAAAAATTGTTCATTGCTATATTGAGTATTTAAAATATGCAATGTATATGGTTGCAATGTGTCGCAACTCTGCATATACAAACAGTTTGAATACCGCAGTATAACAGTTTCCAAAAAATGTATTGATACGTTTTGGAAGTCAGCCTATTTTTCTGTTTTAACACACAACCACTACCCCCTCCCCCGTTCCCCTCTCTCCCTCGTGGATCCGCCACTGATCTTATATTTATATTCAGATACATTCCTGTTAATAATTACTTTTGAATTTTGAGATTTGACATACCGTCACTAAAATGTAAATATCTAAGCCAATTGGTTAGACTTGGTTATCGAACTTACCCCCTGCATTTGCGAAGGTGTAAAGAATAATATGCAAGTGGTTTTATAACGGCCTTCGGCGGCCTTTACTTTTCCTACTCTTTAATTTATTTTTTAATTAATCAAAACGACGATTTTTCAGAATAAATTTGCTTATACCAATGTGGGCATAAATTGCGTTATGACCTCTGAATCTATAACGGAATAAGTGTAATTTTTTGTTTATAAAATCAATTCGCAATAATGCAAATATCTGTGAGTGCAATTAGCAAACTTTTAAGTTAAATTTCGGCTTTTTAAATAGAGTTATCAAATAGGCGGCGTTGACTTACCTTTTTTTGTTTGTTTTCATATGTTAATGCTTTAATAAATGCAATTTCTATTTGGATGTATTGTTAGGAATATATTCCAAGTACCATTAAGTATTTAAAAAAAAAAAAAATTTTGACTTTCGTCCAGCTAGATCTGGTATCCGTGTGTCGTTCCGCTAGGTATACCGCACTATGCGGCACCGGAACTGCCCGAAACCACGCGGCGCGACATTTTTGCCAATAAACCAATATAAATATATTAGGCAAGGAAGATAAAAATGTCAAAACTCATTTATCTATTTGTATATTGTCATAATTTTGGTAATTTACATTTACATGGAATTCAAAAACCCGCATAAAACTGCCAATCAAAACGAAAATATAGGCATTCAAGAAAATGCATACAAAGTTATATTAAATCAAATAGAACAAGTAAGAGCAGCACTGTCTTCGGCTATGCCGAAAGCTTTATACCTTTCATGAACATCTGAAAATTTTACTTTAACAGATTACTGCATTTGAAAAATTTTATATATTCACAGCATACATAGATAGAGGTGATTCATATATAAAAAATCATATCTAAACAATCAGCGGTATGAAAGATATACCGTATATAGCACCAATCTAAGCGATTTTCACTGCTGTGTGATCGGTATGTAAACCGGTAACACAATTTAATGGGATTAGCTTCCTACATAAAGGAGATATTTCGCGAAAACTAGTATCTGAACAATCAGTGGTATAGGAGATAAAGCTTATACAGCATAGATTTTGACGATTTTCTCAGTAGACTTTGTATTATTATTTATAAAATAGCTTACGAAAGTTATCGGTTTTAGCTGTCCAAATAAAGGGGTTTTACAGTAAAACCCCATATCTGAACAATCAGTTGTATGGAGGCAATAAATATGATATAGTGACCCGATCTTTGCTCATTTTACTGTAAACTTCTTATTTATAATGAGTGAAAATAGGGCGAAATTTCATGTTTCTAGCTGTATATATGGAGAAGTTATAACAAAGAATCTCATATCTGAACAATCAGTTGTATGGAGGCTATAGGTTATAGCGACCCGATCTTCGCCATTTTCACTGTAAGTATTCTTTTGACAATGGCTGGAAATATTGCGAAATTTCATGTTTCCCGCTGCATAAATGAAGGGGTTTAAATCTCATATCTGAACAATCAGTTGTATTGAAACTATATGTAATAGTGACCCGATCTTTGTAATTTTCACTGTGAGTAAAATTTCATGTTCTTAGCTGCATAAATGGAGGAGTTATAACGACAATTCTCATATCTGAACAATCAGTTGTATGGGAGCTATATGTTATAGTGGTCCGATTCTTCCGGTTCCGACAAATGATTAATACATTATAAAAATACACCCACCTACCGAATTTCATCCGGATATCTCGAAAACTGACTTGCAAAAAAAAACTTGCATACAAACAGACGGACAGACGGACATGGCTAAATCGACTCAGCTCGATGTTCTGATCATTTAAGTATATGTACATTTTAATGGGTCTATCTCTTCTTATTCTGGTACTTGCAAACGAGTAAAATTATAATTGGGTAATATTCCAAGCGACATTATAAAAAACTCAGTAGAGAGTATTTTAGGACGCACGAAAATCGCGATTAAAAGCAAGGGAGTCTCCACAATCCTATTAGTATCAACCTTCAACAATCTCAAAACAGAAAAGTTCAAAACTGAGTGAATAGATTCGCCTTACGTTTTTGCTGTGAATCGCTTGTTTCTTGTTTAAGCTTAGCTTTTCTGTATACTAGGCTTCATTCCTGGGATAATAAGGACCAATTGCTGAAAATTTCAAAGCAATCCGATTATTATTAAAAGAGTTATGCTACAGTAAGTAATAAAATGTCGTACATGCACTCGGTTTTAATCGCCAGTGTATGTATGTATGTAATTTTTACACAACCTAGAAGAAGTCATTTATGCATACTTTACTCAAAGATTCTTTTTGTATAATGCTTACAGCAAATAAGCTATATGTATACAATTTTTATTTATTGCCAATTCAACTGCAAACGCGAATGAATGAATGACACCAATTGGAGAATTGAAAACATTTTAATGGTCTCCTCGAACTTTTTGATAGGACGTCTTGTGGAATTTAAATGTAAACAACATTAGAAGTAGATATGTATGCAAGTTTTTATGTAAGCGTAAGCAAGTAGCTTGGCGCCACAAAGGCGTGGTTTAATAATAAATTCAATGAAATTCCATTATAATGAAGATTAATATTGTTGATTGTGTTGATTTTGCTAAATGATTTCTGTTTGTGTATCCTCATATTTTCGTAAAGCTCATTGGTTTATTGCAATTCTTCATAAATGTTTGAATAAGCATACATTAATATACATATATATTTTATAAATTGATTTAAGCCTAGAGACACCGTGGAGTTAACCCTCTAATGCTCACGGTATTTTTAAAGATACAACCATACAACCATGATTGAATCGATTTCGCGCGTCCTCTGCATCACATGATTGAATTTACTGGTTGTTTCTTTAAAGATACAGCGAGCGCTTCTCCCTTTTTTCCGTTGCGATTGAATTTTGTTTTGCGTGCTTGATATTCTTTAATATTTCGCTTTTATTTGCCTCTTGCGCTTCATCTGTTGAGTGAGGAGGTGTACTTGGTGGTTTTCTAATAATAAATTCGCGATGGAAGAAAATTTTTGCCGTAGGAAAGCCAAAATGACTGATGACGAAATATGCGAATTACTTTGTAATAGCACTCCTTACGATCCCTGCAAAAAATTGTGCGACAAATCTCTAAAGAGAGTATTCCGAGACTACTCTCAATCGGGTA
>NW_023458564.1:10437077-10439085 GCF_013731165.1 Rhagoletis pomonella | reverse complement strand
TAGTTAAAGAAACTTTAAAATATGTTGGAGTGAATGAGACTTTCTCTTTTGATATATTTGATTTAGGCAAATTCATTGGAATACTTTTTTATATGACGTATTACAATCTTTCAAATTCTCGCGATTATTGGTCTGAATCAAGCAATCGATCTGTATCTGTCATAAACAATCTAATGAATAGGAGACGATTTGAAAAAATACGGGAGGTGATCCATTTCAATGAATAAGATGAGCAGCATCCTTTCGACGATCCGGGTCGCGATAGGCTCTATCTTATTAGACCCGTCGTAGATACGCTCAATAAGACTTTCGGAAGTGTTCCTAAATTAGAGAGATTATGTGTAGATGAACAAATGTGTTCCACAAAAATTGGGAGCAACATGAAACAACACTTGCCAAATAAACCAAAGAAGTGGGGGTTTAAGTTTTATGTTTTATGCGATATTTTTGGATATGCTTACAAATTTGAATTACACAGCGGATTAGCGGAGAAACCTATTCAAGCAGAACCTGATCTTCAGCCATCCGCAAATATAGTAGTGAGGTTAGTTCGCGAAGTCTCTCGTTTTAAAAATTATATACCTTTTTTTGACAATTACTAGTATATTTATGAATCCAGGGTATCCTTTGCGTCGGAACAATTAAGCGTAACAGAATTAACAAGTAAGAAAGTCTAAGTTCGGGTGGAGCTGAACATTAAATACCCGGCGCAAGTATTAAATATATATTTTTTCACCTTTCCGAAAGCTACCGCTAGATGGTAAGCCGGGGTGTATCGATTTTGAGTAAATTAGCGTCCTTAAATTTCGAAATATTGCAGTTTCAAGCATTTCAGAAATTTACCGTTATATGAAAAGCGGCCGTAATTTAAGTCCGATATCAATAATTTTCCACATTTTGCTTTTATGTGGCAAGCACAATAAAAATACCGAGTTTGGTACAAATTTGTAGAACGGTTACCGATATACATATATGTGATCATAAGTGGGCGGTGCCACGCCCATTTTCCAAAATTTTACCATAAACGTATTTCTTGGTAAAGAATTGTTTGCAATCATCAATTTTGAATAAATTAGCTTTAATATTTACTGATTTATCGAAGATTTTGTATTTCTCTAAATTACCGTTATATGGGATGTAGGCATGGTTATGGTCCGATTTTAAAAATTTTCGGCCATAACTGTATGTATGCTGTACCAAGGCCAACAACTGTGCCAAGTTTGGAAGAAATTGGTGGAGCGGTTACCAAGATATACACATGTAACCATAAGTGGGCGTGGCTACGCCCATTTTCCAAAAATTTATAATATTCTTATTTTTCGTCTGAAAATTGTTGTAAATATCAATTTTGAGTGAATAATCTTCAGTAGTTACTAAAATATCGCAGTTTTCGTATTTCTGAAAATTACCGTTATATGGGAGGTAGGCGTGGTTATTGTCCGATTTTGCCCATTTTCAATACCAACCTACCTTGGATTAGCGGAAACCTATATGCCAAATTTTGTTGAGATATCTCAATTTTTGCTCGAGTTATCGTGTACACGGACGGACGGACAGACGGACAGACGGACGGACCGACAGACATGGCTTAATCGATTTCTCTATTCATTCTGAGCATTTATGTATACATTTGTCTATATCTATCTCGATTCGTTTTGGCTGTTACAAACAACCGTTATGTGAACAAAATTAATATACCCTTGTGCACAAGTGCGTTCGGCTATAAAAATTGTAAGCTCCCTGAAGAAAAAACCATGCTAAAATTTGAACGTGGTACCAGTCAAGAATATGTCTCGAATATATGTGGCATCGATGTGACATCCCTTAGCTGGAAAGATAACCGAGTAGTAAATTTGGTGTCTACCTATGTTCGAATGAAACCGTTGGTGCATTCAATACAAACCGCATCAGAGACTTTGACAGCGAAGAGGTTTGACAAAAAAGATAAAACCATCAAAATGATTCCCTGCCCGCAGATTATTAAAGATTATAATAGTCATATGGGTGG
>NW_023458564.1:10435752-10436977 GCF_013731165.1 Rhagoletis pomonella | reverse complement strand
CCTTGATGTTGTCACACAAAGAGGAGGGACCTACAGTTTTACGCCGATTCCGAACGGCGATTGTATTTTAATGAGAAGCTGTTTTTCATGGCAGAAATACACTCGGGGGTTTGCCATTGCCTGCCAAGGGGCGACCGCTGTTAAGAAAAAACCTTTTTTCTAATTTTTTTTGCGATGTTGCTTTGACCAGGGTTTAAACCCAGGCGCTGCGGAGTGGAAGCGCGCACTGTTTGCCACTACACCGTAGCGGCCACATAAATAAATTAGCTTTAATGTTTACTGATTTATTGAAGATTTCGTATTTCTCTAAATTCCCGTTATATGGGATGTGGGCGTGGTTATTGTCCGATTTTAAAAATTTTCGGCCATTTGGTATGCTGTACCAAGGCCAACAACTGTGCCAAGTTTGGATGAAATTGATACAGCGGTTACCAAGATATGCACATGTAATCATAAGTGGGCGTGACTACGCCCATATTCCAAAAATTTATAATCTTCTTATTTTTCTCCTAAAAAGTATTGTAAACATCAATTTTGAGTAAATTCAGCAGTTCCTAAAATATCACAGTTTTCGTATTTCTGTAAATTATCGTTATATGACAGGTAGGCGTGGTTATTGTCCGAGTTTGTCCATTTTCAATACCTTCCGTCCTACGTCCGAAAGAAGTGCACGTACCAAGTTTCGTTAAGATATCTCAATTATTACTCGAGTTATCGTGTGAACAGACGGACGGACAGACAGTCACCGCTTAGTCGATTTCTCTTTTCATTCGGATCATTTATGTATACATTTGTCTATATCTATTTCGATTCGTTTTGCCTGTTACAAACAACCGTTATTTGAACAAAGTTATAATACCCTTGTGCACAAGTGCGCTCGGGTATAAAAAACAAAAAAACAATTTATTTCTTCACTTCAACACTTATTATTCCATGTAAAACTGAACATCAATGAAATAGATAAAATTTTATCTGTATTTTAACTACAAAAAAAAATTCCACAATAAATACATGAATTATGTAAAAAATACTAAGACAAATTATTTATCAGAAGCATTGTTTCATACAAAATGGAAGAAGGCATAACAACTCTCAAAAAAAGCAAAATCGCTACAGCTAAAAAATGGTTAAAAAATCCGCATAAATTCAAATCCGCATTAAAAAAAAGCATAAAAAGAGACCTAAGTGTATATTTAGAAGAATGTTTAAATAAAATGATTTTTTG
>NW_023458564.1:10431412-10435652 GCF_013731165.1 Rhagoletis pomonella | reverse complement strand
TTACTTCTTTTCAAGGGATTGTTTTTAGTGTCAATTTTGAGTAAATTAGTGTCCTTAAATTTCGAAATATTGAAGTTTCAAGCATTTCTGAAATTTACCATTATATGAAAAGCGGCCGTAATTTTGGTCCGATTTCAATAATTTTCCACTTTTTGCTTTTATGTGGCAAGCATAATAACCATACCGAGTTTGGTACAAATTGGTTACCGAGATACATATATGTGATCATAAGTGGGCGGTGCCACGCCCATTTTCCCACAATTTTATCATAAGCGTATTTCTCGGTAAATAATTGTTACAACCATCAATTTTGAATAATAATAATAATATAATATAATAGATTAGCGCTTACACATATGTTAGTGTTTGACCGAGCTTCTCTTCCGATTTGTGGCGTGCGCCTTGATGTTGTCACACAAAGAGGAGGGACCTACAGTTTTACGCCGAGTCCGAACGGCGATTGTATTTTAATGAGAAGCTGTTTTTCATGGCAGAAATACACTCGGGGGGTTTGCCATTGCCTGCCGAGGGGCGACCGCTGTTAAGAAAAAACCTTTTTTCTAATTTTTTTTGCGATGTTGCTTTGACCAGGGTTTAAACCCAGGCGCTGCGGAGTGGAAGCGCGCACTGTTTACCACTACACCGTAGCGGCCACCTAAATAAATTAGCTTTAATGTTTACTGATTTATCGAAGATCTCGTATTTCTCTAAATTCCCGTTATATGGGATGTGGGCGTGGTTATTGTCCGATTTTAAAAATTTTCGGCCATTTGGTATGCTGTACCAAGGCCAACAACTGTGCCAAGTTTGGATGAAATTGATGCAGCGGTTACCAAGATATGCACATGTAATCATAAGTGGGCGTGACTACGCCCATATTCAAAAAATTTATAATCTTCTTATTTTTCTCATAAAAAGTATTGTAAACATCAATTTTGAGTAAATTCAGCAGTTCCTAAAATATCGCAGTTTTCGTATTTCTGTAAATTACCGTTATATGGGAGGTAGGCGTGGATATTGTCCGATTTTGTCCATTTTCAATACCATCCGTCCTACGTCCGAAAGAAGTACACGTACCAAGTTTCGTTAAGATATCTCAATTATTACTCGAGTTATCGTGTGAACAGACGGACGGACAGACAGTCACCGCTTAGTCGATTTCTCTTTTCATTCGGATCATTTATGTATACATTTGTCTATATCTATTTCGATTCGTTTTGCCTGTTACAAACAACCGTTATTTGAACAAAGTTATAATAGCCTTGTGCACAAGTGCGCTCGGGTATAAAAAAAAAACAATTTATTTCTTCACTTCAACACTTATTATTCCATGTAAAACTGAACATCAATGAAATAGATAAAATTTTATCTGTATTTTAACTACAAAAAAAATTCCACAATAAATACATGAATTATGTAAAAAATACTAAAACTATGTTCACATTACCACCATAAAATACTTAGTTTCGTTTAAAATACCTCACTAAATTAAGTGCGTTCATACACGCGATTCTTTATTTGTCTTGACAGCTTTGTAGCAACCCTGTGTTACTTTTTATTTAACCAAAAGAGATCGCGAATGTGATTAATTGCGTATATTTTTATATTCTGAGTTGTTTGTGGTAATTTTTTAGATTTTAGATGAGTGATCAAAAGAGAAAGCTTCTGGAAATATTAGCCTTTAAAAAGCAGTTAAACGCATTGCCAATATTTCAAAATGCATCCACCAGCAGAAAGTATTTGCATCTATTGCAGAAGCGGCGTTCTACTATTATTAAAAAGATGTTTTTGTTGAGGAAACAAAATTTTTTGTTGTTGTCGTCTGCACAATACCTTTCTAAGCAATCCCGATTATATTGGACAAAAGTTAGTATGCTTGTGCACCTCTATACTAAGGTTTATTAACTATTTTTCATTTCCAAAGGAACGTTCCCAAACGTTTTGGGAAGTAGACTGTCAAGTGAATGGTGACGTGTTCTTTAAGAGCAATTTTAGAATGAAGAGAAGTACGTTCCTTGAGCTGTGTGTATTTAAGAGTGTTGGAAAAAGAGGATACCCCTTTACGTAAGGCTATCACTTTACACAAACGGGTAGCCATTGCTTTGTATGCATTGGGATCATCGGCAGAATATCGCACCATAGGAAACACGTTTGGAGTTGGAAAGTCCACTGTATGTGGAATAGTTAAGGAGTTTTGTATTCAGACTTGGAAGGTTTTAAGTCCAACTTTCATGCCAACTATTCCATTGACGAGACAAAAAATTGCCGAATTAGTCCAGGGATTCGAAATTATTGGCTTTCCTCAGTGCATGGGAGCAATTGGTGGGATAAATCTACGTTTTTGTACCAATGTATGTGTCAATAACTTTTTAATTAAACCTTGCAGACGGTTGTCATATTGACATTCATCCTCGTAGACAAGATGCCACGGACTATCATAATTACAAAGGGTGGTATTCCACCATCCTACTCGCGTTAGTTGATGCAAGGTACGACCATTTATTTTAGTTATGAGGACGATACATCATATACATACATATGAATTTTTAGATACCGATTTGTTTATATCAATGTTGGTAGTCCAGGACGGTGTAACGATTCCCAAATTTTTGAGTCATCAACGCTGAAGGCACAATTAGAACAGTGTTCTCTCCTTCACGAAATGAGTAGAACTATTTTAGATGTTGATGTGGCGGTTTTCATAGTAGGAGACTCAGCTTTTCGTTTCAGCAAAATATTGATAAAGCCTTATGCATTCCAAATAATGCAAAATGAAAGGGAAAAAAGTTTTAACTATTCGCTTTCGAAAGTGCGAAGGGTTGTTGAAAATGCCTTTGGTCATCTTAAGGCCCGATTCCGACGAATAGGCAAAGGTATAGACAATAAAGTCGAAAATACGAATGCTATTATCAAAGCATGCTGTGTTCTGCACAACTTCTTAAACGAAAGAAATGACAACATTAACGAAAAATGGATGTCCGCTTTGCAGGATATAGAAAGGAATCGTCAATATCCACAACAAGAAATGTCTGTCAACGATCGTCAAAATAGTGCAGAAATAATTCGAAATAGTCTAGCTACCTTTTTTTGTAAGTAGAGCTAATTTTAACTGGTATTTTTTTTTAATAAATACTTTATTTATTAATTCAGTCTTTTGTTACAAAATAATACTTCAGTATATTAAAATAATAAAACAAAAACCCAATTCAACTCATTGTAAAAACCAAAACTTAACTACAAGTAATTGTATCACAAAAAACATAGTTTAACTACAATATGTAGCCAATGAATTACGAACGGATCTCGGATGTTAATATTACAAAGTTTATCAGTTTTTTTTTAATTTTTTAATATAAATACAGCAAACTTAATAACATAGACCTTATATGTTAATCAAAGCTTCAAACTCTGTTCAAAATTCGTTAATTAACAGAATTCAAAAATATCAAAATCTCTAACTTTTTAATCAGAATTTCTAGATAATGCTGGGAAGTTTTTTAGCTCAAATAATTTCAGTATAAAAAAGTGCACCTTTGAATGAGCTATGCATATCCAAAATCTTTTTGGAAACTCTGATAAAAAGTTTAAGATTTTGACATTTTTGAATTTTGTTAATTAACGAATTTCGCACAAAGTTTTAACCTTTAATTTATATGGTCTATGTTATTGAATTAACTTTGTTTTCATTGTTAAAAAATATGGTAAACTTGAAAAATAAACATCCGAGTTTCGTTCGCAATTCACTGTCCACATATTGTGTTAACTAGAACAAAAAATTAATTCATTTATATGCAAAAGCAAGAACTCACTTCAACTATTAAAAAAGTAGTATAAATATCAATACTTATTTCTTTTGTAAAAATTCAATGATTGCCTTATTTACTTGTTTGTTATCATTAACGTATTCATCTAAAATTTGAGTTCTTATCATTTCATTTTCTAAAAATGCTTTACTGGTTTCTCTTAAATCTATATCACTTTCTCTCAAATCTTTACTACATTTTTCCATTTCCTTTTCAATTTTATCTAGTTTTTCTAAAAATTTCTTTTGAAAATTTTTCTTTCCAGATGCACGGGCAGCTGCTGATGTCGACGGTGTTGGGGTTGCACAACCGGAAAGCGAAGTGGGAGAAACACCACATTCATAGAGATCGCCCGATGATGTCTCTATAGATAGTGCCACCATTTCACTATTATCTGTAATTTAAAAAGTACATACATATGTACATTATACTACATC
>NW_023458564.1:10424469-10431312 GCF_013731165.1 Rhagoletis pomonella | reverse complement strand
AGATTAATATTTTCTAAAGTGTTAGGAATGTTTTTTTTTGTAATAAACAGTTGTGCTCGGGAGTTTTGTGATATGAAAAATTCATTTCTGATATCTATTTTTTATTTAAAGAACCGCAAGATGGCGCTTCAAAGCAAATCTACTATATATTTGTGGAAGTATGTATGTATGTATGTACCAGGTTGCAGCCTGAACGGATGTACAGAATCGAATAAAATTTTGCCAAAGTATTGCCATGACTCCTGGACCTATAATAGGGTAAAAAAATTGAGACTCGCCAAGGGAGGGAGGGGGATGAGGGATACCTCCCATAGTGAAAATTTTTAATCAGCTCTAACTTCGGAATTATAGTCACATGAACTCGAAATTTGAAATGCACAGATACCTATAGGTAGGTGCTTATGGAAAGATATATGTATATAAATGAGTTTGTAAAAAGGGGCGTGGCACATCTTATAGGAGTGGAATCTTTTATCAGCTATAACAGCAGGCAGTATTAGTGATCTCATTGTATTGTATTTTGAAGATTTGTTATAATTGATCAAAGTTAAATTCAAATAAATTATAGATGATATGAAGTTCACCGGGTCATCTTCTAGTCTTTAATATATACTCAGTTAATATACTTATTAATATTTACTAAAGTGTTACGAACGTTATTTTTTTAATACAATAAGAATATAATAACGAAGAGAACGAAAAATGACACTGAAGATGGCACAACGCCGAAACCGGTTTGTCTCCAAACCAAATTTGACAAGGGATGACGGAAATTCGTTCCATAATACATCATACACCCACCCTGTCGGAAACAACAACAACCAAAGAGGAAAATAATAACTATAATTTAAAGGAGTGACACACAATGGCTAGAGTCGTCGCATGTGTGTATTCTTTCATATACATATATATGGGCCGTTCTTACGGTTTATATATTTTTCATCCACTCGCTTATTCCTTACCGAAAATTTTAAATAAAATTTTAACAAGTTTTAACCTCTGATACAGTACAGGTAGCAGTTTAAAATGGGTAACTGGGTAAACTTAATAAAGAAAACATATTCTCTGGCTAAATTAATAAGCCTGCCCGGATAACACAAAATCCCAAGCTTTAACATTTGGTGTTATAAAAGTTTTATAAAGCTCTACTTGTAATTAGGAAAAATGCCGAAAAAAAATTATAAAATTGATTGATTGATTGATAAAAATAGAGAGGGAGTTATGGCTATGACAATAGAAACTAGAAAAAAGATACCTCGTGTTGAAAGCAAAAAGGATCTAAAACAAAAAAAAAAATATAAATACATTGTTAATCATAAACAAATTTATGATTCGAAAAATAATTTTGAAATATTGTAAATTTTTTTTTTGGTTTTTTAAAGTTAAGGGTTTATTTACTTACAGTAACGAACAAAAGTATTGGCACAGTAAATTTTTCGCAATATAAGCAAAGCATTTTTTAGAAAAATTCCAAGTATGCAGTTTAATAATCCATTCAATTTTAGTTTATTAAAGTGCAAGTTTGAAGTTGCTTGAAAATCTGAATATAAAATTGCAAATTAGTATGCAGATTTATTGAATTTTCCTGAGTTTTTCACAAAGTTTACACATTTGATTTTTATGTGTTTTAGTGTAGTATGAACTATGTTTTTATAAAAAATTATCGGAAATAAACTAAAAACTTTGCATATATGGGCATTCCCATGGTGGCGCACGTGACAGTCGTACGATTTCAATGTGATACAAAAAAGGAATACCATTTGTTTTCTTTAACTTTTTTGGGCCATTGTATAGCACATAATTAGCTCTATATTTAACCGAAAAATGAAATCAATCGAACTGCTTGGTCCTGAAATATAAGCATTTAAAGAGAGTGTCGTTACGTGACAAAAAATGGAAGTTTAGTTTTTCTTTTCTTACAAAATCGCAAAACTCTGCGAATTGTGGATGGCTATTTTCATGAAACTTATTTTAATATGATTTGGAGCAATTCTAGTTGTTTTTAGAGTTTTTTGAATTAATGCAAATTGTTTCAATTCTCTTTTACAACCCCAAGTGTGAAACGTGACGTGACGTGGCGTCACGTGACATAAATTTCCATCGTATTATTTTTGTTAATATTGCTTTTAAATGAATTTTCAACGCAAATAAAACATGTATTTTATGTAGAATATACTTTATATTTTGACTTCAGCGCCAATTCAGGGTCAATTTATTAGAAATCTATGATTTATTATGTTTCAACCACATACGCCAAATTCGAACCAAATCGGACCATAAATACGGTTTTTCGAAATATCTCGACCTTGGCACCACCTAGGAAGACCATTTTATGCAAACATGATTCTACTTATATAGCCAGTATATATTTTAAAAAGCAGACAAATCGGCCCGTAAATACGTTAGATATAAAACTTTTTTTTTTAGTCGTGGTGGACCTTCCGCTGGAAACACCCATATGTAATGCGAAAATTTACTGTGCCAAAACTTTTGTTTGACACTGTACATAAAAAAATACATACTGTAACTTCTCCCGTTACAATAGTAAAAAATATGTAATTTGCTTTGTAGTAAAAAATAGATATCAGAAATTAATTTTTCGTATCAATAAACTCCCAAGCACAGGTTTGTATTAAAAAAAATATATCCGGAACTTTTTATTAAATATTAATCTGCATATTTTATAAATTCGTCGGAATATTTTTTTATGTATGTTACCGCATAACTTTGGACTACGTTATGCGTTTTCAATAATTCTTTTTGAAATGAAAGGTGGTTCCTCAGAGGTAGTCTCCTACTAATTGAGTGTAGATCCGATAATTGGGCCATGAAGAAAATAACGGTACTCTTAAATTTGTTTTGTTTTTTTGTTTAAATTTTACTCCAGTGTCCACAGCTTCTATAAAAGAGTCGTAGGCCATATTTTTTTGTTAGTTCAATTGTGGAACATTTGTATGAACTGCTTCGGCTAATACTTCGGCTTTTGTTCTCTTTTTATATCGAGGCTAAGTGCATTGTTCGATGGGGTGATATCATTGCCAAACATAATAGTACTTTGTTTGCCATCAATAAACATTAACTTGACGGAGTTACAGTATTCCACATTGATGCGAGCCTCAAAAGCTTTGAATAATATTTGCGAGTATGGCTTTTAGTTTTTACCGCTCAGGTAGGTGGCAGGCCTATAGAAAATATTTCTTAATCAATAATTTTTCAAATACTTTTCGTTCGACACCTATATTATAAAACATACTTTATCTTATTAACTTAATTGAATTAAATTTTCGAAATTGGTGTCAACTCGACTCAAAAATATTTTCAGTAGTAAGCCTTCTTAAACCTTTTTAATTTGATACCCATATTGCAATATTTAATTTATCTTATCAATTTCATTTAATTAAATTTTGAAACAGGTGGCAACCCCTCTCAAAAATATTTTCGCCTGTAAGCCTTCATAACCTCTTTCTTTTGACACCCATCTTGCAACATCTAATTTATGTAATTAATTTACTTATATTGAAATTTTTAAACAGGTGGCAACTCTCTATTTTTTCTGGTTTTAACCATCCGGATATTATAAAAAACAAACCAAAAAAAAATAAAAATATTCAGATCGGTCAAGCTGTTTTCGAGTCTTAGCGAGGCTAACGGACAGCAATTCCTTTTTATATATAAGATATCTTCCTTTAAAAATGCGCAGGCTCGAAATTAACTTTAGAGCTATGGTCTGGAGGAATGTTTTTCTTAGAATTTTATGAAGAATCCGAATATGCTAGGAACAATGTCGAAAAAAATCGATCCATACAAATTGACCCGCCCTAATGTACAGTATATTTTGCTTTGCTGCCTTTGTGCTTAAGTACACATTTAAGATACCTACCCCAAAATGCGCATCAGCGGCATTATTTTTAACATTTATAAGGAAACTGCTCCGATACTTGCATTCAACATACCTGCACATTAGCGATACCTGCCTTAAAAATTTGCAACTGTTATCAATTATCAAAGAAAGTATTACGTTTACCTGCACTGGCTCTACACTTACCCTAATTTTACAAGCTATTACTTATTTTGCTCATCTCGCAGAGCAACGAAAACGGCCATTATTTTATGTAGTTATATAGATAAGTAGATACCATTCGGAAAAAAATTCTCTTGCAGTAATTTCTACGTGGTAAGTGCTCCTCCATTATTTGGTTTCATAGGGATTCGGATACCTTCCTAATTTTTCGGTTAAGCGCACAAGTTTTTCGTGCAAAGAAGGATGGGCAGCTAAGCAAAATATACTGTATATATTTAGGTTGCGGGCTAACATCAAAACCGCTCCGACTTTTAGTATCAAGTCATAAGGTGCAACTCTCCTACTCCTACATTCTCCTGTGGATATTCAGAAACGACAGTAGATATCGACACCATATTAAACATTTACTTTTACGTACAACATATTAACCATATCTTTATTAACTATTGTACAGTGCTTATTTTGTCAACCCGAAATTAATCGATACTTCAAGTGGTTTTGATTAATTACTCAGAATCGGTAGTTAACTACAAACTTTCAGTACAAAAATCTTATCTTAATTTTTGAGTCCGGCGAGAGTTCTCTAACCCGCAAGAGAAAACTGAAATAATCATATATATGGAGAGTTTAAAATACTTTACCGTTCTCTCAGTTCGTCTTCCAGGACTTCTTTTTTAAGTTTTCCAGCTTTTTTAAAATATACAAAATTTAAAATAAATTTACACTGTACAGAGACAAAAGCAACATTTTTGTGTTGCAGATCTACTCTGTTTATAGTATTATTTTAGCTAAATGTTATATCGTCGCCTAGATAAAAGATCGTTGCATGTTACTTTCGGCAGGTTTCGGTAAATCACAATTGAAGTTTGGAATGCAATTTCTCAGAAACTCGCCTACAGATTTTCTCCAAAGTGTCGGAGAATGCTATGTACTAGTTAACGAAATTCTTAAGTTATCTTATTTTTTAGTTTACTGTCAACCATTTATGAGTTTAATAAAATTTTTTCGTATAGGCCAAATGTGATAAAATTTTGTTCGAGAAAATGAAACTCATGATAAGGCTGAATATGTCGGAAACTAAAGCAGCTATTTAAAAACAGATGACGATATTTGAAAGATCTTGATTAGTTTAGCACTACAGCATTACAAACGTAATTTGTTCCAAATGATTTTAGTCAATTACTCGGAAACTAAAGAAGTTATCCAAAAAACTGTTAACAAAAAAGCGATATATCTGATTTTAAAATATATAACTGCATCTTTAACTAAAAACTGTAAAAATGACGCTTACGGAATTTTTCCATCCAAGCGACGATATTTGAAGGTTACTTCAAATTTTCGGGAAAAAGTTAAGAAGTACCCAGCAAAAAATCGGTAATCGCTTTTAGTGGTAACGTGTTCTAGAAGGCATAGCGTTGTAATGCCATCGAATTTTTTCGCTTCTTTTAGGCATTGTCGGTAATGCAAAGAAGAATGTCCTACAATATTTTATTTATTTCGCTTCTTTGTTTCATTTTGGGGAATGCAAAGTAGAATGTCCTACAATATTTGTTGTTTATTTCGCTTCTTTGCTTCATTTCGGGGAATGCAAAGTAGAATGCTGCATCCTAGTCAGCGGAAAAATAGAATGAATATCAAAAAAAATCTTTTTCTACCGTTAGTTTCTGTGGAAATTTGTCTTGCATAAAAATCATGTTTTGCTTTGTTCAATTTGCAGCGAAGTTGAAGTCAGTCAATGAAGTGAAGTACATGAGTGAGGAAGTACAATTTTAAGCTTAATTAAATATGCATGTATGTACATACCGATTTTTAAGTAAAATCTAAATACCCAAATACATACATATGTTTGTATAAAAACTGATTTATAAAAATTTTAATTAATTTTAATTTTTAAGACATTTTCTGATTTAATATAAATAAGTATGCACTCATCTGGGCATTCTAAATACATTAGTTTCTCTGTAAGGCATTCTTTGTTCGCTTCTCCGGATTCTGTTTATCCATGCTTTCTACCTTCGTTTGAAGGTAATGCTGCGGGTAAGGGCTTACCGCCAATGACATGCCCATGTTAAAATAAGGCCTTCCTGAAGCGAAAGCGTAAGCGATTCCCATCGCCTAGCTCGTTTACACTTTCGCTTCTGTGGTAATCGTGTTTTTTGCTGGGTATATTCATATGCTGAAAAGATATTTTCGCTGACTCACAATTTATTTAAAGTATATCATCAACCCTATTTCCGATTCTATGTGAATAAATCGCTCCCATAATTTATTTAGTGCATTCAATATGTTTCACAATTAACTTAAATACTAAATTACAAATATTTGAGCAACGACTTCGACACAGTAAAATAAAAAATGGGTATGTGTTAATAAAATAAATACATTTATATTTCGGTTAAACCTGAGATGTTCAAGCGCACTGAAATATTTTTCTATCCATTTCTCTAGTGCTAAAATAATTTTCACCGCCTTGAATTGCTGCACAACACCCTTATTGCCGAAAAAGCGTTGCTTGCAACACTAGTCCTTTATGGGGACCAAATTTGGTGAAAAAAACAGCTAAGTTTGTTTACTGGATATACTGAGACAAATAGTGTGGCGACTACTGCGGCAACGCGAAGCGAACAACGAGAAATAGGCAGAATGTTCGACGAATGACGTAGAATGTTCCACAAAGAGAAACGTCAAGTTGGATGAACACTGCGGGCAGCGAGAGAAAGTGAATGAGCGATGAACTTCAGAACGTTCTAGAGTTGCCATGAGTGCGAGCGCAGGTATAACGGGTGATTTTTTAAGAGCTTGATAACTTTTTTTTTAAAAAA
>NW_023458564.1:10423701-10424369 GCF_013731165.1 Rhagoletis pomonella | reverse complement strand
TAATGCATGAAAATCCTAACCTCAAAAAAATCACCCGTTATAAGAGCCACGACACAGCGGAGTTGAGTTAGTTACAAGTCAGCAAGCTACAAGTAAAGTGAGCAGAGAAGTGAGATGCGAATAAGCAAGCTATATGTTTAATTGTGTTAACAAGTAGTAAAGCATTGTTATTGCTTTAACAAGTATTGTAAAGTGTTTTTACTATATTAGCTAGTATTGTAAACTGTTTGTTGTACAATAAAGTTAATTGTACTACAATTTGGTCATCGTGAGCATTTATTTAACAATCCAGCGATACGAACCGAGAGATTTGGGAAATTCGGACGAGGTTTCAAGGATAATCGTAACAATATATATATATATATATATATATTTGTGCACGACCTCGACACAGTAAAATAAAAAAAAATGGTATGTATTAGTAAATTACATATTCTTAATATACTATATACAAATAAGTCGAGTTTTCCTTCCTGACGCTATAACTCCAGAACGTACGAACCGAGATCCACGGTTTTGCATTCATTGGAAAGGGATCAGGCTCCGTGAGGTTTGTAGCTTTTAGTTTTTAAAAAATAACTAGGTTCTCGAGATATAGACTAAAACGTGGACCTGGGTAACCTTGGGTGTATTTGTTCAATATGGGTATCAAATGAAAGCTGTTCATG
>NW_023458564.1:10418616-10423691 GCF_013731165.1 Rhagoletis pomonella | reverse complement strand
CTTGGGTGTATTTGTTCAATATGGGTATCAAATGAAAGCTGTTCATGAATACTTTAAGATTGAGCACTTTTCATATAGCTGGGTGACTAGGGTCTCGAGTTACAGACCAAAACGTGGACCCGGGTAACCTTAGGATGTATTTGTTTAATATGGGTATCAAATGAAAGCTGTTCATGAATGCCTTAAGATAGAGCACTTTTCATATAGCTGGGTGACAAGGGTCTCGAGATATAGACCAAAACGTGGACCCAGGTAAACTTAGGCTGTATTTGTTTAATATGGGCATAAAATGAAAGCTGTTATGTCAAAAATATGCGGAAGCAAATAAAAAAAAAAATTAAAAAATTTATGAATACCGTTTTTGTGAAAAATAAAATTGTGTAATGCGGACAGTTCTTTAATCTTCTTTAATATAAAAATTATTATTATGATTATTTTATCTTAATTGTTTGCCATCAAAGATACAAGGACAAATATATCATTTGCGTGGTTCAATGGCGCCAACAGCAGATGAACCCCATCAATTTCTGCAAATATATTTCATTTCGTCGATGGTGGATCAGCTGAATGTGCGGTGCAATATACAGGGAACACAACAGTTAAAGAGACGAATTATTGAACAGTTGCAAGCATTTTGCACGCTAATAACGCTGTGGTTAATATGTTCAAAACAGCATTGGAACGAATGCCATCGGATACGCACAAATTTGTCATAAGAGCGGATCGTACCCCAACAGGTGAATATGTACGAAGGTTCAATGCACCCACCGTTGATGATGTTGCTGCAATTATTGTTGGCGATCCAACTACATCACGAGACATTGTCGTGCTGCACAATTTTCCAAACAATTGTTAGCTGTTGGAAATGGAAAAGTTCCAGTTGATGCGACAACTGGATTAATTACTCTTACCAACGACTTTTGCCGATTTGTAGACTCTCAATTAGCTCTTATTGAAAACATTTTCCCAAACATTAGTGAGAATTATCAGAATTATGATTGGTTAAGTCAACGAGAAGAATAATGATGTACACGCACTGAATTTCACCATTCAATCAAAAATCGATGGCGATTTGGTGACATACAAATCCGTTGATTCCATAACATATTCCGATGATGTTGTAAATTATCCAACAGAGTTTTTGAACTCTCTGGAGTTACCAGGATTTCCACCACATAACTTGCAACTCAAAGTTGGTTCAGTTATTATGATATTGCGTAATTTGAATCCACCGCGACTTTGCAACGGTACTCGACTTGCGGTGAAAAAACGTATGCCGGATTTGATTGAGGCAACCATTATTAACGGAAAGTACGCAGGTGAAAATGGATGTATTCCTCGAATACCAATGATTCCGACTGATCTTCCGTTTGACTTCAAAAGATTGCAGTTTCCGGTTCGCCTTGCATTCGCAATGAAAATTAACAAGTCGCAAGGCCAATCGCTTAGTGTTTGCGGGATAAATTTAGAAAATCATTGTTTTTCACATGGGCGCTATACGTTGCGTGTTCACGAGTTGGGAAACCATCCGCTTTGTTTGGGTTAACGACAGACCAAAAAACAAAAAATGTGGTTTACCAAAGAGCACTTCAATAAAACAGATAATTTGCGGACACGTATAACGCTTCGATTCAGATTTTTTACTTAGAGAAGTTCAACTAAATTACACTTCATTTTTGTAATCGAAATGAATACATTACTGTTGTGAAATGAAATAAAATTTTTCTTCATCTTTTAATCCCCAAACGAAATGTTACAAGAAACGAAGCCATCTGGTGGCGAAACGGAGTTCGCCGGGTTTGCTAGTACATTTATATTTCAGTTAAACCTGAGATGTTCAAACGCACTGCAATATTTTTCCATCCATTTTTCCAGTGCTAAAATAATTTTCACCACATAAAATTGCTGCACAACACCCTTATTGCCGAAAAAGCGTTGCTTGCAACACTAGTCCTTTATGGGACCCAATTTTGGTGGGAAAAAATAGCTAAGTTTGTTTACTGGATATACTGAGATGCTTACAGCATGAAGTACAAACGCAAACTGACCGGCTACTGGCGGCGCATAAGTTCGATAGCTGCGCACACATGACCTATATGTGAAAGCCGATTAGCTCCCGGAGACTCCCGTGTGCACCACTGATCTATGACATAGATTCTATGTATAGCTTGGTAGAGTACTGGAACTTGGTGTGGAGATATATGAAATTAATCGCATAGTCATGGAGAAAATATGGAGCTATTGGGAAAGGGGGCGTGGCAGCTACCATACAAGCCGGATTTCATACTGCATATCTCTGGAAGTGTTCATGGTGCAGTACTGGAACTTCGTATGCAGATAAATGAAATCAGTCCCATATTGGTGGAGAAAAATTGGCTCTTTGAAAAGAGGGCATGGCAAAGTACAAGTACATAATAATAATAATAATAGATTGGCGCTTACACATATGTTAGTGTTTGGCCGAGCTTCTCCTCCGGTTTGTGGCGTGCGCCTTGATGTTGTCACACAAAGCGGAGGGACCTACAGTTTTACGCCGACTCCGAACGGCGATTGTATTTTTATGAGAAGCTGTTTTTCATGGCAGAAATACACTTGGAGGTTTGCCATTGCCTGCCGAGGGACGACCGCTGTTAAGAAAAAACCTTTTTTCTATATTTTTTGCGATGTTGCTTTGACCAGGGTTTGAACCCAGGTGCTGCGGAGTGGAAGCGCGCACTGCTTACCACTACACCACAAGTACATACTAGTTGAAAATAGACTGAAAAATACTAGTCCATTTATGGACCAAAAGCACTACTTTGGGAGTCAAGGAATAAAATGACTTTAATATATTAAAAATTTTTATTTAGCAGCCTTAGATTTGCCAATAATAAGTGTTAAATTTTTTGAGTATTAATTAAAAGCAAAAATAAAGACATAAATATTTCAAACTTTCGAGCATAAATTTAAATTAATTTTTTATTGAATGTTATTAAAAGTAAATGGTTTCATGTACAATAAATACTATATTTTTATCTTTTTTAATAATATTGAGTATGCGAAGGAAAACATTTTAGTTAGAAATAAAATGAATACTTTAGTTAATTTTTGAGTGAACTAAAATAAAAGTTTTAATAAAAATAAATTAAATTCATTAATTTGGGCATTTTAGTCTATTCTTTTTAAAAATTTATAAAAGTAATAATTAATGTTTCAAATTTGAGATTTGGATAAGAATAAAATAAATAACTAATTCAAACAGTTATTAAATATTCTAAATTTATGTATATAGTTTGGCTTGTTGATTGATAATAGAAATTAATCAAATAATTATATTTATCGTGAAATTAAAGAAAGTCAAAAATAATTGTATAAGATTAAAAATAATGACATAATAAAATTTTTTTAAGTAATTACATATTAATCGGTATTTAATCATTAAACAGTTATTCGAAAAAAAAACATGATTTATTTAATAATCATTATTTAACAGGTGTAGTGTAATGGAGTACGTACTCGATTTAATGGTTGACAATATACCCAAATAAAAGTTGTAATATTTTGTGTACTTTATTGTATTAAACTGTCGAAGTCAAATAAAAAAGGGCATGAATATATCGTTTTGTACTTGGTACAAGTCTGATCATTCTCGAACTAGTTCGGTTTCTGTCAGGAATCTCTAGTTGTAAACTAATATTTTTCCTGACTAGTTTGGGATCTCACTGCAGGGCATGTTTGTGAGTGAAATCCTAAACCGCTGGAGGGATTTTAACAAAGTTTTGTGTGTGTGTTTGAGTGGGTCTCTGGATAGTTTAGTTTCACAATTTAACCCGCCAGTTGGCGCTGGAGTTGAGTTATTACTAAAAATCTTTTTATGATCCGATTTGGCGAATATTCAAAACATGTATTGGGAACTGTAAAGGTACTCCAATTTGCAAAAAAGAGCTGCCAGGTGGTGCTGAGGTCGAGTTATTACTAAAAATCGACAAGTAAGGAAAGGTGCCGTGAATGTTAGACTAAATCGACCTATTGAACCATTGAGTATATCGAACTCTCGTGTGTTACGATTGGCCCAATGGATGTGATTTGTCAACATTATTATGCGTTAAAGCTTCATTCGGAGACACCAGGGTTGAGTTTTGCAGTGGTAAATCTCAAATAACGACCTGTCGAAATACCTTAAAAGCCAGTTTCATGGAAGCAGTTTAACGAAAATCTATTTTTTTACTTGAATTTAATATGGAACGTGACAGAAAAAAATAATAATTTTTCACTTAAATTGTTTTCATGAAACAAGCTTTTAAGGTATTTCATCTGAAATAAGTCTGTGTATGTACATACATATATAGGATTTCTGTTGAACAATGATACGCACCCATTTTGAAGTTGGCTCCAACTATAAGATAAGTTTCTAGGGCAGATTCACTATAGATCCGAATCATTGTTGACGCCTGGGAACTTCTTCATAAACACTTTCGTTAGGTTATTTAACCCTAGAATACTAACGTTCGAGTGTGAGGCGGAACAAATTCGGTTTTCGCGCGATATTTCAGGAACGCTTTTAATGATCAAAGAAAGCGTTCGCGCCAACTCAGCTTAGCGCTGTACGAGGCTGTTAGCAGGTGCACATTGTACAGTGGCCTTGCGCGGCTGAGTTCCACGCCCTCTTGACGCCTGACAGGCGAACGTTAGTAGTAAAGGCAATTTTCTTTGCTGTACTTATTTCAGTTTTTAAAATGTTTGTTGGCTATTTTCTGTTTTGAACTTAATTTTTTTTTTAATTTTCCAGAGGGGTACCTATGAAGAACAAGTTTTAAAATGGTTGGAAGAAATATCGTTGAATGGAACCGGTAGTGAGAAAAATTTAGAAGAAGATTTAAGTGAATGCGCCTTATGAATAAAAACTAAGCAGTTGCTTTTTCTGAAGATTTCAAACCTTTTGCTTGATTTATTCAAATAACTTTACGTAAAAAGTCTGAAATTTTAAGAAAAAAGCAATTGCTTAGTTTTTATTCATAAGACCCAATGTGATACAAAAAAGTCGATTTCATTTGTAAGTAACGGGTGATTTTTTTGAGGTTAGGATTTTCATGCAT
>NW_023458564.1:10394723-10418516 GCF_013731165.1 Rhagoletis pomonella | reverse complement strand
CCATTTTGAAATTGCCACCTACTATACTGTAAAGCTTCTAGGACATTCACTATAGAACCGGGTCATTGTTGCCGCCAGGGAGTGAAGAGGAAAAAATTTATTTCGCTTTGCGAATAACCGTGCTATGAAATGCCGCATAACTGGAGAATTTCAAGAACGGATATAACACTTTCCTTAGGTTATTTAAAGCGGCAAATGACCACCAAACCTTAATCTTAGCAGACAAATGTGCCAATGAAAATCGTAAACGTGAATTGTTGGTGAAAATGTTGGACCAAAAAGATTCAATAAAATACATAAAAATTTTGGGCGGGACGAAGTTCGCCGGGTCTGCTAGTAATCTATATATATAATACGCGAAGGCATTTTTTGTGCAGCATAAAAGATTTGCATCGTTCGCTCGATTTTCAAAAATGGGGTGTCAAATTAAAGCGCTTGGCGGGTTTTATTTTTTCGAAAAGAGTTGTCACCTGATAAAAAATTGCATACAAATAATTTAATAATTAATGCCATCAGATCCACACCGTTCGTTCGATTTTCAAAGGTGAGGAGCCAAATCAAAGGGCTCTGTAGGTGTGAAATAACGTTTAACTTTTTCGAAAAAAATTGCCACCTTTTAAAAAATTAAGTTTAAATCTATATATATAACACCCGAAGGCAGTTTTTGTTCCGCATAAAAGGTCTGCACCGTTCGCTCTATTTTCAAAAATGGGGTGTCAAATTAAATTTCTTGGCCCGTAGTTGTGCAAACTGGTTTTATTTTTTCGAATAGAGTTGCCACCTGTAGAACAATTGAATATAGATTATTTAATAAGCAATGCCGTCATAAAAGCACCGTTTGATTTTCCAAAATAAGATGTCAAATTAAAACTCTTGGACTGCAGATATGCAATAAGGTTTTACTTTTTTGAAAAGAGTTGCCACCTTTTAAAAAATTACATTCAAATTATCTAAAACAAATCAATTATAACCAAATGGGTATCAGTGGAAAGGGTTTTGAAAATATTTGTTTGTTAACTTAACTTTAGAAGGGTTGCTACCTGTTTAAAAAATTAAATTCAATTTGAATTATATTCAACAATTTATATTGAGCTCGAGGCCGTTTTAAATGAAAATTTTTATTGTGGAAAAGCAACAATAATTTGAAAAAATGGTAGAAGTGATAGCTATTTCGGAAATCACCACATTTCCTCATCAGACTTCTTTCAGTAGGATTCGAACCGACTATCCCACTGACTCAGCCAGTTGCCTATGCACCGTGCTAAGTACGCCTTGTAAATTATCGTTTGCTTTTTTCCACTATTTTCATTTTTGTTATGCCAACACAATCAAGCGCAGCTATTCCGCTGCAATTCACTTGATCATGTGGTTGTTGGTATTGTTGGTTTTTGCTAATAATTCTATTTTTAGAATGTTTAACTTTTAGGATTGCTCGTCCTTAAGTTATTTGTTTTTTGTTATTTTTTTGACCTTTATAACAATTATATTCAACCATTTTATATTGAGCTCGAAGCTTTTGAATTAACAAAATTAATTAGAAGAAATATGTTCCATCGTATGGGTGCATAACGAAAGGGGCTTCAGAAGGTAGCCGTTTGACAATATTTTGAAGAGGGTTGCCACCTGCTTGCAATGCCGAATTTAATTAACTTATCCACTAGTTATATGATATGTCAAAATAATGATGTTGGAAGAGGGTTGCCACCTGTTTAAAAATTAAATTCAAATTATTAAATAAGTTGAATTAATTATTAAAATATGGATATCAATCGAATGGGGTTTGAAAAATTTTTACTTCTGAACTATTTAGCGGAGTTGCCAAATGTTTAATTAATATAATTGAACTTAATTCATCAGTTAATTAAAATATGTATCGCAATGTTAGACAAAGAATATTTAAGAATATCTTAGCGCGAAACTACTTTTCAAAAAGGCTGCCGCCTGTTTAAAAAGTCGAATTTAACTATATCTATATATACATATCGAGCCCTTACCGCCAGAATACCGTAAGCGCCATTTTTTCAAAATCTTCTTTTTGATGCAGAAATATTCCTAGAGAATCTAGATGCATTTCTGCATCAAAAAGAAAATTTTGAAAAAATGTCGATTACGTTATTTTGGAGGTTAGGGCTCGATATAATACGCGAAAGGACTTTTTGTCCAGGTCATCAGATCTGAACCATTCGTTTGATTTTCCAAAATGAGGTATCAAATTAAAGGGCTTGATGTGCAGTAGGCTTTTACTTTTCCGAAAAGAATGGCCACTTTTAAAAAAATCAGGTTCAGATTATTTATAAATCAATACCATCATATCCCCATCCTTCGCTCGATTTTCAAAAACGAGGTGTCAAATTAAAAGGCTTGATTGCAGATGTGCAATGAGGTTTTACTTTTTGAAAGAGTTGCCACCGTTAAAAAATTAAATTAAAATTATTTCAAAAACTAAATCATTTATTAAAAAATAGGTATCAGTCAAAATGGTTATTAAAAGCTTTGCTTCTTAGCTTAACTGTGAGAGTGTTGCCCCCTGTTTAGAAATCAAATTAAATTTTTAACAGGGAAATTACATAGGTAATTTAAAAATGTTCCCAAACAGGGGTCCAGACTAAAGGGGTAGTAATTTGAAAATGTTTTGAAAAGGGTTGTCACCTGCTTTAAAAGCCGAATTTAGTTAAAACCATATTATATGCAGTATTAAAATATGGGTGTTAAACGAAAGAGTGCTAAGAAATCTTCAGTTTAAATATTAAAATTTTGTTTGAAGATTTGAAGAGAGTTGCCAGCTGTTGAAAATTTTAAATTTAAATGAATTATTAAGTTAAATAAATTTCTAAAGGAGGTGACTTGATCGTTCATGGGTTTGAGAAGGATTTATATCTGAACTGTTTAGGAGAGTTGCCAGGTGATAAAAAAAAATAAATTCAATTTAATTCTTCAGTTAATTGAATTATGTATCAAAGTATCAGGCGGAAGAGCTTTAAAAAATTTCAGTTTGAAAATGCTCCGCAGAGGGTTGGCACCTGTTGAAAGGCCTAATTTATTTAGCTTTTACACAATTCTAATGAAATATTAAAATATGAGTGACAAAAAAAAGTGTTTTAATAAAACTTTAGTTTGAAAATATTTTTTTGTTAGGGTTGCCATCTATTCGATTTTTATTTTGAGCGATAAAGTTCCGGTAGTTGTGTTATCAGCTGTATCGGTGAAGTCAATTGGCCCCCTCGGAGCCGCGATTTCACGCCCTTAGACTTTTTTGTGCCATGCCGTGAAGGATCGATATAATGCGAACAATCTATTAACGATTCACGCCCTTAAGCCGTATGTCGGGCATTTCTTGCGATAGAGCCAGTAACCGTCACCAAGGTCTTGGAGAACTGGGTTAGGGTTGCCAGATTTTTTTATGCGCGAAATCAGTACCTACGCTTTTTCATGCTAAAAAAATCAGTACTTTTCAGTACATTTTTGTCCTAAGCAAAATTATGAATGTAAGTAACAGATAATACTTTAAACTGGCAGAGTACTTGTTTTTAGCAAAATTTTGGTATATAAATAAAATATATGTAGTTCCTAAAGAAATAAAAGTGTTATTCATTTTAACATTAGTGTACACATCATTGTACACAAAGGCCAATAAATTATTTTATATTTATAACCAGGGACGGATTTTTAGGACCTAAAAACCTATAAAAAATGCAAAATAAAATAACGAAGTAGGCTGGAAAAGGCAAAATAAAATAGCGAAAAGGGCAGGAAAAGCCACTAGGTATTGCAAAAAATGCAAAAAAAGGCAAAACAAAATAGCGAAAAAGGCAGGAAAAGGCACTAGGTATTGCAAAAAAAGGCACTAATAAAAGAACAGAAAATATGAAGAACAATCAAAAAATACATTTATTTTAGAAATGTTTATATTACAAGTAAAAAGAGAAAAACTATGAACTAGTTTCATTATATGAAAAATTTGTACCTACTTTGAATTTTTGACTATTTTATTCTTTCGAGTTTCTAACTGATATAACTTTAATCTGAATAGTTGTAGTAACATTGAACCACAAGATGCATTTTGAAGTTTTCTGGCAGCAGTTCCATTCGATTTTCGCGAAGAAAAGCCTTGAATGTACTAAATGTGCGCTCGACGTAAGTTGGTACAAATGGAGCCCAATTTAAATATGGAACGTTTGAAACGTTCATATTATCAGGAATAAGGGCATTTTCCTCGCCCTTTACAATTTTATCCACACCCGTTATTGTCTCCAAGCCTACGTTAGCTGAGAAAACGGCTTTGAATTTTTCCAACACCAATTTGGCAAGAGGTCCCTGCGCTTCTATAAGCCGCATGGGCATGTGTATATTTTTTAATCTTAAAAAAAAAATGTAAATGCTATAATCACTTTTTTAAAAGTAGAACAGGCAAAAAAAGGCAAAAAAAAAGGCAAATATCTTAAAAAAGGCAAAAAAAAAGCAACATCAAATGTGTATACATATATGGAATCAGGGAAAGCTAAATCGTGGACATTCTTAATCGAATATACTCAATCTCTTTAGCAGAAAAAAAGGCAATTTCCATAAAATCCGTTCCCTGTTTATAACATTTTTGAATAGCAATAATAATAGAAGTTTTTAACTAATCAAAGAATTATATACATTAATTTTAAAATTACTTTTAATATGAACTTCACTATAAATAATTTTAATTGGAAGCCGGTTCCTCTCTTTGTGCCAGGAAGCAAACTTTATATTTAAGATCCTCTCAGTTGCTTCGTTTGAGTGTATTATTGGAAAACAAAAAATTTAAAAATTATATACATGGCTAAAATTAATTTTTTTAACTACGCACAAACTTTGAAAGATTAAGAATTTGATAAAGAGTATCTAACTCTATGTCTTGTATGCAAAACTCTTTTAAAATGTTAGTAAATTGTGAAAAAAGAGTTGTAAGTTATTGGCAAAAGCTATTGGAATATTCAAATTTATTGTTATTAGACTGAAAGTTATTTTCGAGATACATAACTAGCAACACTCGAAAAAAAAAACGTCACTCTTCATTTTAAATAATTTAAGCTCCATCATATTATCGCAACTGGTACTTAACGACCCGGCGATATGCACAAAAAACTATTGAAATTTTTGTTGTATTAATTTCTTGGGTATATGAAACATTATCTGAAACATGCCACCTATAATTAAATTATTTTCTTACTGATTGAAGAAATGAATAAAATCAGTACAAGAGTTGAAAAATCAGTACGTCTGGCAACCGTAAACTGGGTTAACAGGATGCATTACTGCGAAGACAGTCACATAATGAAATCGGGTTCCATAACTAATCGGAATATATGTTCTTTCGAATAAACCTATAATATACCGAAAACATTAGTTTGAGTTAATTTTTATATATAAATAATTTGTTTTTTATGGTCATCAGATCTTTTATGTGAAGGTCATTAGATCAGCACCGTCATTCTAAATGTGCATTAAGGTTTTATTTTTTGCAGTGGCGACTTTGTTTAGCGGTGCAGGGTGGTTTGAATTTCGAGGAAATGAAAAACCGACGCCATGTGAGACCTCTCTTCGTTCAAAATGGGCTGGACGAATTTACTTGAAACATTTGTAATATTTATTAAGGTTTGTGAATAGTGTTGTCATCTGTTTAAAATGTTAAATTCAATTTTGGCGTCTTAACGCCATGCGGGTTCACTAGTTATTATTAAAGCCACATTTTTAAATTTAAATAATTATTAGCTTTGGATTTTTGTTGCGAGAAGAAAGGAGTTCTTGATTCTTAAAACTGAAGTCTCTTCATAGCAATTTCTAGCTACCCAAAATATTCGTAACCGTAGAAAAGTAGCAGAAACTGAGTTCACTATTTCAGACTTTCCTAAAAGGGCATGCGCGCTTCAAACAATGGCATTAAGTAATCGTCCGCATTTTCAAAATGTTTATAAATGATTTTAAAATCTGAAATGCAAACAAAAATCAAATTTCACCTCATTTATGCAAATAAGCATCGCTTAATTGTGCCATTAGCAACTGTTAAGCTACCGTTTAAAGTAAACGCCATAGTCGCCGACAATAAAATGCGGTGATGACGATGCCAGAGCCATTACCTTTGAAACCTTATCGTATGTACTACGCAAATGACTTTTTATTGACATGGGAAACGGTATTGCTGGTTTGATCTTTACCGATGCGGCTATCATCACTGAAGCAGAAACGTTCACATATTTACCTATAAACTTATGGAGAAGTATACATGCACATAAATAAGTATGTACTTGTATTTATGTGTATATACATACGTATGTACTAGGGATGTTGCGAATGTGCAATTTTAGACATCCGCGGATGCGAATGCGTATTTCTAACAGCTAACATCCGCGGATGCGGATGCGAATGCGGATGTTAAGTATTTTTAAGAAACAATTAGGTAAGTAAATTGAGTTATTTAGGTTAATGAAAAAATGGAAAAGTTAGTAATTTTTAATAATGTTTATTTTATTTAGTACTTGAATTTAAAAATTAGAACATTATATTTAATAAAAAGTAATGAGAATTGCATCGGGGCTGAAAATGTCGGATGTATCCTCCTGACTTTCATCTTCACTTGAAGAATCTAGCATAATAGCGAGATCGCTGTTTAAACACCACTCACAAGCGAACCCAGATGTGTCAGGTTTTTCTAAAACTTTTTAATAATAATTCTTCATTCTCATTCCTTTGGCTGTTTCGGAATTTGGGGAGCCTGTAACGTTATCATCGTTTTTCGATTTTAGTTTTTGTAATTAATTTTTAACACTTTCTTCTGCGACTGGTTTGGAAAATTTGTTCTTATAGCGAGCTAAATACCTAGGTGGATATGGAAAATCATATATATTATTTCTCTAAGGTGTTTTTTGTTAGTCTCCCTTTTTCTATTTTCCTATGCAAGCAGTTCCACTAATCAGGTGTCATTTGAAAAGTCAGAGGTCCCCTGAGTGGCTATTAGGTAATATTAATGGCCATAACACCTCTGAAGTAGACATTTTTTTTTTTTATTTATTAACCATTGTTAAGCCACACTAAAGGTATTTTGTACTGAAGCACTATTGTGACTGCAGCATCGCTTACACCGTATACGACAGTGGTGGGCGCACACATAATTCAATAATTAATGGTTCGATAAACCGTGTTGCTTCTTTGCAAATTAAAAAAATAGTAGCTTATGTACGTGTGAAATAGAAGTATACGTTTTTTGTGCAATATGTTTATTTTTATATTCAAATAAAGCACAATTAACCAATGAAATAAATTACAAAATTCACGTATAATTCTTAATACTTCGTTTGAAATGCCAATTTTCCTGCAAATAGATTAGAATTCACAAAATACTTTTCTACTACTATTTTCGCACCAAGGGATTTCATTCTTCCTCTTTCTCTGTCCTTCGTAAGTGCAGCCTTTTGTTTTGTAAGAGAGTGTTAAACCGCGGCTGCCAATAATTATCTCATAATTATCCTTTTATTATTGAATCATGGAACGCGACAATAAGAGAGAAAAGAATAATAAGGAATTAAATAGTATAGTGCTCAATATTAAGACCGTAAATTTATAAATAAAAAAGGAAAATTTAAAATAATGTTACACAATTTAGAACATTGAAAAAATCACCGTTAGGAAAATACTGTCCTTCAATAACCTTAATTATCTTATATTATTATATTATATATATAGTATAATTTGCAGTAGTCAATGAAATAAAAATATAAACTATTGTAGAATATCCAAAAATTGGAAAATGTGGTACAATATCACAGTTGTGGTATCAAATTCATAAGGGGTATTTTCTCGATGCCTGAATTGCGCAATTTCGTCATTATCCTCAATTTCAGCTGAAATCGCGATACAATTCTCAATTTGACCATATAAAAAAATATCACGTGAAATTGCGTATGAATTTTCAGCGAAATTGAATTCGCGAATACAACTCTGAAAATTACTTATTGTGATTTATTCATGAGCAAACAGAGAACGTATATTTATAGAGAAGGTCCAAGAACTGTGAATGCCACATTTTTCGAGCCAACTAAACTGGCGAAGCGCATTTTAAGAGCGACAAATATTTGGAATACTTAACAGCGAAAGCAAAATACAAAGCAGAAAAGAAGAATATTAACAGAGCTAAATCTCACGAGAGCGTTTGGACTGTTAATTAAATATGAATATTGATGATTTTGTGATATTTTGGAAAGTGTTAGATTTTTTGTGAAAATAATTGTTTTAGTAAGAAAATTAAATTTTTTCGTTGATTTGTACAAATAACATGCAACTAAATCGAAGATATTATATAACATTTTCCGATTTTTGTGATATTTTTTTAATGATTGCAAATAGAAAACTCTCATAAGTGTTCGCATTTTTTGTGAAAACATTTTTTGACAAAAAAATCCTCTTTTCCGGTTATTTCTACAAATATCGTGAAAATAAATCGAAAATGTTATATAGAATTTTTTGGATTTTTGTGATATTTTGTTAGATTTTCAACTTTAAAACTTTTTTGGTGTAAGCCTTTTTTGTAAATAGATTTGTAGGGAAAAAAATTTTTTGTACAAATAACGTTAAAATAAATCGAGAATATTATATATTTTCCAATTTTTGTGATATTTTCAAGTAAAAAACTGTATTGGTATTGGATTAAAAAAAAAATCATTTTAGATTTTTTTTAAGGTCTCTCGCTAAACTAGGCCGAAACTATTTGATAATTTTTTCCAAATTTTCGATATTTATGGAAATAACGAAGTTTTTTGACCTTTTGGACTTAGAAATTTTTTGAATAAAAAAACAAAACTGTGAAAAGAATTATTTTCTATTTTTTTGTAGAGATCTCCCTAAGCTAAGTCGAAAGTCTGTATGATTTTTTTGTATTTCCGATATTTATGGAAATAATTAAGTTTTTAATTATTTTCGACCTGGGAACTTTTTTTTTAAAAATACTAAAAATCTGTAAACGTCGGATTTTCCCAGCAATTTGTAAAAATCTCGTTAATCGAAGACGAAACTATTTGAGAAATTTTTCAATATTTTCTATATTTATGGAAATAATGCAGTTTTCAAATCTTTTCTAATAAAGTCGTGTAAGAAGTTGCCATTCGATGGGTGGCACCTTCGCTACTCATGTGCATATTTGTCCCCCACATTGTCATTTACATATCTAATTTATTAATAACTAAACCTAAATTTATAAAGCACATATTTGTAAACTTCATTTCATTACCTATTCTGCTACCAAATTTTTCATGCATCCAAAAAGACAAACAAATGAGAATGTAAGTATGTATGCATTTATAAATGTACATATAAACATACATATACACGATTGTTCTGCTTTCGTCTTCCCCTCGCCGCTTCCATCAGCACAAATTATTCAATTTCTGCGAATCGGCACCAGATTGGCACGTGCGCGAAACCATTAACCCTACGTTTGCGAAATATTTAGATTTTCGCATAACTTTGCATTTAATAAAGCAAAACTTGTACATTTTGTATGGAGAATAATAACAATTAATTTAAAATTCTGATTGTAACCATGTTTTCGACGATACATGTAACTTTCATGAAGATTAAACATAAAAGGCGTTGTAAAATAGTGTGTTATTAACAGCTGGAACCAAAAAACTATGTCCACTAAAATGGGTTAAAGACTAACTGGAATTGGCATTTTTTACACGCATACATGCATACTTTCATATACACATGTACAGTGGAGTACCACTAGCTTGGACATTGCATTGCTTGTACTTTGATGTGTTTGAATCTTTTATGGTACTGAAGATTTGCTTACGGTTGAAAAATATTAAAAATCGTCCGTGCATATATGTAAATATATTTTTATAAACGCTTTGAAGTATAGAAAATTTTAATATTAAAAAATAAATAAAATAATTTTTTTGTATATAAATAAATTTTGTTCAAGGCACATTGACCCACCTGTACAAAAATTGTGGCGCGGCATGGACAAAAATTTTACAATTTCGGACCAAAAAATATGAAAACGAGCTAAGTTGCCACGTTACATCTGTGAACTTCCGATAAAACCACATATTTTTGCGATTTTAGAAGTTTTGATTTTATTAAAAAAAAATCAATGTATTTTCCTGCAGAAAACGTACACTTTTATTTAATGTTTATTAAAATTACATCTCAAAAACTAGTTAATGATTGAAATATTGATATGTAACATAGAAATAGAGTGTTTTGCCAAAAATTACCACAAATTTCCAAAATTCGAGATAACTTATTTTACTGGATATAGAGAAATTGTTGCCACTTTTTACTTGGCTGGCCGAGATTTCTTCATTTTAAGATTTTAGAATTTTTGTGTCGGATTGAAAAAGTTGAGCTTGATGGTGATGAATTTGCGGGGTGATGTGCTGCGGTTATTTTTATGAATGAATTTACTTGGCCTTGAGAAATACGTGCATGCGATTATGAAAGAAATAGTTATTTTTGTATTTGAGTATGCGTGTAATTATGTGCAATGAGTTGTAAATATGTACATTTGTGTGTATGGGCGTAGTATTTTGGCAGTAATATGCACATCTATACATATATATGTATGCATGTAAAAACGTTATCAGATAATGGAGTACGTATGTACATACATACGTATGCATGGGGAAATGCATTTTCATTTGGCTCCAAAACTATTGGGGCATATTCGTATATGAAATAAAGTCTACTCTAAGTTTAAGTTTGTCAGTCCCAAATAAAAAGAAAGTTAGTTGCATCTTCTTTTTTCACAGATGCCTAGTCCACTGAAAGTGATGTCAAAATGCTGTAACTAACTTTAGCGTCGGCTTTATTTTAACTATGCATATGCCCCATTATTTACATATAATACGAGTATAGCAGTGAAAAATGATAATGCACAGTTTTTCTCAATATAAATAACTTTTCGACAAAAACAACTTTGAAGTTAACACGTGCAGTGCAATCAATGCATTTGTACGTTTTTTGTCAATGTATCCATTTTTGAAGTGGATGTGTGAGAAAACTTAGGCAGCTAGAAAACTGCAGTTTGTTGCATTGAAAATAGCGTACCTACCATTAGAATCGCTAAAAATATAAAAACCGATTTTCTTCGCTTCTAATGCCGACATCAAATCACCAAACAGTGCGCATTTGCGTTTTTTGGTCAATGTTCTTTAAAGTGAATTTGGGGAAAAACTAAGGCAGCTAGAAAACTGCAGTTTGTTGCGTTGAAAATAGCGTAGCATCTACCATATGAATCGGTAAAAAAGTAAAAGTCGATTTTTTTCAACCCAAATGCCGACGTCAAATCACCAACGAATTTGCCAATTGCATACTACATATTTGCATAACTTTCACATTTTAGATTCACAAAATTGTATCTCTCGCATACATATGCATGTACACAATATGTACATATTACATATTTCGACCTATGCATGCATTTATTTTAAATAATTAACCAATTTAAAGAACAATGAAAGCGTTGTAAAAACGTAAAAAGCCATCGGCATTTCATGTCTAACAAGAAAAATATGCATTTGCTTTGATGAGACAATTTCTGTTAAATTTATTTTGCCTCTGGCTGGGCTCTGTTAAAATTCGATTGTCTCTGGCTTGCCGCTCTTAAAATGCGCTTCGCCAGTTTTCTTGGTATTTGACAGTTTCCACGCTGATCCGTTCTTGGTCCTTCTCTATAAATATACGTTCTCTGTGAATTGTAAACAGCTGTTTGTTTGTTTACATTTGTTTCTTTAGTCATTTTTAAAATAATTGCTTTTATTATAAGATTTAAAAATGGATACGGTTGAAATATGGTTGTGATGAGGAAGACGTTGTGGAAGCTAATAGATTAGTAGAGTTGGCTAAAGCAAGGAGGGAATTGCGAGATTCGTCGGATCCCTTGGAGTTGGAAGATGAAGTGTATGTATATACATATGTGAATTTTATGAATTGAAGTTGCGTTCCAGATGCTTCACGGTTTTTAGGTTTCACAGAATTTGCAGGGAAAGCTGTTTTCCTCATTAATAAACTTTATGGAAGTTTAAGAAATACGGTACCGTTTAGCTATTTGTACAATGATGTTGGTTATTTGTGTCCAAACGCGTGACCCGAGATATAAAACTTTAACATACAAGTGTAGTGAAAGAATTAAACTTTAATTTAAAACTAACTGGCACTTACTGTCGAGATTCGACAGTTTTTCTAGTTTTAGAAGCCTTGGAGAGGTTTTCTAACTTAACAAGTAGCAAAACTTATACGGTAAAAAATTAACTAAACGGAAAATCTTCTGCTTTGGAACTAAAACTCAACTAAAATTTGTTTATCTGAGAAGGTCTTTGGAGGACTTCGACAGGACTTGGAATTGACCCGATACATTCAAGTTTATCGATAAAATTCAATGATTTGATACATATCGATAGTTCGATGAATTTCAAGAACACTAAAATCCGATAACTCAACAAAATTCGTTAACTCGACCAATTTCGATAACTGTGAAATTCGAGGGCACGATAACTTTCGATAACTCAAAAATTTAAATTCTTTGGATACCTTTATAAATTTTTACTTTTTACAGCTCCACATTTTTCGAAAACTATCTAAACATTTTGATAACTCGTTACACTCTGTTAACACGACAAAATTCGATAAGCAGTGATAAATCGATAAGTTTACATAACCTTGAAATTTCGATAAATCGATATATTTTGAAAATTCCATAAACTTCGATTCGTTGAACCAACCAATTTCAAATTATTGTTTTTCTGCACCTTATTGACCGCAAATGTCGAAAAATTAAAACGCTAATTTATTTCGTCAAATTAGTATTTTATTTAGTTATGTATGCATTTCGGTTGACAGCTGATCAACCATCATCAGCGCGCGACTACTGAGCACTAATCAAAATAGACAAATAGACAAACAGGTACAACAGTTGTGAACATACATACAAACATAAATACATACATATGTATACATCGAAAAATAACTTTTATACAGAGAAACACATTAAAAAATATAAACAAAGGGAATAAGTGGAATTGGCATAATCAAAGGAATTATTTTAATTTCTTACACAGCTAAATAGTGGAGAATTAATTGCGCCAGGTTCTAGGTTCATTAAATTATTGTTGATGGAAATAAAAAGGGATTCATAAGCATCCAATTTTGCTGGATTCCTAACATTTTTTAATAAACGAACATTTTCTTCCATCGATATCGAATTGTGTGGGCGAATCGAATAAGACGGAACAAGGAGAGCACGGTCGTCTCAACCACAGCGTGTTTCATTACCCTATATTCCCGCCATCACAAATACATTGAAGCACGCCTTCCAAAAATGCAATTTGCAAGTAGTTTACACCAACAATAACATACTGAGAAATGCGCTTGGTTCCACCAAAAGACAAATTGCCGACGGAAGAACAGAGCGGAGTTTACGAAGTAACCTGTTCGCATTGCAACTGCAAATATATTGGGCAGACAAGGAGGTCGCTACGTGCACGAATAGAAGAACATCTACGCGCAGTAAGATTAAAAAAAGATAGACAACGCTATCGCCGCACATGCATTCGACCTCAACAACACTCGCCCACACAATTCGATATCGATGGAAGAAAATGTTCGTTTATTAAAAAATTTTAGGAATCCAGTAAAATTGGATGCTTATGAATCCCTTTTTATTTCCATCAACAATAATTTAATGAACCTAGAACCTGGCGCAATTAATTCTCCACTATTTAGCTGTGCAAGAAAGTAAAATAATTCCTTTGTTTATGCCAATTCCACTTATTCCCTTTGTTTATATTTTTTAATGTGTTTCTCTGTATAAAAGTTATTTTTCGATGTATACATATGTATGTATTTATGTTTGTATGTATGTTCACAACTGTTGTACCGTTTGTCTATTTGTCTATTTTGATTAGTGCTCAGTAGTCGCGCGCTGATGATGGTTGATCAGCTGTCAACCGAAATGCATACATAACTAAATAAAATACTAATTTGACGAAATAAATTAGCGTTTTAATTTTTCGACATTTGCGGTCCATAAGGTGCAGAAAAACAATAATTTGAAGAACTGACCACAAGCTGACTTAAAAATTTTGTGATTAAATTTACAAAAGAATATTTCAACCAATTTCAGTAGATCAATAATTATCCATAACTCCGTAAGTTGAAAGAACTCGATGCATTACGACACCTCGATAAATTTCGTTAAGTCTATAAATGATGATAATTCAATAAATATCGATAACTTGATACATTTCTTTAACTTGACAAATTTCGTTAATCCCACACGTTTTTATAGCTCGATAACTATTCGTAAATTTGGACAACTAAGTTTCTGTGTCTATAAATTTCGACAACTCAATAAACATTGATCAGTTTGAATATTTCGATAAATTTCAGTAACCTTTATGGCTGATTTTATTTCGATTCCTATCGGAAAATTTCAACTCTGTTACCCTAATTCTTATGTATTTCTCATTTTCTCCATTTTCGTCTTTATCTCCATTTTCGTATCTTTATCTTCACTTTTGCCTTTTTTCACTTGTTTCTTCATCTTCATATTTATCTTTATTTCAAAGTTTAATTTCAAATACGAAGTAAAACAAAATGCGAAACAGCTTAAATTGAACAGGTTGCAAAAACAACGACGATTTTCAACCAATTTCGAAACTATAAAATCTCTCCTCATCTACAGGAAATTACCTTTCCAACGGTGTTTTTGGTTTTATAATCGGTAAATTTACCTTGGTCTTCATCTTTGTTTTTATCTTTCACATCTTTGCTTATATCCTTTTCTTTTTCTTTTCACGTAGATGAGGTGAGGTGCGATGACGTGATAAGATGTGACGTGATTTTATGTGATGGATAGGATGTCATGTCATGTGTTGTCATATCCTCTGATGTCATGTCATATGATGTCATATTATATGATATCATATCATGTGATGCCACGTCATGTAATGCGATGTCATGTCATACGATGTCATATCATGCGATGTCATGTCATACGATGTCATATCATGTGATGTCAAGTCATGTGATGTCATGCCATATAATGTGATGTCATATTATATATTGTCACGTCACGTGATATCGTGTGATGTGATATCATATTATGTGATGTAATATCATGTGATGTCTCTTCATATCATGTGATATAATGTGATGTGATGTCATTTAATGTAATCACATTCCATGTTCCGATTATTATATCGATAACCCTGTTGATAACTGTGTCGATAAAAATACCGATAACAATATCCATAGACATATAGAAAAATACAACGATTGCAAAATCGATTAATTCATCGATAAATATAACGATCATCAGTATCGATTATTGTACATATCGATAACAATATAAATTACTAAATCGATAACAAAATCAATTATTTAATCGATTATTGTACCGATAACAATATCCATTATTGTATCGATAACAATATAGATTATTATATCGATTACAATAGCGGTTATTTAATCAATAACAGTATCGATAACAACATCGATTATTTCATCGATAGAAATATCGATTATTATATCGATAAAAATATCGGGTTTTATATCGATAACAATATCGATCTTCATCCTCATCCTTTTCTTCATATTTATCTTTATTTGTGCATATTCATCTTCACCTTTACCTTAAAGTGTTTAAATTTACTTAGATCTTCGTTTTTGCCTGTACCTCTAGGCCTCTTTGTTTCTGTTTTTATTCTCAAACCGCTAAACCGCTGAGAACCATTTCCATGTGCATTATTCCCCTTGAATTTGACAATTTACTCCCAACCAACCAACTGCCGCTAAAGAAATTTACTTCATAAATTCAAGAAATGTTCTTACCCTTTCAGTTACCCTAGTTCTTATGTATCTGTCATTGTATCTTCACTTTTGCCTTCTTTTTTTTGACTTCATCGTTATCATTTATTTCCTCGTCTTCATATTTATCTTTATTTCAAAGCTTAGTTTCATATGTGTAGTGAAACAACAGGCGAAACATGTCAAATTGAACATGTTGCAGCAACATCTATAAACAATTCGAAAATGTTTAAACGACGGTCTTGGCCGTAATTTTCAACCAATTGTGAAACCATAAAAACTCTTCTACGGAAAAATGCCTTTCCAACGGTGTTCTTCGTTTTGAAATCGGTTCGGTAGAATCGCCAAACGAACGGAGACAAAATTTATGTTAGCGTATTAATATATAGATAGAGATTTCAAATTTCCGAGCACGAGTTAATTAATAAATTATGCAGTTGCTTGTAAACTTTGATTTTGGTTCTGCGCAAAAACACTGTGGATGACGTAGCCGGAGTTATATGCACAAGATATATTGCATATCTTTCACAATAGAAGCGGAGCATCGGCCCCTATTCTTTCAGAAAATTCCTTTGCCTATGTCCTCATTCTCTTGCATCAGCTCGACCAACCGCGCAAGTTGCCTATTGTTGCTGACAATTTTTGATCTGTAATTCAGACATACATACATAAGTATATTTCACAATTTTTTACAACTTCCAGTTTAATTGACTTAACTTTTATCCATTATAGTAACACTTTCTTATGTAAATTTTATAAACGCAAACTCCAACGACTAAAAAACAGCAATAGAAGGATGAGCGATTAAAAAGTATTCACAGTCGCTAATTGAGCGATTAAGCGACACCCACAATAGCATAGCTTAATAGTCGTTTATCTACTGCCAGTCGACACTCGCAATAGGGGTGTTAATCTTCCACAAACACGGTTTTGACTCAAGAAATTTCCGCCAAAATACTTTTTACTTAGAAAACTGATTAATTTCACCACTTACCACACCACAATGCTGGTACAATTCTAAAATTTTCAAATAGTTTTTGAAGTTGAACCAGCAGCTGGTACAATCACACCACAAGCACATACACTGTCAATCGACTTGATGGGCTATTTAACAAATTAAGCATATTTAGGGCCGTAAACTTATCTATTTTATTATTTTACAACGCTTTTATCAACTTGCAATGTTGTATGTCCAGACCACCATTTTATACTTTAAATATAGCAAAGGTATTTATGGCAAACCTAGTCTAGATATCAACCTCGTCGTAGGTATCATATCAAAGACATACAATTAGAAAAACTCTAGTTAAATATTGCGCCTAAATATATGCACTATTTATATACGTCACAGCGGAAATGGATGACACGCCATTTCTTTAAATGAAACAAACTGCTGCTGTATGTATGTATGTACATATGTATGTTTATACTAAATAGCTCCGATCCAATACTTTTCGTGAAAAATCCTGTAAAACTGTCAAACAACAAAACTACTCTCTCAAGTGAGAGTAAAAAGTGAGTAACAACAAAAAGTACGGGAACAAAAAAAACATTTTTGTAAAAACGTGAAACAGTGATTGCTTGACACTTTTCATGATTTTAGCAGAAGAAAAAGTTCGGGTAAAATCTTGCAACTTCATTCTCTACACAACTCTCCAAAAGTCGCTCTCATTTACAGGATTTTGGAGTACGGGAACATTTTTCCTGCAACTTCCTGCAAGTTCGTGTAAAATCCTGTAAGTTCATGGAGTACTGGATGCAACATTGTGCTTGCATAGTCTTCTGTTCTCTTTCACTGCAAGTTGAATTATTTTAATATCTATTGCAAAATTTTGTACAGACAAGACTAAAAAGTAGAAAATAAATAAAATATAAAAAAAAACTTTTTAATATACAACGCTTTTATAAATGGACTAAAAAGTAGAAAATAATATTTCTCAGTACCACCGAATTTGTTTTGATAACTTTTGATTTTGAAATTTTAGCAAAAGTCATTATAAACAATTAATGACATTGAAAATGAAAAGCGTGGGGCGCATGTAATACACTTGAATTGATATGAAAAGTAACATCTGTATGTATGTGGGCATATGAATAACGACCGCTTAAAATCGATCCAAACTTGTACTTTCGCTGTAGAATGCTATAGGGGTATTCTCTGAGTCTTGCAAAGCCCTTGCATGGTGCACAGATTGCACGGATTGCACGGTGAAAACCGGTTTTCGTATGGGACCGCTTTGCAAACCGTGTAATCCGTGCACCGTGCAAGGGCTTTGCAAGACTCAGAGAATACCCCTTATGTAGTTTGACTATTGTCAATGAAGTCGAATGCTTTGTACTGCATGCGCTCCACGTTTTTCGTTTTCAATGTCATTAATTGCTTATAATGACTTTTGCTAAAATTTCAAAATCAAAAGTTATCAAAACAAATTCTGTGTTACTGAGAAATATTATTTTCTATTTTTTAGTCCATTTATAAAAGCGTTGTATATTAAAAAGTTTTTTATTTATTTTATTTATTAAACTATAGCTAAATCGTTAATAGATAAGTAAACAGCCGTAACATTTTTACAGTATGTATGTATAAAAACATAAGGAACATACAGTACATATATGTATATATATCAGTCTTTCTTAGTTTAAAAATTCATCTCTTACATAAATTAAAAAGAATGAGATCAAGTTAAGCATATGGGTGTTTCCATCGGACGACAAAAAAATAAAAATCTTATATCTAACGTATTTACGGGCCGATTTGTCTGTTTTTTTTTAAATATAAACTGGATATGTAAGTAAAATCATGTTTGCGTAAAATGGTCTTCCTAGGTGGCGCCAAGGTTGAGATATTTCGAAAAACCGTATTTATCGTCCGATTTGGTTCGAATTTGGCGTATGTAGTTGAAACATAATAAGTCATAGATTTCCAACAAATTCACCCTGAATTGGCGCTGAAGTCAAAATATAAAGTATATTCTACATAAACAAATTCAAGATTTGCAAATGTTCCATCTCATCGTTAAAGAACATTAAGCCAGAAAGGCTATTTTCATTCTCCAAATTGCAGGTAATGTTCGATCTTAATTTGCCTATGTGTATATAAAAAGGATTAAATAAAAAAACAACACAATGGAAAAGAATATCCAGCAAAGAAATATTTATTTTCAAAAGTAAAAAGAGCCAAAATGTTCTAAGCAAAAAGAAAATAAATAAATAAAATTAAAAAAAAACTTTTTAATATACAACGCTTTTATAAATGGACTAAAAAGTAGAAAATAATATTTCTCAGTCCCACAGAATTTGTTTTGATAACTTTTGAAGTTGAAATTTTAGCAAGTCATTATAAACAATTAATGACATTGAAAACGAAAAACGTGGAGCGCATGCAGTACAAAGCATTCGACTTCATTGACAATAGTCAAACTACATAACATTCTACAGCGAAAGTACAAATTTGAGATCGAATTTAAGCGGTCGTTATTCATATGCCTACATACATACATATGTTACTTTTCATATCAATTCAAGTTTTCATTTTCAATGTCATTTTATTTTATTTTATTTATTTTCTACTTTTTAGTCTTGTCTGTACAAAATTTTGCAATAGATATTAAAATAATTGAACTTGCACTGAAAGAGAACAAAAGACTATTCAAGCACAATGTTGTTTGCTCACATTTAGTATAAACATACATATGTACATACATACATACATATAGCAGCAGTTTATTTCATTTAAAGAAATGGCGTGTCGTCCATTTCCGCTGTGACGTATATAAATAGTGCGCAATATTTAACTTCTTCTGGCGGGCGACATCTAGAGTCTTCTAATTGTATCTCCTTGATATGATGCCTACAACGAGGTTCATATCTAGACTAGGTTGATATATTGAATTTGCCATAAATAGCTTTGCTACATTTATAGTATATGGTGGGCTGGACATACAACATTGCAAGTTGATAATAAAAGAGCGTTGTAAATAAAAGAGCTACACTTTGCTAAGCAAAGAGCCGCAATTGCCCACCGTTGACATATATCTATTTATAAGGTGATGGTACATATTATTGATGTTTCTGTCATATTTTTCACATTCGCGAATACGAATGCTATTGCGAGTTTTCGGAATGCGAATGCGAATGTTAGTAATAACATTAAAAAAGCTATAATTAACTTAAGTCATCGTTTGTATTGCTTAAAAATTTTGTAAGTTATTAGAACATTGAACGAAAGCTTAACCTATACAGTAGTGGGATTCAAGAAACGTCGCAAAGTTGTTGCAAATGTCGCATTTGCTCCAAAATTTGCCACCTTGCGCCACAGCTGATTACTTTTGTGTGGAAAATTTCTTGCGACAAAATTGCGACATTGCCATATTATTTCAGCTGGCAATCATTGCAAAGTCAAAGTTCTCTTCGAATACTTCAAGAAAAGTATATTAGTTAAGGCTGCTTCGAAATATAATTGTAAAAACTTTTCTTTTTCACTTACGTGCGGCATTCTTACAAAATTTTACATTTGCAATCCGGAGCTGCGATAGGTCGTTCATACAGGTTTGTTCGCAATGTTGCCATTTCGCCAAAAACTTTGCGACGTTTTATGAATCGCACTAGTGTTTTAATCTAGTAGTCAAAGTTCAAAAGGGGCATATTATCATCGTACAGTTTCATAAGTAAAAACACTATCAGCTGATTGCCAAAAAAAATGCCTACAGCTGAGATCACCTGTTTTTTGGCATGTGCTCTTATCTTTTACAATTTCTTTCATTTCCATTACAATTTCTTTTATTTCTATTACAATCAGGGTACGAAAATAAACTGTACAAAACAATTCCCATTTGCTCATCGATCATCATATCATTTGTGGTTTTGTACAGTTTTGTAAATAGTCAGAAACAAATTGTAAGATTCACTGTCATTTTCCCCAATGAGAAACGTTTGCTTTTCGTTTGTGACAATTGTACCATAGGGTACGTTTTATATGTATGCAAACGTTTCAATTACGTGAAAAATAATTTTTTCTGTAAATTTTCATATCCAATTCAATTAAAAAACATTTTTATTTTTTTTATTCATTGCAGCCATTCGTTTTGTATTTGTTTATTGCATATAAGTGCATACATAAATATATTTTCCCTGCACGATTAATTTCGTTTGTTGTTTCGTCTGTAACTACTAAACTACTGTAGTGTACTATCGCCAAAGTGAACTCAGCCGTTTTGTTTCGTATTGTACCGAACTGTTAAAGTAATAAACGAAACGAAATAGTAACGTACAATATAGTTTATTTTCGTACACTGATTACAATTTATTCAAAATACACAAACACTCTGAACCAAAAACACCACTACACTAACCAAAAACACACCTAGAGCCTGCCAAACACACACCTACAGCCTGCCAGAAAAAACGGTAAGAAGAAGAGTTACATTACTTATGAAACTGTACGATGCATATAATATTTCAAAAAAGTAATTTTGCTGCCTTTTCTCCCATGAAGCGATTTCTTAGAGGCTCGTATATAAAGGCTTTGGCATTGGCGTTGGTTTGACAGAACGCACGTTAAAAGTATGCTTGCTACAATGAACGTTTGGCAACGAATGCTTGGGCCACTAAATTAACATAACTACGACAGATAAATTAATATTTAATATAAACAATTGCATAAAAATTATATTTCTTGCCCGCACTTGATTAAAAAGGAAAAATATTTCACATAATTATTTTATTTGCAACAGCTGACGAGCGACGCACGCGAAAAGATGAGAGTTGGCCATCTTTTTGCTTTGTGTTGGCGTGAGCGTTGTCGAATTTTAGCTATGTGGACGGCTGCATTTGAATTCATGTATTCATAGTCAGCTGTTGAAGCGACGCCAACGCAACGCCAAAGTTCTATGTGGACGGGCCTTAAGACCGACTGCACTGAACAATTGCTCACTTCGAACGCTGGCGGATAGAGCGCTCAAATATTTGTGGGCCAGATATGTCAATTTGTCGTATATTAGTTTAGTTTTCCACCAGTCGAGAGGATTTTAACCGAGATGAGCTCGTTTTTCTTTAAGATAGGCCTTGAATTGAGCTTTAATTTCATATTTTTTAATGTCTCCGGATTCCACATCCGAGCCTTCGCTATCGTTGGAGGAATCTACAATTATTTCTAGGTTGCTTATAAGTACGGTGACCATATTTATGAGAGCCGAATACGGGACAAAAAAATAATTTTCCAAATTTTATAGATATTAAAGATAAAGCAAGATAAAGCCTTCTTCAATGATCCTAGATATATTAGCCCTGAAATAGTATCCTTTTAGTAACATCACAAATTTGTAGGATAATTTTCCTAGATTTTTACCCCGTAAAGTTTGTTAAAAAAAAACTCGTTAAAATTTAGTATAATAAAGTGCAATTTTAAGTCGCTAAGGCTATGATTAAATTTTGGCAATTTTTTTTTTTTTGGCGGTGTTACGCGTTTTTCTCATACAAAGTATGTTCGCACTTTATATACTGCAAACAAAATTTTTTCCTAAAAATTATAATTAAAAAGTTTGTTGTTTTGGTGAAACATTTCAGAACTAATTTTTATAGTTTTTTGCACAAAGTTGGAATTTTGGTATTATATTGTATTTGTTAGGAAAAGAGCTTTACTTTCATAAAATAAATAATAAACATTAAATAAACTAAGGCAAAATATCCAAAACTTAGTAAAATGTCGAGCCCTAATTTCTAATTTGGTCACTGTATGTATTCTTCGATTCGAATCAGAGGCATTCAGATTAGAAAATAATAAATGTTTATGAAGAAAACTACGATCATTACCAACATCACTTGAAACTCATTCATAGGCATACCATTTTAATGAGCTGTTAAGGCACCGAGCCAGCGAATACGGGACAAATACAGGACATTAAAAGAAATACAGAATATTTGGCGTCCCTTATAAAATAAATAAATTACCAGGACAATGGGTCAAAAAAGAGGGTTGTCCCGTATAATACAGGACGGATGGTCACCGTACTTATAAGACTTTCAGCAGTACTTGTTGAAGTCCCATCAATGTTGCTTGATATACTACTTAGCGCCTGAAGCTAAATCCGCTTATTGTCCGCACCCTGGCTAGACAGTCTTAGAGCCATTTCAACAATATTAGAGTTAGGGTTGCCAGATTTTTTATGCGCAAAATCAGTACGTTAGACTTTTTCATGCCAAAAAATAAGTACTTTTCAGTATATTTTTGTTCCAAGCAAAATTATGAATGTAACAGATAATACTTTGAAACACCAGAGTACTTGTTTTCAACAATATTTTGGTATATAAATAAAATATAGTTCATAAAAGAATAAAAGCGTTATTCATTTTAACATGAGTGTACACATCATTGTACACAGAAGCCAATAAATTATTTTATATTTATGACATTTTTGAAAAGCAATAGTCAGTTCATTTCCATCTTTAGTGTTTAAATAGTCAAAGAATTCTATACATTTCATTTTAAAATTACTTTAATATGAAATTCACTCTAAATAATTTTAATTAGAAGTTGGTTGCTCTCTTTGCGCCAGCAAGCAAACTTTATACTTAAAATCCTCTCAGTTGCTTCGTTTGAGTGTAGTATTGAAAAAAAAACAAAATTACATATTTTTTCAAAGTATGGAAAAGTACCACTATTTAAGGACTTCATATATAATTCCTGATGGCTTAAACTAATTTTTTCAACTACGCAAAAATTTTAAAAGACTAAGAATTCGCTAAAAAGAGTATCTAAATCTATATCTTTTATGCAATACTCTTTTACAGTGTCAGTAAAGTGTGAATAAAGAGTTGTGAGTTTTAGGCAAAAGCCATTCGAATATTCAAATTTATTGTTATTAAATAGAAAGTTATTTTCGAGATAACTAGCAACCCTCGACAAAAAAAAACATCAGCCTTTTGTTTTTAATAAATTAAGCTCGCATTATAGTATCGCAACTG
>NW_023458564.1:10351187-10394713 GCF_013731165.1 Rhagoletis pomonella | reverse complement strand
AATACATATTACGTATTCTACGTTTAAGTTTAGCGGCTGTGACTCCGACACAGCTCGCAGGCCAAGACGAAGGCGCTGGACTGATCTTTTTTTTTATATATTTTTGCGATTTTGGCTTGAACCTAGGCCCTGCGGAGTGGTAGCGCGCACTGCTAACCACTGCACCACCAAATGGAGTCGGTAAAGGGTTTCCGACTTTCCCCTACGTAAATTGGCTAAAAATGTTTTAGAGTTTGAGTCACAAGCCTCAAAGTGAATTTCTCCCACCTTATATGCCTACGTACATACGTATGCATGTATTTATCTCTATTTTTAAAACGCAAATTAAAGCTAAGACCATCTAATATTGAAACAAGCCAAAAATGTCAATTACCAAATACCAGATGTTATTGCAAATACATAGTAAAAATCATACTATTTCGTACGAAATTCCAGCTACTTGACGGTAAAATGTTTGTTCAAAAAAAGAAGACTACCAGCAGTTAAGCAGCTCTATTCGCGAGTAAGGGAAGTCCATGTTTACCCATTAGTGTTTTTGCTTCTGATTGTGTGAGGTAAATTCGATAAGGACCTAAAGTTTAACTTGGCCAAAGGTGAGGAATCGTTGTCTTTTAACCACTACACAACCCTACAATCTGCGTTAAAATGTTTACTCGACATTTATAGAGCTGCTTCCTTGCTAATGCAAGCTGCGGCAGACAAGTTGCTGCTTAATGCCGCGAATGTTTGACTGTTGGCGGCTTTCAAGAAGTCGGTGGGAGTAGAGCTTATGTATGTATGTATGTCTCCATGACTATTTACTTTGCGGACTGCCACATTGAGTGTATGTATATTGGCTTAAAGTCGGCGTCATCATCAGTGTGACCATGAACTACGATTCAAAAATACTTAAAATAATTTTTAAATATCCTCAGCGCCTATTTAGTCTTCTGAAGCCGCATTAAATTTTTACACTCGTTTAAACTCTGGAAAGTTTCTAATGAAACTTCTTAATCGAGTTCGGAGAAGTTTGCACTAAATATTAACAACCCGTCATCAGATCAGTATCGTTCGTTCAATTTTCATAAATGAGGCGTCAAATTATAGGGCTTGACAATGTGAAATAATATAAAGTATACCAGGTAACTGACGTCTTCATGTTTGAAAGCAAAATTAGATTTTGTTATTATTTTTTCTTTAATTTCTGGTGTTCGCTTTTTCAAATCTGGCGTTAACCCTCGCTTTTGTTGCATACCTCTGTCCAATTTCGGCTTAGATCCTCAACCTTCCGGACTGAAAACATCAATATTACAACGCTATATGTGCTATGCACAAACGGCGAGATTTTCTTGGAATTTTTCTTTAGTTTTTTATTCAAAAAAAAAAAATACATAAGTTCTCACTCAAAAGGGTTAACGTGAAAGTCAAATCAAAGAAAATTTTCTGATAATAAATTGTCAAATAAGAGTACCGAAATTGAATGTCATTGTAGAGAATTAAATTCAAATTATTCAAATTATTTAATAACTTAAATGATTATTACATATGGGTATCAATCAAAATGGGTTTGAAATAGCTTTATATTTTAACTTCATGCAAAAGCTACATATATAGTATATTAGAAAATGTATTGCTAACTTCAAATTTCTCTATTAAGTTAAACACCTTCCGTGCGTAGGGACTTAATACACGCACTTAGTTTTTTTTTTATTATTCGATAATGTAAATTCAAAAAGATTGGAACCATATTGTGAATTTGTCTTAGAGGTAAACTTTCGCATTGGAATTGGTAACGTTTTTATGAATTCCTAAAGACCAATGTGAAAGCTTTACGTATACCAGCCATCAAAATATACGGAAACGTATCCGAAAATGGAAACAATTTGGTATACATATCGAGTATTTCATCCGTTGTCTGCTTCCGTTTTCGGTATCTTTTTTTTCAATACGTTATCCCATCAAAGCGTGCATCCGGAAAGTGTGTTTGGAAGAGTACTAAAAATGGTTGTGAAACAGTTACGTTTTCGGCTGCTTTTCTTAATTTGTTCTGATTTAAGTTTTCGTTAAAAGTGCTTAGGTACATTCTGAACTTCAAAAATGCTTTTTCATAGTTACTGAAAAACTACATAAACGTTGGCTTCAGCAATTATTTAAGTTTTAATAAATAGCGTTTATATAATTTTAATGTTGTTGCGTCTGACGACAGTAGAACCTGGGACATCACGAAAGTTAACAAATAGAAGCACGCTCCTCTGCACACTCAGCTCCTGCCCGAACATGTATATGTACAAATGTTTAGTTTGAATAAACATTTTAGAACTGTTATTTTCAAACGACATGAGTATTTTGGAATACCGGTTTCCAGATATGCACTATCGGCAAAATGTAGGTACGATTCTCTGCTGGCTGTACTACTTTACCTGCGCTGGTGTACGTGTGAGTTTCTGTACTCTACAACCATACCAGAACAGCCCAGCCAGCAAATGGTCCGCAAAAGTATCGGAAAACAGAATCCGTATTTTTCGGATATGTTCTCTCACTAAAGTGAACATTCGAAAAGTGTGTCTGAAAACGGATAAGTATTTGGAATTATTTTTGAATACGCTTTCGGATGCATTTTCCTCCATTTCTGAATATATTTCTTTTACGCTTTTGGGTGCGTTTTCCATCCGTTTCCGGTTACATTTCCTTCATGTTTTCGGATGAGTTTTCCACCCGTTCTTATATGGTTTTGCATGCAGTTTGCATCCTTTTCCTAGTATATTTCCTGCACACTTTCGTTTTCAAACATATCTCGTATCCGCTTTCGGACGTGTTTTATTTAGTTTCCGATAATTTTTTGATACATCTTTAATTAATATCGCAATATTTATAAAAAATTAAATTTAATAATATATATTCGTAGGCAAACTTTATAAATTCGAGTGATTACATATGTAAGTTAACGGCGGACCACACATAGCGACACAATAATAAATATAAACAATATTGCTTATTGGAAAAAGCATAGTTTGTATCGGTGGAGTGCAATAAGGCCCGCGGAAATAACGAACATAGGCTTTATTTCCTAAAAAAAAAGAAATTAAGCCCGCGGGCGTTATTGCCTTCTCGAAAAATAAACTAAGCCCGTGGGCTTTATTGCCTTTTGCCGGTGGGCATTATTTACCTTTCGATATGGCGATAACGCCACTCGGTAAAATTCATACAAATTTCCTTAAATAAATCAAATTTAGTTTTTTAAACAGTGCATTTTAAACAACACTGAGATCTTTTTTTCTTTTTAACCGGCTTCACAAAAAGGAGAAGGTTATCAATTCGTCGGAATTTTTTTTTATATATTTTACCACATATCTTTGGACCACGTTAACCGATTTCAATAATTTTTTTTTTTAAGGAAAGGTGTAACCTCAAAGGTGGCCCCATACTAGTTTGGTTTAAATCCAATCATTGTATCATAAAGAAATTAACGATAATCTTAAATTTTTATATAAGAATTTAAGTCGGGTTTTTTGCTTAAAAGTTACTTGTTTAATTAAGAAATGAAAATATGTGATATGAAAGAGATCACTACAGAAGGAATATATATTTACTTTATACAGGGTGTCCCAGAAGTAACCTGCCAAACTTGAGGAGAAGGCAGGTGGGGTGGTGAGCTCTCTGATAAACAAAAAATTTTCAGGTAAAAGTGTCACCGTTTTTATTAAAATTAAATTAAATTTAAATTTTTTTGAATTAAAGAAAAATCGTGCCTTTTCATGTATTTTCTTTAACTGCATCTACAAAAAAGGCTATACTTAGTCAATTTTTTATGTAAAATACTTTCAGATAGTTTCTTCTCCATACTCAAATGCAATGTAGTTAAAATATATTAAGGAACCATTATAAAATTAAGTCTATATTGCGATTTTTAACTTTTTGATATTTTCTTTCCCAATTTTGACTATGTCTGGTGAAAAAAAATGTACTGAGCTATAACTTTACATTACATAAAAAAATTGCTTATGTATATATATAATACGCGAACGGATTTTTTGTGCAGCATAAAAGATTTGTACCGTTCGCCCGATTTTCATAAATGAGATGTCAAATTAAAGCGCTTCGTCTGTAGATGTGCAATAAGGTTTTACTTTTTCCAAAAGAGTTGCCACCTGATAAAAAACTGCATGCAAATAATTTAAAAATCAATGCCATCAGATCGACACCGTTCGTTCGATTTTTAAAAGTGAGATGTCAAATCAAAGAGCTCTGACTTTAGGTGTGCAATAAGGTTTAACTTTTTCGAAAAGAGTTGCCATCTTTTAAAAAATTAAGTCCAAAATAATACGCGAAGGCATTTTTTGTGCAGCATAAAAGATTTGCACCGTTCCTTCGATTTTCAAAAATGGGGCGTCAAATTAAAGCGCCTGGCCTGTAGATGTGCAAACTGGATTTATTTTTTGAAAAGAATTGCCACCTGTTAAATAATTAAACTCAAGTTATTTTTTAATCAATGCCCTCAGATCCGCACCGTCCGTTCGATTTTCAAAAGTGAGGTACCAAATTAGAGGGCTTAGGGTGTGGATGTTCAAGAAGGTTTTACTTTTTCGAAAAAAGTTGCCACCTGTTAAGAAATTAAGATCAAATTAATTAAAAAGTTAAATCAATTATTAAATATGGGTATCAATCGAAATGGTTTTGAAAAGGCTTTATAACTTAATTACGTATAGGAGGGTTGCCACATGTTAAAAAAATTTAACTCAATTTTAATTAAAGGAATTTGGTAAGTGAATAAGGTATCGCTATATGGGTGTCATCCAAAAAAGGTTTTGAATAGGGTTGCCACCTATATGAAATATTAACGGTGGATGTCAAATGAAAGAGCTTCAATAAATACTTAACTTGACAATTTAGAACACTTTCGATGTGTTTGAGGGTTGCCCCAGCTTAAAGGGCTAAACTAAAATTATTTAATAAGTTAAATGAATTACTAACCGATGTTTATCAATGGAAATGGGTTTAAAATCCTTTATTTAAGAACTATATTTAGGAGGATTGCCACGCGTTTAAAAAATAAATTTCCACTTAATTCATCAGTTACATGAAATATTTATAACAATGTCAGACGAAAAATATTTAAGAAAATTTTAGTTCGAAAATAATTTTTAAGAGGATTGCCGCCTGTTTTGAAAGAGGTATTTCATTTAATTACACATAAGTTACATGAAATTTCAAAATATTGTTATCAAAAGAACGAGTGTTAAGAAATCTTTAAGCTGAACATTTGGTTTTTTTTTTTGTTGAAAAAATTAAGCTCAAATTATTTAATAAGTTAAATGGATTGTCAAAAGATGGGTATCAATCGAAATGGGTTTGAAAATAATTTATTTCTAAACTGTAGGAGAGTTGCCATGTGCTTAAAAAAATTAAATTCAATTTAGTTCATCAGTTAATTGAAATATACATAACAATGCCAGGCGAAAAATTTTAGTTTTAAAATACTTTTAAAGGGGTTGCCACGTGTTTGAAAAGTCGATTTTGTTTTACTTATACGAAAGATACATAAATGAAATAAAGAAAAACGAAAGAGTTTTAAGAAAACTATAGGCTGATAATTTTTTTAACTAGAGTTGCCATCTGCACCATCATTTCGAATTTCCAAAAGGAGAAGTCAAATTAATGTACTGGAATTCTACATAGATGTGCACAGGTTTTATTTTTTTAAGTAACAGGGAGATTTGAAATTTGATGAACTGAAAACCGACACCATGCGAGACCTCTCATCACTGAGAAATGGTTTAGATTAATCATTAGGAATATTTTTAGAGGTTTTGAATAGGGTTTCACCTGTTTAAAAAATTTGATTAAATATTGGCGTTTTGACGCCATGCGGGTTCACTAGTTTAATAGATATTTCAGAAAGGTGCCATTCTTACTATTTCGAATAGAAAAAAAATTTATAGCCGCTTTTGTGGGTAAAGAACTGAGACACACTAGAATGTATTTAATAGATTTAAATTTAAGTTCTTGTTACCGACCAATGACATGCTAAATAGTACAAAGGTACATAATTACTTGCTCCTGACATTATTTTGTGTTACTTACCGGAAATAATGAAAGTGGATTTTGTGGAATTGGACCCTTCGAACATTGTGTTATTAATACTATGACAGAGAACACGCAGTATACGTACGGTGACCATCTGTCCTTTATTTTAAAGGACAGTCCTTTATTTTAACCCCCTGTCCTTTATAATGTTTTTTCAAAATAAAGGACACCTTTTGTCCTTTATTTCTTAAACTGTCCTTTAAATCGGCTCTGCATTTTTCAGAGGTAAATTTTTAAACGCAGAATATGAAAAATAAAAATGTCCCTTATAAAATACAAGCTGCAATTGCAGTTGACCGTGTTTGTCAAAAAAGTAAAAAGCGGCAGAAAAGTCGATAGTGAGTAATATAATATATTGAAAAATATTAACCATATTTCCGTGGAATTGAGATTCGGATAAGTTATGAGGTATTATTCAGAGTTTTAAAATATATTTCACGAAAGCAAAAAATAAAAACAGCTGAGATCATTTTCTTTTTTAAACACCTAGGATATCACTGACCATTAAAAAGGACCCTGAATGACAGCAAACCTCAGAGCATTACACATTTTTGTATGTGATTTTTAAAATGAACGATCCAAAATTAGCCGGTATACATATTTAAAAATTTTTAGAACCAGTGGTTGAATTTTTGTACTGAAAGGGTTAACCCTAGAAGTATACACCCCTATTCTGCAACTCTTTCGTATTCGGATTTTGCTACGAATCGTAGAAATGGTATGTTGCAATCCGAATCATATTTTCAAACTTTCGAAATTCGTAACAATGGCATGCCTAAAAACGAACGAGTACGCTTTCTTGCGTAATTTTGTACGAAAACAATTCTGTGTCGGAGGCGAGATAAAATACGTAAATCTATGTGTGTTTGCAGGAAATATTAGTGGTGTTCATTTAAACAGATAAATTTGCCCTTCGCATATACGTATATTTTTATCCATTGCTTTATATAAACGAGCAAAAAAGAATCTTTGTTGCTCCTTATCGAGAAACTTGGGTTCAGTTATTTGTACAACGATTTTCGGTTGTTGTGATGGTGATTATTGTTTTATTAAATATTCCAAATATGCAATGTATATGGTTGCAATGTTTCGCTACTCTGCATATGCAAACAGTTTAAATACCGCAGTAGAACAGTATCCAAACATTGTATTGGTACGTTTTGGAAGTCAGCCTCACTGTTTATTCGATGGCGAAAAATTCTTTTTTAACCGACTTCCAAAAAAGGAGGAGGTTATCAGTTCGTCGGAATATTTTTTTTTTTTTTTATGTATGTTACCGCATAACTTTGGCCCACGTTTTTGACATAACTCGAGAACCACTAATATTTTAGGCAAAAAATATTTTTTTTCTTCATACATTTATTTTTACCGGCAAAACTGTTGATTATATAGAAAACCGTTATATGAACAGACTAAAGGAATTGTAATTTTTAATTTTTTAAATTTGTTTGAGCAAAATCGGACTAGTGGTTCTCGAGTTATGTCAAAAAAAGACCACCAAAGGTGACAATTTCCCCTATATGATAGTTATATATATATCTCGATTCCTAGACGTGACCCAGCGAAACGCCGGGACACGTATAACTTGTTTTTGACCGATATAACATTTCCCGTTGGTTTCATCCCATCCCGATTTTGACTGTCGCATAGTGTTATTAGTCAAACTCACAACTTCAACATTCTTTAAAAAAATAAGCCAGGACTAAGTATATTTTAGCTCACAGGTTATCTTTTAAGTACATAAGTCTCTACGGCGTAGGTTGAGGCTTTACGTTACTCCCAAATAAATTAGGCTTCTGGGGTTAAGAAAGCTTCAGTTTGAAAGTGTGATATTAAATGCTTTTCACCATAATCGGTGCCAATTTTCAATGATTATTGCGTTTCAGATTAAGACTAATACCAGGTATTGTGAAAGGTTGGACTATACCTTAAAGATGACGGTTTTCTCATGACCCACTGCACAAAGCCTAGAGTAGAGTAATGTCTTTTAAGAACTTAAAAATTATCCTTGGTTATTAGGTGTATAGCAGTACAAGATTAATTTCACGAAGTTCTTTAAATAAATTTTGAGCTAAGTACTCACCCGTATTTGGGGGTTACTACTAGTTTTAATAAATGGTTAGTTTAATTTCCTATAAAATTTACCTTTAGGTTTATGCATACGGTTGCCAGACGTACTGATTTTATCAGTACAGTACTGATTTTTCAACTCTTGTACTGATTTTATTCATTTCTTCAATCAGTACGCTAATATCCTGATTTTTCAAAATTTGTACTGATTTGTACTGAATTTTCTATTCAAACAAAATACTTTAGTATTTTCTTAACATTTTTACATAACGTTGGAACTTTCTTAAACTGAACTGTAAAAAATAAGAAGAATATAATTTAATTATAGTTGACATGTTTTAGATATAGTTTGATATGCCTAAGAAATTAATACAACAAAAAGATCAATCGTTTTATGGGCACATCGCCGGGTCGTTACGATAATATGATGGAGCTTAAATTATTTAAAAAGAATGCTTAAATTTTTGTCGCTTGTTGTTAGTTACCTCGAAAATAACTTTCAGTTTAATAACAATACATTTCAATATTCGAATGGGTTTTGCCTATAACTTACAACTCCTTTTTCTCAATTTACTGACTCTCTAAAAGAGTTTTGCATACAAGGCATATAGTTAGATACTCTCTTTAGCGAATTCTTAGTCTTTCACAGTTTTTGCGTAGTTGAAAAATTATTTAAGCCATGAGGAAATATCGATGAACTCCTTAAAAAGTGGTACTTTTTTACAGTGTGAGAGGATCTTAAGAATAAAGTTTGTTTCCTGGCGCAAAGAGAGAAACCGGCTTCTAATTAAAATTTTTGAAAGTGAACTTCAAATTAAAAGTAATTTTAAAATGAAATGTATAGAATTCGTTGACTATTTAAACACCGAAAATGGGAATGATCTCATTATTGCTATTCAAAAATGTCATAAATATAAAATAATTTATTGGGTCCTGTGTACGATGATGTGTACACTCATGTTAAAATGAAGAACATTTTTATATTTTATGAACTACTAGTGAACCCGTATGGCGTTTTTGTTTTTAATTATTTTTTTTATAAAAAAAGGTATTTTTTCCTTTTAAATGTTTTTTCTCAGATTTATACATACGAAGTATACAAACTGCATATCAGAAGAAAGCGGGTTTAATCAAGTTTACGACGATATTAATTTTTAAAAGATCAGTTCAAACTTGTTTGAAATATAAGGTTTTTAATTTTTCGAAGACCCGACCCTTGACCACTTTATAGCACCTGTAACATAGAAAAAGTTAGAGAAAAGGGCGACTATGTTTTTACTTTTTTTAGTAGTTTACATACAGTAATTAAAAATAATTTTTTACCAAAGGTCCAATTTCGAACTGTGAAAGCCCATATCGCGATTTCGAAGGCTAACTAGTTTGGTCCAATACCCAGAAAAAAAGTTGATTTTGCCGTCCAGTGTTATTGCTATTCAAAAAGTCACAAATATCAAATAATTTATTGGCTCCTGTGAATATTGATGTGTACACTCATGTTAAAATGAATAACACTTTTGTTTTTTATGAACTATATTTTATTTATATACCAAAATATTGTTAAAAACAAGAACTCTGTTACTTACATTCATAATTTTGCTTTGAATAAAAATGTACTGAAAAGTACTGATTTTTTTAGCATGAAAAAGTCTAATGTAGTGATTTCGCACATAAAAAATCTGGCAACCCTATTTATGCATTATAAGAATACATCGTAAATTTGTTTTAGAGAATCAATGTGAAATAATTGCAGAAACGATTAACCGGTTTGCTGAGCAGCCGCGACGTCTGCTTTTTAAATAATTTTTGTAAAACAAATCGGCAAGTACATATCGTCCCCCGCATGCCAGAATCATGAATGTGTAAAGATGCAAATTTTGGGATTTTTTTTATATGTCGGGCCCCCCCTAAATTCGATCCTGGCGACGCCCATGTCCACATCACCACAGTATTTCGGCGGTGTGGGTACATAAACAACGCCAAATCCTCATCGTACATTCATATAGATCATTTAAATAATGTAAGTATATAAACAAATAAATTTTCCGGCGTAATGGCGAGGGGGGAAGCGAGCCTGTTGGCGCTCAACCGAGGCGGTCCGCGTTGGCTTGCCGCGGCCGTCCGCGTTTGCCCGCCACCACTGAAAAACCTAAGATGCTGAGAACAAATATGCGCATCGCATTGAAGGCTAAAAAAACAGTAACAATTTACTTTTAATTTTCAATAATTCGCTAATCAGTTATTGGCAAAAAACCCGTTCGATTATATGCGTATACTGCAGAAGGAAATCTAATGCAGAACTACACTGTATGCAAAATTAGTGAGCAATTCGTTTAAAATACGTTCCATTTTATGCAAATATATGCCTTTATACATAATTGGAATGTTTCCGTAAAAATAAAGCCAGAGAAAATACTACTCACGGGCTTTATTTCCTTTTTTATGAAACAAATCAAGCGGGCGTTATTTCCGTTTCTTTGGGAAATAAAGCCCGCGGCTATTATTGCTATTTCGCAAAGGAAATAAAGCCCGCGGGATTTATTACCTTTTATTGGTGGGCGATATTTCCTCTTCGAAATGGAAATAACGCCCATGGGCTTTATTTCTCTTTTTTGGGAAACAAAGCCCATCAGCGTTATTTCCGCGGGCCTTATTGCACTACACCATTTGTATCTTGCAGATTCATAGTGCAATTTTGCATACTGAGTAATTGAATGGTCGCCGCGAATAACGTTGTAAGCGACAATTTTCTTAACACTAGTTTCTTAAACTTAAATGGCCTGAAGGTACGACCGCACTAGGCGACGCGACACGACACTACACAGCGCGGCAAAATATTCTTTGCATGTATTCTTATGGAGCATACCTACGGTGACCATAAATATGAATTGGAAATGCAGGACAACTTTTCAAAAAATATACCTAAATACATATCGTCACCTGAAATGCAACAAAACGTAACAACATCGTAAATGAAAGGGAAAAAGTCGTGACTAATATTTTAATTTTTTTTTCATAAAATTATGTAATTTGATGAAATCCATCATATAAATTAAAAAGTGCGTTTTGAATTTTTTATTAGTTATGACTTTTAGCATTTCAACGATGATGTTTGTTACGCTTTTGCATTTCAGTTGACGATACAAGTATAGAAATTGGATTAATAATTTAAAAAATATATATTTTTTTCTTTGTTATTTTTATACTACGTATGTAAATACATATGTATGTATGTAAACTTTGAATATAAATCACATTTTCTTCATTGGTATTAATCTTTTTTAATGAATATTTGTAAAATTATAATACAACATATTATAATTACACTAGTTTACACGAGAAATGAACCTCTGTAAAATGGTATTTTCTAGGCAAACTTTGGGTCGTTGAACACGAAAACAATACCCATTTCTTCATAGAAGAGTTTTCGAGATATTCACGAAAAACGTTATTCGTGAATATCTCTTTAATCGACTTAAACGACCTACAGATCGAAAAGTATTGATGTTCCCTTTACAAAAATACATATATAACTTGTGCAGAATATACCATAACGTCTACATTTCTCATCCGATTTTCATTACTTAGGCTCAAAGTTTACTGTATTGATTTCACTTTTATATCGAATTTTAAAAATAATGTAAAATAGAATCAACTAAAAGTGTGAAATTTTCACAAATTATCGAAAATTTCACTTTTTTCGACTTGGTCATTTGTAACACTTTTCATTGAAATCGGCACAGGCTAAATGTTTTTCTAAGAGGCACATCGATAACTTTCGAACTGTTGGGCCATTACGTTGATTAATATTGACGAATAGCTCCGAAAAATACAAAAAAACTCGTTTTTCGAAAAAATCTCGAAAACGCTTCTTAGAAAAGAAAATTGCGTATTGTTGACGTGTTAAGCGAACCAAAATTAGCTTGGAAAACGTTTCTTTCTTAGATTCAAGCGATAAATCATAATTTTTAAAGCAGTGTTAATGGGATTTTTGAAGCTGGTGCTCATTTTGTAGTCTCCCATTGTCTATGGCCTTACAAAATTTAGAACGCATTGACTTGTTGAAGCTTCAAAATCAGCCTCATCCTCATGTAGTTATCAATCAGTTATCGACATTGCTTATATGTTGATAAGTAAAGGACTCCCGCTTTTTATTTTAAAATATCGAATAAAATGCGGGATAAAGGCAGGACACCTGGAAAAAATCAGTACATTTTGAGGTTTTTCTGTTTCGAAAAACCACGCAGAACAGACCTTTGAATAACAGTACGGTCCTGCAAAAAACAGAACGGATGGTCACCGTAAGCATACCGCACTACGCTGCAGCGGAGCTTCGCGACGCGACGCTGCGCGGCAAAGTTGATCAACTAGGCAAAAATGTCGCGCCGCGTGGTGTCGCGCAGTTCCGGTGCCGCATAGTGCGGTATACCTAGCGGAACGACATAACATTTCGTACCATATTTTTAACTTGAAGTAATTGGATTTCCAATTGTGAGTGAATATTCAAAACAAAAATAAAATGACGTGAAAAATCGCTCGGTTAGGCTTGCTAAATGTCCGGGTCTAGGAGCCGTCGTGCTGGTCGAAAAATCTGCGCGTTACGGGTTTGCCATTAATTTCTTCGAGTTGAGGTTAAACACTTTGAGATCCTCCGATCTACTGGAAACACTAAGTTGTTTTCTTTTTAATTTTCGTGTATGATAAAAAATAACATATTCTGTAAACACGTACATTTGTTATGTAGTATGCACAGCGTTGCCAGGTTGACGTTTTTAACGTCATTTGGACGTTTTTTGTATCCTGTTGACGTTTGGACGTTTTTTGTGTAAAAAATTACGTTTTTTAACTTCCCAGTAATTTTTTTTGTTACTAAATCTTGCAAGAGGAACTGATTTTTAATTATTTTCTTAATAAATCTTTACAATCTTTGTGTTTTGCTGCAGCTGCTTCAAAAGATTTTTTTTTTGGATTCTTGGACTAAGGATCCCGTGTTCAAAGGCTGGTTGTGTAAACACTTGAGGTTACGAGGCTTGCTGTAATGTTTGCAATTGCACATTAAAAGCCGAATCAGGAAGAGCCGTTCTATTGCAACACGCACGCTCGCAAAAGCATCAAAATAGCTGTGCAGCATAAAACGTCAGAAAAAAGTAGGCGACTTTTTTAAGACTACATTGAAAATGTAATGAACGCAAAAAAAACTGAAATATTGCTATGCTCCTTCCTAGCAGAACGTAATTTAGCATTTTCGACAACCGAAATGTCTACAAGAAACAAATATTAAAAATCAACGCCCCTTTAAACTTGCACATTATTACCCTGAAATTTAATGGGCTATCAAACTGCCTACTCAAAAAAAAATCTAAAAAATCTGAATAAAAAGTTGAAAATCTAGCTGAAAATTTGCAGTTTTTTTATAATTTTTGCAGTTTTTGTGGATTTATATTTTGTTTGTTAAAGAGCTTGGCTTTTATGGAAAAATAATATATATTAAATAAACGAAAGAGAAACAGCCAAAATCGATCAAAATGTTGATGACTTAATTAGCTGATCACAAGTGTATGTATAAAATTATTTTTATATTAACGATCTCAAACCAGTTTACATTGAATTTTAAATGTGCGAATTGACATTTTAATATAGCTTACGTACATACATCGGCGTACCAGTAAATGCAAGGAATTTGCATTAAAATTTCGAATTTTGGAAATGAAACGTTTTGGTGTGGAGCTCCAAAATTTTTTCTACATTCATTTGAAAAAGACTTTTTTGGGTAGGAAATGACGTTTTTTCAGACCAAGAGTGACGTTTTCTCATGACGAATACCTGGCAACACTGAGTATGCATTTGAATCGCTCTTCAGGTGCCATTTAAAATATTTTAACTACCTTGTCATTGTTGAATCTATTATCGATTCGCCACTGCATTTAAAAAAAAAAAATATTCTGATTTATAAACCAAGAAACAGAATAAGGGTAAAACTGGTATTGTCCCAATTTGGTAAGCCTACTCACAGTGCTGACAAAGTGACACACCACAACAAACCAGAGATGCTTTCTATTTTATGAGCAAAGAAACCTACCAAAAGCTTAAGCGTCCTACTATCCTACCAACGAAAAAAAAAAAACCTACTAATTTTGGTAGGAAAAGCTCAAAAGGGCAACCCTGTTTGGGATATGAAGATCCTTTACCGTCAGCCTACGAATTTACCGGCAACATCGATAACGTTCAAAACTGAACGAAAGTGGCTCAGAAATAACGAATTACAAACATGAGTGCGAAAATGACGAATTGTCAAAGTTAAAAGAATACAAGAAGTATAAAATCGATGAAATACTGCATACCGAAGTTGATACAAGGTTTCCATTCCACCCAGGCGTAATTGTATATAAAAATTTTAGGGGTAAAAAATAAGCTTAAACCTAGATATAGGAGACAACAAGTAAAGGAAAATCTAGGGAATGAGACAGAAATTAGTAATTGTACATAAGAATAATATAAAATGACAATTTTTTAAATGTATAAACACGAATTTAACATATTTTAAAAACATCATAGAACAGGAAAAACAAAAGGATCAGTCCAGCGCCTTCATCTTGACCTGCAGACTATGTAGGAGACACAGCCGCAAAACTTAAATGTAGAATACGTGATATTATTAAGATCACATTCAAGTTTAAAACAGTACACGAAATATTGGTTTTGAATGTATTGAATTGAATTTAATAAATCAATATGAATTGTAAAATATTAATACTTAGCAATAGAGAAGGAGATCCCCATTAACTTCAATCATATGTACCATCAGCTTGCGCCTGATATTGTGATACCTACAAATATGAAATATGTGCCTGATGAATTAAGATAAACTTTATTTTTTAAATACGTGACAACGCTCCTTAATACAGTTCAGAAATAAAGCCCTTTTAAGCCCATTTCATGTAATACCCATATTTGTAATAATTGCTTTCACTTATTAAATAACTTGAGTTTACCATTTTAAACAGGTGGCAACTCTCTTTAATTTTATGAATATTTAATCTAAGGATATCTTACCACCTTCGTTTCGCGTCATGTTTTAATATTTAATTTAATTAAATTCTAATTTTAAAACAGGTGGTAACCCTATTGAAAATATTTTTAAACCAAAACCTTGTTAAACCTTTTTCAACTGACACACATATTGCGATACACATTTAAATTGCATATCTAATTCCCCTAATTCAAGTTAAGCTTAATTTCTAAAACATATGGCAACCCTCTTAAATAAAATTATGAAAAAAACATTTTCAACGATTGTCAATTTAAACCCATACTTAAATAATTCATTTGACTTATTAAATAATTTGAGTTTAACTTTTTACACAGGTTGAAACCCTCTTTAATGTGATAAATGCTGAAACTAAATTTTTCTTAGTACTCCTTTGTTTGACGCCAATATTTCAATATTTCATATAATTAAATTTAACTTGACTTTTCAAACAGATGGCAATCCTGTTCAAATTATTTATAAACCACTGGCACTTGTATTGTCATACATACTTAAATTATTTAATCCTCTTAATTCAATTTGAATTTAATTATAAAATCAGGTGGCAACTCTTCTACATGTAGTTTGGAAATAAAAGTTTCTCAATGCTATTTTTATTGATATTCACATTGAAGTAATTTATTTAACCTATTGCTTATATTGAATCTAACTTTGTAAGAAGGTGGCAACCCTTTGCAAAATATTTTCAAACTACAACCTCTTTTGATATCCATACCGAGATATACATTTAAATTTTCTGCCTTTATTCAAGCCGAACTTGCTTTTTGAAACGGGTGGCAACCCTCCTACATACAATTAAGAAATAAAGCTTTTTCAAAACCATTTCGATCGATACTGTAATCATTGATTTAACTTGAAAATAATTTGAATTTAATTTTTTTATCAGGTGGCAACTCATTTTGTAAAAGTAAGAAGTTATTCCACATACATAGGTCAAGCCCTTTAATTTTATACCTCATTTTGTAAAATCGAACAAACGGTACAGATCTGATGTGACGAAAAAGTTTTCGCGTATTATGTATTCATATGTACATAATAGGAATGTTAATCCCGGGATCCCGGGATCCCGGTCTTTTTTAAGTCCCGAAAATCCCGGGATTATTTGCCTAGAATCCCGGGAGTTTTGGCTACATTTCTTTTGTTTATTTAATACTTAACATTTTTTTTTTTAAATGTGTAGCTCAATATACATAAAATACCTTGCGGCAGGCAATTTTGCACACAAAAAAATCAATATATTCGCCAAAGTTAGTAAAATTGCGTCCTTAATTTCTCTCTCTTACGTCAGGATATTTAAAAAGAACTTTGAAATTTGAAAGATATGAGTAATTCAAAAAATGATTTAAAAGTTTCAGTGCAATATACTTAAGAAACCAGTATGGGTATCAAATGAAAGAGAAGATTCTGTAGAGTTAAAACACATTACATTTTTTGGACCGTAAGGGACGGGTAGGTATTGAAAATACCCTTTTATCATTTTATCCTTGAAAAATTTCAATTCCTATTTTTGAAAAAATTATATGTTAATGACTAACTTTATTAGCTTAAAAAAATAAAATGGATTAAAGGGGCATTCAAATTCCCTTCGTCCTTTTGAACCCAAAATATTATTTCCTTTGGTACCCATTCTATTGTTTTACATTGCACTACGCTTCTTTTATTTCTGCCACTAGAATTATAAACTTCTTTCAACCAGAAAATAAATTTTTTCACTTATTTTTTTGCATCGATTTTTTTCGACATACCTTAAATTACTTTATCAGATATGTACACACTAACGTATTATTAAATGCATATAAATTTAATAACTGTCTGTCGTTTTGTTACTTAGGAAATAATTTTCACTTTAAATAAAAAAGTACGTTCCAAACCCATTTATTTATTATTTATTATTTATATGGTAGGATAGCTTCTCAAACCAAATTGATGCAATTTTTTCAAGTTAAGTCATTGAAAAATAATAAATATCCCAATCCCGGGATCCCGGGATTATACCAATGACATCCCGAAAATCCCGGGATTGCAAAATTCGAAAAAATTAACATCCCTAGTGCATACACACATACATACATAGATTACTAAAAGAAAAACAGATCCACATTAACTGCAATCAACATATGTACGTATGTATGTATTTACATACATAAAAAAAAAAATAATTATAATAATATAATTTATTATAAAATTAATCCTGTAGAATTTAAACAGATTCAAATTTATAGTGCGAAGGGCTGGTAAATATTGAAAATGTCATTTTAAAATTTTATCCTTGAAATTTTGCAATATTTGTTTTTGAAACAATTATATGTTAAGGGCTTATATAAACTCGAAAACATCCTCGAATTTCGTTTTTCTAACTTTGTCAGCTTAAAAATTACCTTAGCTATTCGTCCTTGTGAATCCAAAAAATTTAAATTTTTTAAATTCTAAAGAAATTTCTTATTGCATTTGCTACCCATATTTTTATTCTACATTGCATTGAATTTTTTAATAATGGCCCGTATCGTCCAATCCATCGGCGAGGATAAGTTTCGTCTAAATGAGGTCTTACTTCACGCCCGTAGTGAGCAGGGCACCCGTCATTTTGCAGCCATAGTCTTCGCCGCAGGTTTAAGGGTACATCTTCCAAAAGAGTTGGAAGCCGTTCCTGAAGGAACTCTAAATAACTGTGAGAGTTGAGCGTTGGCGGCAGTTCCACAGGTCCCAATATCTGACAATTAAAAATACCGCACCATAAATTTATTTTGTACCGGTACTGCGAACGATCTTCTCTCATTTCGTGAGGATTGTATATCTGCCAACTGTGAAGGTTATGTAAATTAAAATAACCATCACGTTTGCATGATGATTCATCGCTCCAAATTATTTTATTAAAAAAGTTGGGGTCTGATTCATGCATTCGCAACATTTCACGGCAAAATCTAACCCTCGACAGGTAATCTCTTTCCTGTAGAGCCTGAACACGTTGAATGTGGTAGGGATGAAATCGATGGTCTTTTAAAGCTTTGTGAACTGTAGTTTTTGGTATTCCCGTCCGTCTTTCCATCATTCTCACTGAATTCGATGGAGCTAGTTCCACTTCCTCTAACACAGCTTCAGCATCTACCGTTGCAGGACGTCCTGTTTCGCCGCCACGCCTTCCAGGTATGCGACCTTAAAAAAGTGAAAAATTATAGTTAACAAGCAAGCAAACAAGAAAGGTGTAAAAATCACTTACCTTCATATATTTCTCTATGGGTCCGGCCGAATACTTCTCGACCCGGATGTCGACGATTGGGGTATCGCTCTGCATAGAGTCTTTGAGCAGCTCTGGCATTACAGCAAGCTTCACCGTAAATTAGGTGAATATCCGCATATTCATGCGACGTATACTGCGTGTTCTCTGTCATAGTATTAATAACACAAGGTTCGAAGGGTCCAATTTCACAAAATCCACTTTCACTAATTCCGGTAAGTAACATAAAATAATGTCAAGAGCAAGTAATTATGTACCTTTGTACTATTTAGCATGTCATTTGACGGTAACAAGAGCAAATTCAATTTAAATCTATTAAATACATTCTAGCGTGTCTCAGTCCTTTACCCACAAAAGCGGCTATAACTTTTTTTTTTCTATTCAAAACAGTAAGTGTGGCACCTTTCTGAAATCTTTATTAAATGAGCAATTTTTTTATGTAATGTAAAGTTATAGCTCAGTACATTTTTTTTTCACCCGAGATAGTCAAAGTTGGGGAAGAAAATATCAAAAAGTTAAAAATCCAGAAATAGTCCTAATTTTATGATTGTTCCTTAATTTATTTTAACTACATTGCATTTGAGTATGGAGAGGCAACTATCTGGAAGTATTTTACATAAAAAATTTACTAAGTAATGCCCGGTTTGTAGTTGCAGTTAAAGAAAACACATGAAAAGGCACGATTTTTTTTAAATTCGAAAAAATGTAAATATTTCAAAAACGGTGACACTTTTACCTGAAAATTTTTTGTTTATCAGTGAGCTCACCCCCCCACCTACCTTGCCCTAAAGTTTGGCACGTTACTTCTGGGACACCCTGTATACTAGTGGCGTTTTTAGATTTTTCCTTAATACATTTTCTAAGTTGAGAAATACCATTTATCTGGCATTTTCTGCGGGCAGTCCTTTCCCACTATATTAATCAAATTTCTAAGCTTTTAATTGAACCAAGAATAATAACGCGATCTCTCCCGGGGATACAACAAATTCCTTAATATGCGCAAAAATTAACAAAAAGTACTCGATGAAAACCGCTATTTTCGTTACATTTAAATTGAACTTTTGCTTAATAAAATGATTAAAAAAACTTTACCCTTAAATGTATTATTACCGTCTGTATGCGGATCCATTACTACTTTTTAAGAATATAATGCAGTAATCAAAATATTAACTTAAAACCTTCACGATCTTTCTAGAGAGCGAAAATTTATTTATAAGCAGCCTTAGAATATTCTGTTTCCGGTCAACGGTGAGCGTTTGCTGTGCAAGTTAGAAAAGTGAGAGGGACTGGGAAATGTTATTTGAAATGTTCTCTATCGAAAGTGACTTATTTTTTAAGTTTTCTCCAAAATTTTATTAAATTAGTTTTTGGCCACCTAAATCGTTCAAATACCCCTATGTGCAGTGGTAAAAGAATTATAGCCGAATCACTTTTTGCCAAGTTTTAACGTATTATCACTAATGGTATGGTCGGGGAATGACTGACCTCTCTCTCAACTGCTTGGGAATACTTCCATATCAAGCTGATTTGGGTCCCAGGACACAGTGATATCACAGAAAATCGCAGGGCTGATGAACTGGCTAGGCAGGGCACCCTAGAGGCCATCACCTCGGACAGGGAGGGCATTGGAGTTCCGTTGGCAACCTGCGGTCTGCTTTTGGGCAGATGGGCTTACAGTCGGTTCAGCGAGCGCTGGGAAAAACCACCGACTTGCAAAGTTGCAAAGTCCTCTGTCCGGTTGTAGACCGCGGGCGGTCAGGGCAGCTACCGCAGCTGGCTAAGCGCCAGCTCTCGATTATCACAGGTATACTGACCGGACATTGTCCTATGGCAACCCACGCGGTGCGACTCAAGTTCGTCACGTATCCCTACTGCCGCAGTTGCCTGGAAGTAGAGGTGGAATCATCTCAGCATTTCCTACTCAACTGCCCGGCATTCGCAAGATTAAAGTTTAAGCACTTCGGTGCGCATTTCATCAACACTCCCGAGGGACTCTCCGGAGTGGACATCAGCTGTTTGCGGAACTTTGTTGTGAGCACCCAGCGCTTATCGTAATTTTACACAGTTACCGTTCAAAAGAATTTTTATGTAATGTGGTATCACAATGGACAAATAAATGTCTAAGTGAGTCCCCATTCGCGGGTCTGCCACCTTAACCTAACGTATTATTTTTGTTGTTATTTAATTTAGGTTATTTTTTTATAAAAAAAAACAGTTCATTCTTTAACAAATCCCGTGAAGATCCAAGTTTCCGACTTTATGCAATATTAAAAAAAAAATTAACAAACTTTCGTACAAAATTTCGAGCTTTTCTAAAGAATCAACCGCAACTTTTAACCATTTGAAGCGTGTACTTTATTCTACTATAATTCATTGAGCTACAAAACTGCATCCTCAGAATTTAATTTAATTTTTACGCATATTTGTTGATTTCTTTTCTAAATTGCATACATTTTTAAGGCAGTGTCACTTGATTGGTACATTTGTACAGAGTTGTGCATTTTTATATTAGGCTATTGGTACAAAATAAAAAAATTTGGCAATTTGTTTATGTAGTCAAAATGTTGGTACAATACAGCCATCTTCTATTGAAAAATGTTAACAAATTATTTTTCGTGACTGGGATAAAAAAAAATATTTGGGTATTCACACAATTCGGATTCGATCTGCACCAAATTTCGGAAAATAACCAATCGTGTGACACTGAATTTAAACATGTATTTATACGGATGTTAAAGAATGAACTATAAAAAACTAACCAAAATTAAATAACAACAAAAATAATATTTTAAAACCTGTCAAAATTTGGTGCGGCTATAATTTTTTCACCTACTGTACATAAGTTGACTATGATTACTCGGCCTTGCAATCATAGTAGCACAACGCCACTAATATTTGACTTACAAACAAAATACGGACAGGAATTTCAAAATTTCAACCCTGTTTGTGTGAAATATTTTATTTTTATCAGTATTTTTCTTTTAATCAATCTAAATTGAAATAAAAGTTAAAATTCAAAAATTTTTATTGAGCTTGAGGCCGTTTTTAATGAAAAACTTATTGTGGAAAAGCAACAGTGATTTAAAAAAATGGTAGAAGTGATAGCTATTTTGGAAATCACCACATTTCCTCATCGGACTTCTTTCAGTAGGATTCGAACCGACGATCCCACTGACTCAGCCAGTTGCCTACGCACTGTGCTAAGTTCGCCTTGTAAATTATCGTGGCTTTTTCCCACTTTTTCATTTGTTAAGCCAACACAATCAAGCGCAGCTATTCCGCTGCAATTTACACTTGATCATGTGGTTGTTGGTTTTGTTGGTTTTTGTTAATAATTCTATTTTTAGAATGTTTAACTTTTAGGTATGCTCGTCCTTAAGTTATTTGTTTTTGTTATTTTATGGCTTTATAACAATTATATTCAATAATTTTGATTTAGCTTGAGGCCGTTTTTAATGAAAAACTCATTGTGGAATAACAAAGTTGGAGGATGGTTCCGTGCGCAGAAGTGGAAAACTTTTGACTGCCATTCACATGGGAGTGGCCAGAAGCGATTCTTGTGCGTACGGTTCAAATCGCAGCTCACAACGTCCGGATATTTATATCCACGTATCCTCTGGGTAGCAACCAAACACCCGTTTGGGAGCGAGCTAAAGTGAGAAGGCGTAAAACTTCGCGTGCGCTGGGTTTGGGTCCCGCCACGTTAAAACCCCGCCCAATGAAAAGAAACAAACAGCCTCGGATGTGACCCCATTTTTCTGATGACGACCACGGCAAACGTATAAAGGACTATGATTTAAGGTTATGCACCTGGAATATCCGGACCCTTAATGGGGAAGGTGCCTCTGCCCGGCTGGTTGATATCCTCGGGAAGACAAAGGCTGACATCACCGCCATCCAAGAAATGCGATGGACGGGGCAAGGTAAAGTAAGCGTGAAGCCTTGCGACGTCTACTACAGTTGCCACGTAAAGGAGCGCAAATTCGGTGTTGGATTCGTGGTAGGAGAGAGACTCCGTCGCCGAGTACTGGCGTTCACCCCGGTGGACGAACGTCTAGCCACAATCCGCATCAAAGCTAGATTCTTCAACATCTCGCTCATCTGCGCCCATGCCCCGACGGAAGAGAAGGATGAGGCGTCCAAGCATCTCTTCTATGAGCGCTTGGAACGTGCATATGAGCGCTGCCCCCGAGACGATGTCAAAATCGTGCTTGGCGATTTTAATGCCAAGGTGGGCAAGGAAGGGATCTTTGGCGCCACTGTCGGAAAATTCAGCCTCCACGACGAAACGTCCGATAACGGACTGAGGCTGATCGACTTCGCCGGGGCCCGAAATATGGTAATATGTAGTACTAGGTTCCAGCATAAGAATATCCACCAAGCTACATGGCTGTCTCCAGATCGAAAAACGAGAAACCAAATCGATCATGTTGTGATAGACGGAAGGCATGCTTCAAGCGTTTTGGACGTACGTACACTCCGAGGGCCAAACATCGACTCGGACCACTATCTTGTTGTAGCCAAGATACGCACCCGCCTCTGTGCAGCAAAAAATGTGCGCCCAACAATGCAAGGAAAGCTTAACGTCGAAAAGCTGCAATCACAACAGACGGCCAATTTATTCGCCACTCGACTCACACACCTGCTCTCTGAGAGCACTCTTCAACAATCCGACGTACGCGAGCAGTGGAACCACATTTCCCGATCATTAAGTACCGCCGCCGAAGAAGTAGTTGGATTTCAGCGAGCCCGAAAGAACAACTGGTACGATGAGGAATGTCAAGAAGCCGCAGAGAAAAAAGATGCCGCCTACAGGGCCACGCTGCGATCGGGCGCAACGCGAGCCATGTGGGACCGTTATAGGGAACTGAAGAAGGAAGCGAGACGTATTTGCCGCAATAAGAAGAGAGAGGCCGAAATACGTGAGTGCGAAGAGCTTGAGATGCTGGCCAGCAGGAAGAACGCCCGAAAATTCTACCAGAGGGTTAGGCGATTACGGAAGGTTTCAAGACCGGGGCGAACTCCTGTAAGAACAACAATGGCGACCTAGTGACCGATGTCCAGAATATACTTAAATTGTGGAGGGAACACTTTTATAACCTACTGAATGGTAGCTGCGCTTAAAGTAGTGAGGAAGACGAACCCGAGTCCCCAGTCGATGATGATGGAGTAGCTGTCCCACCGCCTGACTATGACGAGGTACGAATAGCGATTACGCGGCTGAAAAACAACAAAGCTGCTGGAGCTGACGGCCTGCCAGCCGAGCTATTCAAGTACGGCGGCGAGGAGCTGATGAGGTGCATGCATCAGCTCGTATGCAGAATATGGTCAGATGAACGCATGTCCGACGACTGGAATTTAAGTGTGCTCTGCCCAATCCACAAGAAAGGCGACCCCGCCATACGCGCCAACTACCGCGGAATTAGCCTTCTAAGCATAGGTTACAAGGTCTTATCGAGCGTATTGTGCGAAAGACTGAAGCCCACCGTCAACGAGCTGATTGGACCTTATCAGTGTGGCTTTAGGCCTGGAAAATGCACCATAGATCAGGTATTCACAATACGCCAAATCTTGGAAAAGACCCGCGAGAATAGGATCGACACACACCATCTATTTGTCGATTTCAAAGCCGCTTTCGACAGCACGAAGAGAAGTTGCCTTTATGCCGCGATGTCTGTATTTGGTATCCCCGCGAAACTAATACGGCTGTGTAAAATGACGTTGAGCAATACCACCAGCTCCGTCAGAATAGGGAAGGACCTCTCTGAGCCGTTTGATACCAAACGAGGTTTCAGACAAGGGGACTCCCTTTCGTGTGATTTCTTTAATCTTATGTTGGAGAAGATAATAAGAGCCGCAGAACTGAACCGCTCAGGCACAATACTTTATAAGAGCGTACAATTGCTGGCGTATGCCGACGACATCGATATTATCGGTAAAAACAAGGGCTACGTCTGTTCTGCCTTCTCGGGATTGGATAGAGAAGCAAAGCGAATGGGTCTGGTGGTGAACGAGGACAAAACGAAGTATCTCCTGTCATCACACAAACAGTCAGAGCATACGCGTCTTGGCACCCACGTCACTGTTGACAGTTACAAGTTTAAAAAAGTAGACGACTTCGTTTATTTGGGAACCAGCATTAACACCAATAATAATGTCAGCCTTGAAATCCAACGGAGAATCACTCTTGCCAACAAGTGCTACTTTGGGCTGAGTAGGCAATTGAGAAGTAAAGTCCTCTCTCGTCGTACAAAGATCACACTCTATAAGTCACTCATCATGCCTGTGCCATGGACAATGAAAGCATCTGATGAGGCGGCTCTTGGAGTTTTCGAGAGAAAGATTCTGCGAAAGATTTACGGACCTTTACGCGTTGGTGATGGCGAATATCGCAGACGATTTAACGATGAGCTGTATGAGCTTTACAACGATATAGACATAGTGCAGCGAATTAAAATTCAGCGGCTCCGCTGGCTTGGCCATGTCGTTCGGATGGACAGAAACGCTCCTGCTCTGAAAATATTCAACGCGGGCCGCGATGCTGGTAACAGAGGAAGAGGAAGGCCTCCTCTGCGTTGGAAAGACCAGGTCGAGAAGGACTTGGCTTCACTTGGCATTTTCAATTGGCGTCAGTTAGCACAGAAGAGAAATGGCCGGCGTGCTGTTTTGGACTCGGCCAAAATCGCTTAGGCGGTTACAGCGCCAATTAAGAAGAAGAAGAAGGAATAACAAAAACAAATAACTTAAGGACGAGCACACCTAAAAGTTAAACATTCTAAAGATCTAAAGATTAAGATCACATTCAAGTTAGAAACGGTACGTGAAATAATATGTATACATATATAGATGAACACGGACAATCCTACTTCCAGCAACGTTAAATATAACAACACATTATTCCACTAGTCCTATGTATTTTTAACTTCACAGACAAAGTTATTGTTTTTCTGACAAGAACATTTTAAAAAACTATTTACCTATTATATTTAAAGTTAAGTTACTGCATCACTGCTATAAAAAAAAAACTAAATAAAAGTTATTTAATTAACTTCTGATTTTACCACATAAAACCAAAACCTTGTTAAACCTATTTCATACCATATTAAATTGTGTATCCAATTCCCTTAATTCAAATTGAATTTTATTTCTAAACGTATGACAACGCTCTTAAATAAAGTTCAGAAAAAAAATTGTTAACCCATATCAATTTATACCCTTACTTTAATAATTTATTTATATATTTACTAGCTTATATCCGCGGGTTTCACCCCACGTTTTTATACAAATATGAAAAAAAATTTAATGATGATATATTTTATTTCTGTGACCATTTTGTTATAGCTCGTTATTTTTTTAAGCGAGTTAAGGTATTTAGGCCGTTTAAAACTAAGAAATTATAAAAAATCGTCTGCGCGCTAGGCATACGAATGATATCAATCTCTCTAAGTTTACCTTAAAATGATTCCAGGGATACGACGCGTGAACGTGTAACCTTCTTGGAGGTGCCACGGCGGGTTCTAATATTTCCAACTCAAATTTAGTAACCTGGCCTTGATAAAATACCACTACTCATTACTGTAGCAAATGCCTCAAGAGGTATGTATGCATCATGACAGCTTTACATTATAAGGCCGAACCCGGCTCTCCCTTTTCCATTAAATGAATTTTTTTCTATCAGTACGACACTTATAAAATGAATCTCCATAACAAATTTAAAATACGTCCAGAGATTTTCTATCCTCCCAGAGATATGTATTAAGAAGTTTTTAGTATGTATGGGGGGCGACATACCTCCTCTTTTAATAACTCACATTTTTTCCATGAGCAATTGATACATTTTGTATACACAACTCCATACCAAGTTCCAGTATTCTTCCACAAACACTTCCAGAGATATGTGGCAAGAAAAAATCGATTTGTACAGTAATTGCCACGCCCCTTTTTCTTGTAACCCTAATCTTCTTCCATCAATTTAAAATTGATTTTACATACTCCAGTACCAAGTCCCAGTACTTTACCAGGAACACCTCTAGAGATATGCAGTATAAAACAGTAAATTTGTACGGCAGGTACCATGCCCCATTTTCGAATAATACAAATTTTTCTCCATGAGTATGGAATTAATTTTGTATACACATCTCGGTGCCGAGTTCCAGTCCTCTGCAATAAATAACTCCAGAGATATGCAGCATAGAAAAATCAATTTGCATGGGAGTTGCCACACCACCTATTCCAATAACTCTCATTTTTCTCCATGAGCATGGTATTAGTTTCACATATGTACATACATATCGTCAATGTTTTTGCAAAACCGCCCATCGACCAGTTGCAAAACCGCCAAAATTGCCGTTGTGGCAAAAATGATATTTGGTAACCCTGAACTCCAGGCATCGAGATTTATGCATAAAAATCGTTAAATCGTTATTAAAGCAACAGATTTGTAAAATAATAGCTAGAGAAAATAGCGCCTCTCAAGGCAACGCCTTCAAAGTAAAACCGTTTTTCGCTCTCCTGTAAAATTTGAGCGCCGTAAGATTGGCGGTTTTGCAATTGGACGATGGGCGGTTTTGCAAAAACATCAACGATATGTATTTCCATACCAAGCTTGAGTACTTTATCCCAAACAATTGAAGAGATATGCAATATGAAACTTTCAGTCTGTATGGGAGGTGCTACGCCTCTTTTCCAAAACCGTCCATTTTTCTCCGTGAGTATGAATATGATTTCACACAGTGTTGGCAAAATGTTAATCTGATTAACGATTAAAAATTAACGATTAAAATGTTAATCGCGTTTGACGAGTAAAATTAGTTAGTCGTAATCAACAGCACGATTAACGATAAAATTTTTTTAATCGTTAATCGCTGGCTGCGATTACGATTAATTAATTTTAATCATTAATCGTTAATCCAATTAAAAATAAAATCTGATTAAGTTGTCTAGTTTGTCCGAATTTGAAACCAAACACCAGTTATAGTTATTATCTTGTGTTTTACGCTTATAAAAAGCACATAATATAAAAAAAATATAATTATTGTTATTAGTAATACATAATCTGGGAACTTTTACAAACCTAGTTTGTAATTAATGAAAATGAACACCAAATTGTTCAGATTGATGAGGAAACCCGACTTAGCCATACCGAAATAACTTGCTTTGTGTGCACAGGAAAATTCCAGCATAAATTAATTAATCACCAAACCCACTTTATCAAATTAAGAGTTAATGATTAAGAATTAATTTTTTCAATCGCGGTTACGATTATCTGTTTAGTCAGATTAAAATTAACCATGGTTAACTGTAATCAGATTGAATTTAACGAATTAACTAATTGATTAAAAAATCAATCGATTAATGCCAACATTGATTTCACATACATATCTCAATACCAAGTTCCAGTTCTCTCCCACCAATACTTCCCGAGATATGTATGTAATATGAAAATTCCAATTTGTATGGGAGGGGCCTTGAGTTATCGGAATTACTTTCAGTATAAGACTATCCTTGCGAAATCCGTAGTAAGTGTACCAAATTTCGTTCTGATCGGGAAACCGGTTAAGGAAGTAGACTATTTTTCAATCCAGGTTATTTCCTTCTCTAACGGCGGTTTAACACGGGTTTTTGTCAAGACTGGGCCAAAGCCGAATATTTTTTCATCATGCGACTGTGCTACCAAGTTACACCAAATTTTATGTTACTAACACTATGCGACAGTCAAAATCGGGATGGGATGAAACCATCGGGAAATGTTATATCGGTGAAAAACAAGTTATACGTGGCCCGGCGTTTCGCTGGGTCACGTCTAGGAATCGAGATAGATCGATTTGAAGTTAGTAACTATCATATAGGGGAAATTGTCACCTTTGGTGGTCTTTTTTTGACATAACTCGAGAACCGCTAGTCCGATTTTGCTCAAACAAATTTAAGAAATTTTAAAAATTGCAATTCCTTTAATCTGTTCATATAACGTTTTTCTATATAATCAACAGTTTTGCCGGTAAAAATAAATGTATGAAGAAAAAAAATATTTTTTGCCTAAAATATTAAGTTTTTATAATTACCTGTAATAATTTTTAATTTTACGTGTTAATAATAAATATTATCCAAATTCATTGAAACATAAAATCAATATTCTTGTCAAAATGAGATACCTTCACTTAATTGTGAATAAAAGCGAAACGCGTCCATCGATTTTCATGATCTATGTCTCATTTTCCTTAAAGGTTATGTGACTTTGCGTGAAAGTAATACGACTTGCCTTTTTTCCGTTTTGGATTTTTTATGAATTTAAAAAATAAAAGAATTTAATATTTTAGGCAAAAAATTTAATTTAATTTTTTTAAATTTGTTTGAGCAAAATCGGACTAGTGGTTCTCGAGTTATGTCAAAAAAAATACCACCAAAGGTGACAATTTCCCCTATATGATAGTTACTAACTTCAAATCGATATATCTCGATTCCTAGACGTGACCCAACTTCTTTTTTACCGATATAACTTTCCCCAGTAGTTTGAACCCTTCCCGATCACTGACCCCTACCATTTGTCTCACAGTGTAATATGTGTTCTAAAAGTGAAACAAATCTGATCATAAATATGATTTTTTAAGATAGCTCTCAATCCCTGCGCCACCTATCGGAAGACAAACACACTGATCCTTCTAAAAACTTTTGCACAAAACAACAATCATTCAATGCGATTTTAAAATCTGGGAGAAAATGGTTGCCAATTGAATGATTCTTGCAATTTTATATGTGTATAAATTTAGGTGTATAAAATTCAATTACCTTATAATAAGTGGTTCCAGAGATAACCGATATGAGAATTTCAGTTTGTGTGGCCAAAATCTACCACTCTTCGCCGTAAGTACGGTATTGACAGCATATGTTGCTGTGTCAAATTTCGGGACGTTGACATAAGCGGTCTAATCGGGATTAATATTTTTGGATTAGAGGAAGCTAAATCCTTTATATCGGTGTATGTTTCATTGAAATCGAGCGAACGGTGCCTTCAAAAAAGGGATTGAAAAATTTTCTTGTGACGTATTTATATATAGATCAACCAATACTTCTAGGGTTGCCAGATTTTTTATGCGCGAAATCAGTACGTTAGACTTTTTCATGGTAAAAAAATCAGTACTTTTCAGTACATTTTTCTTCAAAGCAAAATTATGAATGTAAGTGTCAGATAATACTTTAAAACGACAGAAAAGTTGTTTTTAACAATATTTTGGTATATAAATAAATATAGTTTATAAGAAAAGTGTTATTAATTTTAACATGAGTGTACACATCATTATACACAGTATTTTATATTTACGAAATTTTTGGATAGCAATAATGAGATCATTTCCATCTTCAGTGTTTAAATAGTCAAAGAATTCTATATTGTTCATTTTAAAATTACTTTTAATATGAAGTTCACTTAAATTTTGTTTAATTAGAAGCCGGTTTCTTTCTTTGCGCCAGGAAGAAAACTTTATACTTAAGATCCTTTCAGTTCCTTCGTTTGATTGTGGTATTGAAAAAAATAACAAAATTACATATTTTTTCAAACTGTGGAAAAGTAACACTATTTAAAGACTTCATCTATAATTCCTCATGGCTTAAATTCATTTTTTCAACTACGCGAAAACTTTGAAAGGCTAAGAATTCGCTTAAAAAGAATATCTAACTCTATATCTTGTATGCAAAACTCTCTTACAACGTGAGTAAATTGTGAAAAAATAATTGTAAGTTATAGGCAAAAGCCATTCGAATATTCAAGTTTGTTGTTATTAAACTGAAAGTTATTTTCGATATTCTTTTTAAATAGTTAAACCTCCAACATATCGAGGACTCATATTCAATACCCTCTATCTGAATTTTTCACAAAAATCAGATTCTAATATAAAAATCCACCTAAGACTTAACTATCCTCGGTGATGTTAATGCTGCCCTTGTATCACGCTTGACAGAAGAATTTACTTTGAAATTGCGAAGTCAGAATTAACACCAGTGATGACAAATAAGACCCAGATGGGTTCTAACATCACAAAGTTATTTTTGTGAAAATTGCAGATAGAGGCTATTGAATATAAGATATTACGTTTGTTCCACAAGCTACTTGTAGAAAACCTCGAGCAAAGTCCAAACTGTGAGCGTATATCAAAGAAACTCTAAAACTTACTTGTGGAACGCGCATGTGTAACTCGAATTACTTCGAATAGCTTGTGGAACAAAAATATTATCGCAACTAGTACGTAACGACCCGGCGATATGCCCATAAAACGATTGATGTTTTTTATACCCGAGTGCACTTGTGCACAAGGGTATTATAACTTTGTTCACATAACGGTTGTTTGTAACAGGCAAAACGAATCGAGATAGATATAGATAAATGCATACATAAGGACGGATGATATTGAAAATGGGCAAAATCGGACAATAACCACGCCTACCTCCCATATAACGGTAATTTTCAGAAATACGAAAACTGCGATATTTTAGTAACTACTGAAGATTGTTCACTCAAAATTGATATTTACAATAAGTTTTAGACGAAAAATAAGATTATTATGAATTTTTTGAAAATGGGCGTAGCCACGCCCACTTATGGTTACATGTATCTTGGTAACCGCTGCACCAATTTCTTCCAAACTTGCCACAGTTGTGGGCCTTGCTACAACATACCAAATGGCTGAAAATTTCTAAAATCGGACAATAACCACGCCCACATCCCATAGGACGGTAATTTAGAGAAATACGAAATCTTCGATAAATCAGTAAATATTTAAGCTAATTTATTCAAAATTGACGCTTGCGACAATCCTTTACCAAGAAATACTCTTATGATAAAATTTTAGAAAATGGAGGCGTGGCACCGCCCACTTATGATCACATATATGTATCTCGGTAACCTTCTACGAATTTGTACCAAACTCGGTATGGTTATTGTGCTTGCCACATAAAAGCAAAAAATTATTGAAATCGGACTAAAATTACGGCCAATTTTCATATAATGGTAAATTTCAGAAATGCTTGAATCTTCAATATTTCGAAATTTAAGGACGCTAATTTACTCAAAATTGATACACCACGGTTTACCATGTAGCGGAAGCTTTCGGAAAGGTGAAAAACATATATTTAATACTTGCGCCGGGTATTTAACGTTCGGGTCCGCCCGAACTTAGACTTTCTTACTTGTTTTGTATTAATTTCTTGGGCATATCAAACATTATCTGAAACATGTCAACTATAATTAAATTAGTTTCTTCTTACTTCTTACAGTACAGTTTAAGGAAGTTACAACGTTATGTAAAAACCTTAAGAAAATCTTAAAGTTTTTTGTTTGAATTGAAAATTCAGTACAAATCAGTACAAATTTTGAAAAATCAGAACATTAGCGTACTGATTGAAGAAATGAATAAAATCAGTACAAGAGTTGAAGAATCGGTACTGTACTGATAAAATCAGTACGTCTAGCAACCGTAAATACTTCCCATATATCAAATGAGTTTTTCATAAAAGAAACCAAAAACAAAATCATTCGAGCCATTTTCGAGCATTTTGGTAATAAAAAAAATGTACCAATTTTTTCAACAATTTTTTGCCTCAAAATTAACCCCAAAATAAGCCAATATTTACCGTTGTTTCTACGACAGAAACCGAATTGGTTATTTACAAAAATAAATATGTCGATAGGCTTGGAATTATATCTTTGAAACGCAATAACTTTCTTTGAAATCGCTCCATTAGTTCTCGTGCAATAAGCGTGAAGCTCTAAAAATTACAACTACAACATTTGAGCATAGCCTCCATATCGAAACGTAAAAGCATAGACAGACGGAAACGTTGATCCGGATTAACGGCGCAATTCTTCTTCTTCTTCTTCTTTGGCGCTGTAACCGCCTAAGTGATTTTGGCCGAGTTCAGAAAAGCACGCCAGTCGTTTCTCTTCTGTGCCAACTGACTCCTATTGGAAACACCAAGTGAAGCCAAGTCCTTCTTCACCTGATCTTTCTGTCGCAGTGGGGGCCTCCCTCTTCCTCTGCTACCACCAGCGGGTCTAGAGTTGAATACTTTCAGAGCTGGAGCGTCGGTGTCCATTCGAACGACATGACCAAGCCAGTGGAGCCGCTGTATTTTAATTCGCTGCACTATGTCCATATCGTTGTAAAGCTCATACGTTCCATCGTCTGCGGTACTCGCCGTCGCCAACGCCCAAAGGCCGCAAAATCTTTTCTCGAATACTCCAAGAGCCACCTCATCAGATACTGTCATTGTCCATGCTTCTGCGCCATATATGTACATGCACGGGCATGATGAGTGACTTTTAGAGTGTGGTTTTCGTACGTTTAGAGAGGACTTTACTCCTGAATTTGCCTACTCAGTCCAAAGTAGCACTTGTTTGCAAGAGTGATTCTGCGTTGGTTTCAATGCTGACATTATTATCGGTGTTAATGCTGGTTCCCAAGTAAACGAAATTCCCTACTTTCTCGAAATATTAACTGTCAACAGTGACGTGGGTGCCAAGGCGCGAATGTGCTGACTGTTTGTTTGATGACAGGAGATACTTCGTCTTGTCCTCGTTTACCACCAGACCCACTCGCTTTGCTTCCTTATCCAACTTGGAATATGCAGAACAGACTTCGCGGTTTTTAATACCGATGATATCCATGTGGCAACAGAGATATCTGACAGCTCTACTTACTACTAACGTTCGCCTGTCAGGCGTCAAGAGGGCGTGAAACTCAGCCTTGCAAGGTCACTGTACAATGTGCGTCTGCTAACAACCTCGTACAGCGCTAAACTGAGTTGGCTTCGCGTTCCTGAAATATCGCGAGAAAACCGAATTCGTTCCGCCTCACAGGCGAACGTTAGTATTCTAGGGTGAATGGTGTATGTATATACGGACATGCGAGTAACGATATTACTATGTGAGTAACGATTCGGTACTTCGAGTCAGGGATTGTACCCGTCACCCAGTAACGAATACATACGGTTTGCATCAGCGCTAATCACTTAAATCCCTTTAAAAAGAAAACTAATACGTAACGAGAAGTATTTTTATACCCGAGCGCACTTGTGCACAAGGGTATTATAACTTTGTTCACATAACGGTTGTTTGTAACAGGCAAAACGAATCGAGATAGATATAGACGAATGTATACATAAATGATCAGGATGAAAAGAGAAATCGATTAAGCGGTGACTGTCTGTCCGTCCGTCCGTCCGTCCGCCTGTGCACACGATAACTCGAGTGGTACGTGTACTTCTTTCAGGCGTAGGACGGATGGTATTGAAAATGGGCAAAATCGGACAATAACCACGCCTACCTCCCCTCAGAAACACGAAAACTGCGATATTAATCACTCAAAACTGATATTTACAATAACTTTTAGACGAAAAATAAGAATATTATAAATTTTTGCAAATGGGCGTAGCCACGCCCACTTATAGTTACATGTGTATATCTTGGCAACCGCTGTACCGATTTCTTCCAAACTTAGCACAGTTGTTCGCCTTGGTACAGCATACCAAATGGCCGATTTTTAAAATCGGACAATAGCCACGCGCACATTCCATATAAGGGTAATTTAGAGAAATACGAAATCTTCGATAAATCAGTAAATATTAAAGCTAACTTATTCAAAATTGATGCTCGCAACAATTCTTTACCAAGAAATACGTTTATGGTTAAATTTTGGAAAATGGGCGTGGCACCGCCCACTTATGACCACATATATGTATATCGGTAACCGTTCTATCAATTTGTACCAAACTCGGTATTTTTATTGTTCTTGCGACATAAAAGCAAAACGTTGAAAATTATTGAAGTCGGACCAAAATTGCGGCCGCTTTTCATATAACGGTAAATTTCAGAAATGCTTGAAACTGCAATATTTCGAAATTTAAAGACGCTAATTTACTCAAAATTCATACACCCCGGCTTACCGTGTAGGGGTAGCTTTCGGAAAGGTGAAAAACATGTATTTAATACTTGCGCCGGGTATTTAATGTTCGGCTCTGCCCGAACTTAGACTTTCTTACTTGTTAAAATACATTTTGAAAATTTTTCTAATTGATACTAAAAGATATAATAAGATGATATCTACATTTAATAAATTTTCAGATATTTATTTGAGAAAAAAATACTTCTTTGTATTTATTTTCGGTTGTGAAGCTAAGAGGAGCGATACGTATAATTAATCACATAAATGTAAGTTCAATTGAATCTCTTTTCCGATTTGTGTTATCACTCTTAAAAATTTAAGTTCAGCTCAATAAAAGAATTTCCGGACAACACCACTCCGTAACTGCCAAAATGTACAAATCTGTACAAATGTACAAATCATGTGATCCCTGCTTTACAAAAAACTTTTTAAAATTCCATTAAAAAATTGTTGAAAATTCGAATTAAATCGAATTTGCATCACCAAATTTCGAATCGAATAATCGAATGGTTGGGCAATGTTCGAAATTCGGAAAAAATCGAATTTCAGCCCCCACTACCCATTCCTACCATTGCACAACTAGATGGTAAGCTTATTATTGATAAAAATATAACAAAATGTAATGATGAATTTTTTAATGTGCAAAATTGTAAAACAGAAATTATAAATACATATTATAAATTGAACAAAGTACATGTTTATCAGAAATTTTAAATAGAAATCAAGGAAAATGTAAGAAAATAAAAAAAAGAAATTTCCAAATTGAAGTAATAAAACCAGCAGCACTATTGCTTTCAGGAGAAAATATTGTAGAAAATCAAACTTTATCGGGAAGATATTTAGTAACATTCGAAAATAATTCTGTAATAATAAAACCTATGAAAATATTGAAACAAAAATTTGGTAATTTTTATTTGCATGGAATTCAAAAAACCGCATAAAACTGCCAATCAAAACGAAAATATAGACATTCAAGAAAATGCATACAAAGTTATATTAAATAAAATAGAACAAGTAAGAGCAGCGCTGTCTTCGGCTATGCCGAAAGCTTTATACCTTTCATGAACAGCATAGATTTTGACGATTTTCTCAGTAGACTTTGTATTATCTATATATATAAAAATGAAATGATTTTCGTATGACCGCGATGCCTGACCAAACGGCTGAACCGATTTCAATTCTGTAAAAAGTACTATTTTGGACCTTCTGTGTGGAAGGTTTTTCGATTAAAAAAAATTTGAAACTTTTTGTTGTTGTTGCCGAAAAATTTAGAATGCTGAGACGTCACGATTTCACAATTTCATACAGTTTTCTGTACATTGAATGTCTCTTTGTTTCATATGTCGAATTGTTTCATATTTGGAACATATATCAGCACCATGAACATAAATATTTCTACCAAAAATTTGCTGGCTAGGTGGCGCTGGGGTCAAGATATTCCTAAAAATTGCATTTACTTGCCGATTTGGCTCATATTTAGAATACAATTGAGCCAATTGAAAAGAGATATTTGGGATTATCCTTACACGATAGGTGGCCCTGTGGCCGAGATATCCCTAAAAATTGTTTTTCGCTAAGAGAAGGATAGATATCTACTATATATTTGTGGAACTATGTATGTAGGTATGTGTGTGCCAGGTTGAAGCCTAAACGGACGGACAGAATCGAACGAAACTTTGACAGAGTATTACCATGACACCTAGGTCTATAATAGGGAGAAAAAAAATTGGGATTCGACAAGGGGGCGTGGCACCTCACCTAGGCGTGAAATTTTTTATTAGCTGTAACTTGGGAACCATAAGACCCACGAACTTGAAATTTGGTATGCAGACACACCTACGGTAGGTGCTTATAGTAAGGTGTATATGAATAAGTTTATAAAAGGGGGCGTGGCACATCCCGTAGACGTGTAATTTTTTATAAGCTATAACTTCGAAATCATAAGTCACATGAACTTTGAATTTGGTATGCAGACATATCTATGGTAGGTGCTTATAATACGGTATATATAAATGAGTTTGTAAAAGGGGGGCGTGGCACATCCCATAGGACTATTTTATCAGCTATCACTCCGCAACTATAAGCCACATGAACTTGAAATTTGGTATGCAGTCATATATGTATATGGTAGGTGCTTATAGTATGGTATAAATAAATGAGTTTGTATAAGTGGGCGTGGCACATCCAATAGGCGTGGAATATTTTATCAGCTATAAGACCGAAACTTTAAGTCATATGAACTTGAAATTTGTTATTCAGTCATACATATGGTAGGTGCTTATAGTAGGGTATATATAAATGAGGTTGTAAAAGTGGGCGTGGCACATCCCATAGGAATATTTTATCAGCTATAATTCCGGAACTATAAGCCACAAGAACTTTAAAATCGGTATGAAGACATGACTATGGTAGGTGCTTGCAGTAAGGTATATATAAATGGGTTTGTAAAAGGGGGTGTGGCACATCCCATAGGCGTGGAAATTTTTATCAGCTATAATTTCACAACCATAAGTCACATGAAATTGAAATTAGATATGCAGACATATCTGCGGTAGGTGCTTAGAGTAGCCTGTATATACATGAGTTTGTAAAAAGGGGCGTGGCACATCCCATAGGCGTGGACCCTTTTAACAACTACAACTTGGGAACCATAAGTCCCAAGAACTTGAAATTTAGTATGCAGACATATCAATGGTAGGTGCTTATATATAAATGGGTGCGTAGAAGGGGGCGTGGCACATCCCATACGCGTGGAAAATTTTATCAGCTATAATTTCAAAACCATAAGTCAAATGAAATTGAAATTTGGCACGCAAACGTATCTGTGGTAGATGCTTATAGTAGGGTATCTTAATATATAAATATCTCGGTCACTGTGTTCGTTTACGCTAATCTCCGATACCGCTTAACCGATTTCAATTAAATTTTGTGTTTGTGTGTTTTTGGTGTAAATACTCATAGAGATAAATTGTGGTTATCGGGAAAGGAGGCGTGGCACTTCCCATACACATCAAATTTTTCATATTGCATATCTCTGGAAGTGTTCATGGAAGAGTACTGGAGCTTGGTATGTACAAGTTATATAAAATCAGTCGGGTGGTCATGAAGAAACGTTGAAGCTATTGGAAAAAAGGGGCGTGGCACCTCCCATGGTAGATTATTCGAAAATGGTATAGAGATATATGAAATCAATCCCATGCTCTTAGAGAAAATTGGGGCTATTTGAAAAGCGGACGTGAGGCCTTTCAAACGCACTGAAACTATTACGTATCTTTGTATGCATGTACAGTTTTGCTAAGTTATTTAAGACGACAAATATGCATTCTGGCAACCACCAAACCGTAATATTAGAAGACAAATTCGTCACTAAAAATCATGAACGTGAACTGTGGTGAAAATGTTGGACCAAAATGTTTCAATACAAAAAATTTATTTTGGGCGGGACGAAGTTCGCCGGGTCTGCTAGTTATTTATAAAATAGCTTACGAAATTTATCGGTTTTAGCTGTCCAAATAAAGGGGTTTTACAGTAAAATCCCATATCTGAACAATCAGTTGTATGGAGGCAATAAATATGATATAGTGACCCGATCTTTGTTCATTTTTCTGTAAACTTCCCGTTTATAATGAGTGAAAATAGTGCGAAATTTCATGTTTCTAGCTGTATATATGGAGGAGTTATAACAAAGAATCTCATATCTGAACAATCAGTTGTATGGAGGCTATAGGTTATAGCGACCCGATCTTCGTAATTTTCACTGTAAGTATTCTTTTGATAATGGATGGAAATATTGCGAAATTTCATGTTTCCCGCTGCATAAATGAAGGGGTTTAAATCGCATATCTGAACAATCAGTTGTATTGAAGCTATATGTAATAGTGACCCGATCTTTGTAATTTTCACTGTAAGTAAAATTTCATGTTCTTAGCTGCATAAATGGAGGAGTTATAACGAAAATTCTCATATCTGAACAATCAGTTGTATGGGAGCTATATGTTATAGTGGTCCGATTCTTCCGGTTCCGACAAATGATTAATACATTATAAAAATACATCCACCTACCGAATTTCATCCGGATATCTCGAAAACTGACTTGCAAAAAAAACTTGCATACAAACACACGGACAGACGGACATGGCTAAATCGACTCAGCTCGACGTTCTGATCATTTAAGTATACATTTTAATGGGTCTATCTCTTCTTATTCGGTACTTACAAACGAGTAAAATTATAATTGGGTAATATTCCAAGCGACATTATAGAAAACTCAGTAGAGAGTATTCTAGGACGCACGAAAATCGCGATTAAAAGCAAGGGAGTCTCTACAATCCTATTGGCATCAACCTTCAACAATCTCAAAACAGAAAAGTTCAAAACTGAGTGAATAGATTCGCCTTACGTTTTTGCTGTGAATCGCTTGTTTCTTGTTTAAGCTTAGCTTTTCTGTATACAAGGCTTCATTCCTGGGATAATAAGGACCAATTGCTGAAAATTTCAAAGCAATCCGATTATTATTAAAAGAGTTATGCTACTGTAAAACTATGTTCACATATCAATATTATCTCAATCAAAGCTCGTTTTTTAATCACCCCGTTTACACAGGCAAATCTCAGATTATTAGCCGTCAAATTTGTTGTGCTTGTTATTCTCACATCTCAAGGAAAAGTTATGTTTCTTCTCTGTGCCACCGTGATCACGTTATTCTGCTATAATAAGCAATATAAATATATTTTAACTTAACATTTTATTAAAAATACCTTTACAAACCTCTTTTACTTTCTAGCGTACATTTTTGTTTACTTTTACATTTGGCATTTCTCCTCTCTTTCGCAAAAACAATCGATAAAACTAGGATGGACACCGAAAAGTTATCGGTTAAATCTGAGATTATTTAATAATTACAGATTAACAAGGGACGAATTTTATATGGCTAATCTCTTGTTATAATTACAGATTAGGGTGTTAAGCTCGAAAATGAGGATAATCTACTTATATGTGAACCTAGTATAAGTAATAAACTTTCGTACATGCACTCCGGTTTGATCGCCAGTGTATGTATGTATGTAACTTTTACACAACCTAGAAGAAGTCATTTATGCATACTTTACTCAAAGATTCTTTTTGTATAATGCTTACTGCAAATAAGCTATATGTATACAATTTTTATTTATTGCCAATTCAACTGCCAACGCGAATGAATGACACCAATTGGAGAATTGAAAACATTTTAATGGTCTCCTCGAACTTTTTGATAGGACGCCTTGTGGAATTTAAATGTAAACAACATTAGAAGAGACTACTTGTAGATATGTATGTAAGTTTTTATGTAAGCATAAGCAAGTAGCTTGGCGCCACAAAGGCGTGGTTTAATAATAAATTCAATGAAATTCCATTATAATGAAGATTAATATTGTTGATTGTGTTGATTTTGCTAAATGATTTCTGTTTGTGTATCCTCATATTTTCGTAAAGCTCATTGGTTTTATTGCAATTCTTTATAAATGTTTGAATAAGCATACATTAATATACATATATATTTTATAAATTGATTTAAGCCTAGAGACACCGTGGAGTTAACCCTTAAATGCTCACGGTATCTTTAAAGATATAACCATACAACCATGATTGAATCGATTTCACGCTTCCTCTGCATCACATGATTGAATTTACTGGTTGTTTCTTTAAAGATACAGTGAGCGCTTCTCCCTTATTTACGTTGCGATTGAATTTGGTTTTGCGTGCTTGATATTCTTTAATATTTCGCTTTTATTTGCCACTTGCGCTTCATCTGTTGAGTGAGGAGGTTTACTTGGTGGTTTTCTAATAATAAATTCGCGATGGAAGAAAATTTTTGCCGTAGGAAAGCCAAAATGACTGATGACGAAATATGCGAATTACTTTGTAATAGCATTTCTTACGATCCCTGCAAAAAATTGTGCGACAAATCTCTAAAGAGAGTATTCCGAGATTACTCTCAATCGGGTACAATTGGGCATTAATTAGTGCCAACTAATCTCATTCGGGTACTAATGGAGGTTAATTAGTCTCGACTCATCCCTTATGGGTATAATTGGAGATCAATTAGTCCCCAACTCATCTCTAACGGGTACTATTAACTATTTAATGATATGTACGCACTTAGTAAATGAAATTGCATGTGCGGCGTTGGCACACAGAGAGAGTATTCGCCTAACAAAACTGAGCGACCGGTTCGAATCTCAGCTGGCGCAAATTTTTATTTTTTAAAAGTGAATAGTTGCTTTTTATACCCGTTCGGGTATAAAGATGAACAATTAGACTCTTCATAGGACATGCTCGAACAAAAGCGAACAGTTCATTCCATATAAAGAGATCAAATGTGGTATTAGTCGCATGTTCCTTTGTGATTGCTCCCGGAGTCATCCCGGATTAGTCGCCTTTTTGGCAGGGATGTTCCTTTGCGATTGCTCCCGGAGCCTTTTTGGCAGTGATAGTACCGACGATGAGAGTGATATTGACGATATCTTTGAGACTATTCCAAATAAAATTAAGGGTAATAAAAAAGATGTAGAAATGCAGTTAGTTCTTGATGAACACGAAACAGTGAATGAGACGGACAAGGACATTGACCTAGACGCGTCCATTCACGATTCATTTCTGGATATGATATCAGATGATAATGATACAGAAAAATTGAATACAGATATTGATTATAATCCGTCTACTTCTAGTAGTGTACATAAAACTAAAAGTCCTCGGGATTTATTCCAGTCAGAATTTCAGGGAATTCGCGTCAACCCCAAATCCTCTGATTTTGAAAGAATTATATGGAAGAAAGGCAATTTACAACTTCACCAAGAGCAGGTACTATTTCAGGGAGATATTAGTCTTCCGAATGATATAGCGTCTTTGGTAACTCCATACCAGATATGGTGCTATTTATTCCCACAATCGTTGGAAGAACATATAGTTGAAGAAACTTTAAAATATGTTGGAGTGAATGAGACTTTCTCTTTTGATATATTTGATTTACGCAAATTCATTGGAATACTTTTTTATATGACGTATTACAATCTTTCAAGTTCTCACGATTATTGATCTGAATCAAACAGTCGATCTGTATCTGTCATAAACAATCTAATGAATAGGAGACGATTTCAAAAAATACGGGAGGTGATCCATTTCAATGAAAAAGATGAGCAGCCTCCTTTCGACGATCCGGGTCGCGATAGGCTCTATCTTATTAGACGCGTCGTAGATATGCTCAATAAGACTTTCGGAAGTGTTCCTAAATTGGAGAGATTATGTGTAGATGAACATATGTGTTCCACAAAAATTGGGAGCAACACGAAACAATGCTTGCCAAATAAACCAAAGAAGTGGGGGTTTAAGTTTTATGTTTTATGCGATACTTCTGGATATGCTTACAAATTTGAATTACACAGCGGATAAGCGGAGAAACCTCTTCAAGCAGAACCTGATCTTCGGCCATCCGCAAATATAGTAGTGCGGTTAGTGCGCGAAGTCCCTCGTTTTAAAAATTATATACTTTTTTTTTGACAATTACTAGTACATTTACGAACCCAGGGTATCCTTTCCGTCGGAACAATTAAGCGTAACAGAATTAAAAATTGTAAGCCCCCTGAAGAAAAAACCATGATAAAATTTGAACGTGGTACCAGTCAAGAATATGTCTCGAATATATGTGGCATCGATGTGACATCCCTTAGCTGGAAAGATAACCGAGTAGTAAATTTGGTGTCTACCTATGTTGAAATGAAACTGTTGGTGCATTCAATACAAACCGCATCAGAGACTTTGTCAGTGAAAAAGTTTGACAAAAAACATAAAACCATCAAAATGATTCCCTGCCCGCAGATTATTAAAGATTATAATAGTCATATGGGTGGGGTGGACCTTATGGATAGCATGATGGGTCGCCATAAGATCACAATGAAAAGTCGAAAGTGGACTATTCGGGTGTTCTACCACCTTTTGGATATGACATGTGCCAATTCCTGGATACTTTATAAAAGAATTAATTGAGATCGGTCAGATTTTAAAAATATTAGATTAATCGATTTTAAGTTGGAAATAGCTGATGCACTAATTCAAAGAAACTCCTAATCGTGGACGGCCAACTTTGGAAACGCAGTTCAAGGAAAAGCGATGCAAGCCAAATTCAAGTGTAGCGCCTCCGAGGGATGTCAGATTAGACGGAACTGATCACTGGACTACGATGGATAAAAAAGGAAGATGCAAGTTTCCAAATTGCTCAGAACAGACACGGATGTATTGCAGCAAATGTAAGGTAAATCTTTGTTTAACAGCTGAAAAAAACTGTTTTATAACTACCATCATTTCATTTTCCGTCCGTCCGTCTGTCCGTCCGTCTGTGCACACGATAACTCGAGTAAAAATTAAGATATCTTAACGAAACTTGGTACGTGTACTTCTTTCAGGCGTAGGACGGATGGTATTGAAAATGGGCAAAATCGGACAATAACCACGCCTACCTCCCATATAACGGTAATTTTCAGAAACACGAAAACTGCGATATTAATCACTCAAAATTGATATTTACAATAACTTTTAGACGAAAAATAAGAATATTATAAATTTTTGAAAAATGGGCGTAGCCACGCCCACTTATAGTTACATGTGTATATCTTGGCAACCGCTGCACCGATTTCTTCCAAACTTAGCACAGTTGTTCGCCTTGGTACAGCATACCAAATGGCCGAAAATTTTTAAAATCGGACAATAATCACGCCCACATTCCATATAAGGGTAATTTAGAGAAATACGAAATCTTCGATAAATCAGTAAATATTAAAGCTAACTTATTCAAAATTTATGCTCGCTACAATTCTTTACCAAGAAATACGTTTATGCTTAAATTTTGGAAAATGGGCGTGGCACCGCCCACTTATGACCACATATATGTATATCGGTAACCGTTCTATCAATTTGTACCAAACTCGGTATTTTTATTGTTCTTGCCACATAAAAGCAAAACATTGAAAATTATTGAAATCGGACTAAAATTACGGCCGCTCTTCATATAACGGTAAATTTCACAAATGCTTGAAACTGCAATATTTCGAAATTTAAAAATGCTAATTTACTCAAAATTGATACACCCCGGCTTACCATGTAGGGGTAGCTTTCGGAAAGGTGAAAAACATGTATTTAATACTTG
>NW_023458564.1:10349012-10351087 GCF_013731165.1 Rhagoletis pomonella | reverse complement strand
ATGTTAAGCGAAACCTTTTTCAAATTAAATGAAACCTTTTTCAGATTCAGTGAGACTTTATTCAAATTAAATGAGAACTTTTTCAGATTCAATGAAACTTTATTTAAATTAAATGAAACTTTTTTCAAATTAAATGAAACTTTATTCAAATGAAATGGTAACTAGGCAAATCATATAATTTATTCATTTTATAAAACTTCAAATATCTCTGTTTTCGGAAGTACATGTAAAGGATAATGTGAAAAGGAAAAGAGAACATGAGAGACATGTCCCATGTCAAAATTATTCTTGAACCGAAGTTGAATGTTGCCGTGATTAGACTGTGCTCTAATCCATAGAGTTTGCCAAATTTTAAATTTCGCTTAAGCGAGTGAGTGAGAAGGGAGAGTATTTGTACTTTATTTCCCTCTTCTCCCTTAAGAAAATAATAGTTGACAGCTTTGAATTCGTGTAGCAACAGTAAAAATATTCTCCCAGTTAAACATCATAATCGGGAGTTAAGGCTCTGTTACGTATGTGTTTTTACGTAGAAATCATAAACCAACAGACTTCTACGTATGTAATGCTGTGCGTTGGGTAACAGCTTACACGCGAAGCTCATTTAACAGATTCCTTATGTGACTACTCTCAAGCAATGCCAAGTATGCATAACAGAGCCTTTAGTGTTAGCCAGACATGGTGCAAACGGCTCTTAATAGGTTAAGTTGATTTCCTGTTCCTTAATTTAAAAATGTTTAATACTTAATTTGAATAAAGTTTCATTTAATTTGAAAAACGTTTCATTTGGTTTGAATAAAGTTTCATTGAATCCGAAAAAGGTTTCATTTAATTTGAAAAAGGTTTCGCTTCATCTGAAAAAGGTTTTAATTAATTTGAAAAAGGTTTCGCTTAACCTGAAAAAGGTTTCATTTAATTTGAAAAAAGCTCCATTTAAGCTGAAAATGCTATATACATTTTCTTCATATGCATAGCGGTTGAGAAACCAGTTTTGATATTTTAAAGACAAAATCGCAATTCACGCAGCTTGTTGGTGGCCCAAATTACAGAAGAGTAAACAACAGACTTCTACGTATGTAATGCAGTGCATTGGTTAACAGCTTACACGCGAAGCTCATTTATATAACAGATTCCTTATGTGACAACTCTCAAGCAATGCCAAGTATGCATAACAGAGCCTTTAGTGTTAGCCAGACATGGTGCAAACGGCTCCTAATAGGTTAAGTTGATTTCCTGTTCCTTAATTTAAAAATGTTTAATACTTAATTTGAAAGAAGTTTCATTTAATTTGAAAAAAGTTTAATTTGGTTTGAATAAAGTTTCATTGAATCTGAAAAAAGCCTCATTTAATTTGAATAAAGTTTCATTGAATCCGAAAAAGGTTTCATTTAATTTGAAAAAGGTTTCGCTTCATCTGAAAAAGGTTTCAATTAATTTGAAAAAGGTTTCGCTTAACCTGAAAAAGGTTTCATTTAATTTGAAAAAAGTTTAATTTAAACTGAAAATGCTATACATCTGCAGAAGAATGCTTCAAAAATTAGTCCGGCGGGATCATTCTAGCCGGTAAAACGTAGCCGAGCCGATTGCAACGTAATCGATCAAAAGCAAGACGAAGACGACGGATAGAGTAATAAAATCGCAATCAGAGACGTTGTCGTCCGCAGACGAATCGTTCGTGTTGCCTATTGTTCGTGATACATAATAAGGCCGTTAGTACTCTACGGTTAAAAAAATCAACAGATCAACTGTTGTTTGAGTTCCCTGCAAACCATTTTTTCAGAGTATTCTGCATTGTAAAGAAATTTTAAAGAATTCTTTAAGATTTAATTCGATTTTTTGCCGAATTTTCTAAAATGAAAGAACCCGGCAAACCATTTTTTCAGAGTATTCTGCATTGTAAAGAAATTTTAAAGAATTCGATAAGATTTAATTCGATTTTTTGCCGAATTTTCTAAAATGAAATAAATTACGCACACTTCCATTCTTTTACGAAATTTCGGAAGAAGATCTGTGAAGCAACGAAAATAATGCTGCTATGTGAAGAATATCTTTCAGAATTTTTCCAGAATTTTCTTTAT
>NW_023458564.1:10348822-10349002 GCF_013731165.1 Rhagoletis pomonella | reverse complement strand
ACACTTCCATTCTTTTATGAAATTTCGGAAAAAAATCTGTGAAGCAACGAAAATAATGGTGCTATGTGAATAATATCTTTCAGAATTTTTTCAGAATTTTCTTTATTTTTCGTACAGAAATTTCTTTACGAGTTCGTGTCAACCACTTCATATAATTTTCTTTGAAAATTCGTAAAAAAA
>NW_023458564.1:10347453-10348722 GCF_013731165.1 Rhagoletis pomonella | reverse complement strand
TCATTTCTGTAACGATTTTTTTTACGAATTTTCAAAGAAAATTATATCAAGTGGTTGACACGAACTCGTAAAGAAATTTCTGTACGAAAAATAAAGAAAATTCTGAAAGATATTCTTCACATAGCACCATTATTTTTGTTGCTTCACAGATTTTCTTCCGAAATTTCATAAAAGAATGGAAGTGTGCGTAATTTATTTCATTTTAGAAAATTCGGCAAAAAATCGAATTAAATCTTAACGAATTCTTTAAAATTTCTTTACAATGCAGAATACTCTGAAAAAATGGTTTGCAGGGAACTCAAACAACTGTTCACGTGTTGATTTTTTTAACCGTAGAGTACTAACGGCCATATTATGTATCACGAACAATAGGCAACACGAACGATTCGTCTGCAGACGACAACGTCTCTGATTGCGATTTTATTACTCTATCCGTCGTCTTCGTCTTGCTTTTGATCGATGGCGTTGCAATCGACTCGGTTGCGTTTTACCGGCTAAAATGATGCCGCCGGACTAATTTTTGAAGCATTCTTCTGCAGATGTAATATTCGTCGAATTGACGACTACCACTCTCATTTTACTAATTTTCTCTTTATTGTGTGGTGCGATTACGGTCAAATTTTTTGTACGGTTAGCGCTGTGTTTTTTTTTTTTTTGACTAAAGGAGGCTGTTTTTTTTGCCTTGACAGCTTCTCAAAGCAAGTTGAGACTTATGTCTACTGCTCAAAAGAAATTTTTAATAAAAAGTATAGCTGGTTTTAATATTAGTACGAATATAATTTATTTTTTGCCTTATATTGATAGCGTTTGTGAAGTCCACGAGAAAAAATATTTTTTTTTTGATACGCTTATACAAAACACATAACACCGAGCGAAGCCGGTGAAGCTTTCAAATTGCTGTAGCTATGTATATGGAAGTGTTCATACAGCAAGCTTTTTCATAAGCGTTTTGGAGCTGAAAGCAAAGCAGTTTTTGATTTTGAATTTTCGATTTAATTTTTCAGCTACATGACACTGCTGCAAACAAAAAAACAAACTATTCAAATAAAAAGGAATTCTACAACTAATCTTTTGAATAAAATTGAGCAAATATTTTTGCCGCTTTTCATTGACGGTAAGTTTTGTGGTACCTTTGCAGCCGAGTCCATGAGAAAAGCTCCGCTTCGCTTCGTTCAGTGTGAACTCGGCTCGACTTTCGGTGTGAACGCGCCCTAAAATAGGAGCGTATATAACATTTTTAAGCTAAAAAAACGCAAAAAAACTTCATAA
>NW_023458564.1:10338653-10347353 GCF_013731165.1 Rhagoletis pomonella | reverse complement strand
AAAAAAATCGTTACAGAAATGAGATACTCCTAACGATTTCCTTAAGATTTCGGGAACTTTAGTTTGCAGGGTTACTGAAGACTGAAATTGCTATGTGTGTGATTGCTAAATCAAAAATCATCAAATTTCATTTTGTTATTCAGTTAGGTATACCTTATCTTCTACCAAATTTACAGTACTTTTAGGCATTTTGTTTATATTAGGTTTTTTTGTCATGTCCATTCTACGTTTATGCATTTCATTTTGGGTCCTTAATAAAATATTGAACAGAAAAACTCTGCGCCTAACTGAGATGAACAACTCCTTTGGTGTTACAGCATCTATTTTGGGCCTTATTACATCAAGAATGACGGTATATTGTTGAAATACCCATCTTTCTTTGCTAAAATGGCAAGAGATACTCTTTACTACTTACTTATGCGTGTTGATTAGAGAGGTGTTTCTTGGCAAAAGAAAGCGTTCCACACCAAAAGAATTTCCACACTGAAATCATGCAAGTAAATTCAAAGATGTTGATAACTATCTCGACAGTCCAGATTGGTTATTTTTCACTAAAAATGCTAGCTATCGAGATTTCTTTTGGCTGAATTCAGAAGAATGTAATTTTGGTTTTTAATTATCTGACTCCATTTAAGCCCAATATTGTGCCTTCCGAGTCTGAGATAGGTGTCGTTCAATTGCTTAAACGAACATAAGACGATTCGGTTTTACATTAACTTTAACATTTACCAATACTGCTTTTGGGTTTAGTCTTAGTTAGTGTTGTTTCTTAGACTAAACGTTGTTTTAATACCATAATTTTCAGTATTTTTATTTGATATAAGTACTTACATAAATATGTGGCCGATTTGCCACGGAAACCACTTCACTTCGGGGTTCCTGCATTTTTAGGCATTTCTCCAAAATACTAATAAATGCATTTACTTGATAAACTGTTAAAAGAAATGGCGCTTCCTAACCCCAGAAAGTTAAAAACCTAATATGCACCTAACATTGCTATATGTAGTTGTGAAACAATCGCAATTTTTTTTGCAGTTGTACAAAATCATTCACAAATTGAAAGAAAATATGTATCCTTGTTGATTTTTATTTGTTGCATCACTTACTTTTGCGTAATTTTGTATCACTCTACAGTTAATCCTTGTTGCATAATTGGAAAATTTCAAGTGATTATATAGTTATGGATCGGAGTGTACATACATAGTACAAAAGTATATACGTACCAAACACTAACACATTGTGGACAGATACGCCACTTCAGCTAACTTGGTTACAATGGGGCGAGAATAAAAATTACAATAACTCTGTCTGGGTACTCCCCAGTAAAAAAATATGCATTAAGTAGCCAGTAACCCAATTTCTGAGAGTACGACAACGTCTGCTCTCAGAGAAATATGCAAATAGTACGCAGACGCTTACCTTGCAAGTTATACTTGTTCGAGCGATCATCCCAGAACCAACAAATTTTGGAATTTTTTAATAAAACGTAGTACATGAGCTATTTTAGGCCTGAGAACGATGGAGAAGTGATCAAAAAAATTTTAGTCGCATTGGGCTTTCTAGGGTGGGCCGTTGCAAAAACGCAACGTTGGGAGAATCCACTACTATTACCTTGGGCGAGACAATATACTAAAAAAGTTTGAAAAATACTCTGTTTAGGCAATTAAAATCTAAACTTTATTTTATAAAAATTAGAAATTTAGTTTGTGTTAAATTAATAATTAATATTATTTAAATATGTAATAAATAATACATTTTTATGCTGCTTTGTGATAATCATCAAAACATTTGGCATGGAATGCAAGATTGCACCATTCATCTGACGCAGAGTTTTTTGTTTTGTAATAAGGTAATGACAGGTATGCTGGCTGACAGAAAGAACGCCCGAAAATTTTACCAGAGAGTTAGGCGACTTAGGGAAAGTCTCAAAACCAGGGCGAACTCCTGTAAGAACAACCTTGGGGACCTAGTAACCGATGTCAGGATCATACATTTTGTCTCGTTCGTTTGGCGATTCTACCGAACCGATTTCAAAAGCAAGAACACCATTGGAGAGATAATTTTCTGTAGATTTTCTGTAGCATCACTTGTGATAAAGACGAACACGAGCCCCCAGTCGGGATGTTCTACACCTTACTATGACGAGGTTACACGTCTTTAAATCAACAAAGCTGCTGGACCTGATGACCTGCCAGCTGAGCTAATCAAGTACGGCGGCGAGGGTATTAGCCCCGTACGTGCACTCATCAGCTCTTTATGGAATTTAAGTGTGCTCTGCTCAATCCACAAGAAAGGCGACCCCGCCGTACGCGCCAACTACCGTGGCATCAGGCTTCTAAACATAGGTTACAAGGTCTTATCGAGCGTATGCTGTGTAAGACTGAAGCCCACCGTCAACGAACTGATTGGGCCTATCAGTGTGGCTTTAGACCTGGCACATCCACCATAGATCAACAATACGCCAACTCTCGGAGAAGACCGGCGAGGAAAGGATCGACACTCACCATCTATTTGTCCACTTTAAAGCTGCTTTCGACAGCACTAAAATGAGTTAAATATAAGCTGCGATGTCTGAATTCGGCATCCCCTCAAAACTCATACGGCTGTGTAAAATGACGTTGAGTAATACCACCAGCTCGGTCAGAATTGGGAAAGACCTCTCTGAGCCCTTTGCAACCAAACCCTTCATGTAATTTCTTTAATCTTATGGGGAAGATAATAAGAGATGCAGAACTGAACCGCTCAGGAAAAATTTTTTACAAGACATCGACATCATCGGTAACAAGAACTGCGAAGTCTGTTCTGCCTTTTCCGAGTTGGATGAGGAAGCAAAGCGATTGGGTATCGTGATCAACGAGGACTAGACGAAGTATTTCCTGTCATCAAACAAACAGTCAGCTCATTCGCGCCTTGGTACCCACGTTACTGTTGACAGTTATAATTTCGAGAAAGTGGAGAATTTAGTTTATTTGGGAACGAGGCGGCTCTTGGAGTGTTCGAGAGAAAGATTTTTCGGAAGATTTACGGGCCTTTACGCGTTGGCGACGCCGAGTACCGCATACGTTGGAACGATGAGCTGTATGAGCTTTACAACGACATAGACATAGTGCATCGAATTAAAATACATCGGCTAAGCTGGCTTGACCATGTCGTTCGAATGGACCCCGACGCTCCAGCTTTGAAGTATAGAACTCGGAACCCGCTAGTGGTAGGAAGAGCGAGTCCCCCACTGCGATGGAAAGATCAAGTGAAGAAGGACTTGGCTTCATTTGGCACAGCGCCAAATAAAAATGAGAAGAATGAGGCAATGAATCTTCTACGTAGTTAGGGAAGTGCTGTTTATTTTGCGCTATTGCATTAACGGTGGTAGCAGCGGATCGTCTAAACGTTGCGTTTTCGCAACACTTTTATTTACACATACCCCAGACGCAGTAGGTAAAACTTTTTTGGTGGATATATGCACAGGAAGTTAATTTGGCTTTTTCATCATATTTAAGTTCATATGAAGAAAAAAAATATTATCCGTGTCACCATTGCAGTCATTTCAAAATTGGTCCAAATTTGGCCCTATTTTTTACATGGAAGGAGAAAACACTAATTGCAAGTCAAAGCTTTTTTTTACCAAATTAGTAAAATATAAAGGCCAAGCTACCATTTGGCATAATCTATTGTGAGATTTCTGCAGCTTATCTATTTTTAAAAACTATTTAGTTCTGCTGCTGCGAAAACGCAACGATGGTACCAAATGGGTTGAATGGCATTAAATTTTCATCTGAAATTGGCCCTTGGGCCCATTGTGATGCCACTATTAACGAGCTCTAGTTTCTTTTCTTTAGTTCCCCATATGAAAGAATCATGTCGTTGTAGTTCATGGATGTCCACAGAGTCGAGATCAGCTAAACACCGAAAGAAATATTCAATAAAAATAGCAAGTCTTGGCCTTGCCAAAGCGGGGCACTGGCTGAGATAGTGCTCTACATTCTCCGCCTTCTCGTCTCTGCAGGCACGACAGAAATCGTTAGCGTGGTAACCCAATCGCCTACCATGCGCTCCCATTAGGCAATGTCCTGCAATGATACCGACAACTATGCTAATAATGGGACGATCGATTTTAATGAGAGAGTTGGATCTTTTCTCATTAATATCTGACCAGATCTGTTTAGTAGCGGAACAAGTTGGTTCTTTCGCCCATCGTTCGTTGCCCAATTCAATTACACAAGATTTCAGTCGCTGCTTACACGAAGACAGATGGACGCCTGCATCGTGCGCAAAAATTACTGAGCGTAGGTCAGTTCCCCCTTCGCAAGCTCGTCTGCCGCGTAGTTTCCGGTATTTTACTGTGCCCACGTTAATGGTAACTTTCGCGGCAAGCTCCTTTATGGTACTTCTGAAGCAAAAACTTGGGCTGGTATAATTTAGCTTATGTAGGGTGCCCAGAATTTTTGAACGACTGAACCTAAGGTCTCCATGGTTGAGCCGTAAAGGGCGGTAGGAAGAAAATTCAATTCAATTTGATAAGACGATGTATCTTATATTTCATAAAGTTCGCTTAGCGTTTGGAGACTCCTGCCCGTTTCTCTGAGTGTAAGGTAGTTAGCATAAGCTATGACATGCAGCAGGTATTTTGCAGTCTCAGAATAATTAAGTTTACTGTAATGCTCCAGAGTAGGGGGGCGTTGGGGAACTCCTCCTTGAGGGCTACCTCTCGTTGCATGCCCGGTTATGGACGCGCCCCAACTCTGATGAGATAGTTTTTTCTCAGGAAGAAGCCGTATAAGTTCCACCAGAGGCCGCTCCAGTGCCACTTCAAAAAGTGGCCCCACAATGGAATCTGGAAGAATATTGTTAAAGGCGCCCTGTATATCAAGAAAGATACCTAAGGTAAATTCCTTAAAGGCAACTCCTTTTTAAATTTTGGACACAATTCCGTTTAGCGCCGTGGCCACAGAACTGCCTTTAGAATAAGCATATTGACACTCCGACACCTCCTCTGAAGAACGGTGCTGTCGGATATGGGCGTCGAGAAGTCTTTCTGGAGTCTAGCCGACATTACTTCGTCGTAAATTTTTGCCCATGAATGAGAGTGTCGGAAAAAAACATGCAAATGTTAAAAGTTTTTTTTTACAATTCATTTATCAAGATGAAGAATTTCACAAATTCACAAGATTTTGAAACTGTAATAGAATATTCTAAAATCGACGAAAAAAAACCTTCCCATCAATATCGTTCCGAATTTCAAAAGTTGATTCATAAAGTTTTCAGCTTCGCCGGATCAGTGGAAGATCGACCTATCTCGGCAGCCGGTTCGAAAACGCCCTATCTCAGAAAACCTGTCAAAACGCCTTATTTCAGAATTTGTTTCAAAAAAGTCCTATCTCGGAATTTAGTTGAAGAACGCCCTATCTCAGAATTTGGTTCAAAAATGCCCTATCTCAACTGAAAACATGTTGAGAGCAACTTAAAAGTATGGGGGTGAAAACCATCTACATATATACTTCAACGTTTTCACATATCCCGGATTTGAACTTTCATACAGGAACTGCCTATAGTTTGACACAAAAAACGATTCTTTCTTGGAACCGGTACCTCGAGTGCTACACGTTTTTTTATGGTAATCAGGCCACCAGTTCTTTAAATCAGTAACATCAGTGTATCAGATTTGCTTCACAGTAAATGGTTGCATTTTCCTGGAGTTCAATATTAAGTCCTTATATTCTTCTCGGGTAAGAAATCGATCATGTTTTCTGAAATTTCGTTCGCAAGGCAAAAACGAATGGCCTCTTATTGAAGAATGAGAGATTTTTTTTTAATCCCTTGGTAGCCTGTAATGCTAAAAAGAAACGAATAAAGTTAACTAATCTAATGAAATTTTAAAGCAGGTCGGCAGAAAATACGTCAATCAAAATTTACCACAAAACTTTTCGATAAAAATTACATTGATCGTTTACCAACTCTCTGAAGCCTGTTTTTTAGACGATATCAGCATTATAACTATTTTTGATTGGAAGCGTCGCTTATTTTTTATGCCAATTATGGGCCTTCTTTTAACGAAAGCAATGCTGTGTTTAACCGAATTCACAAAAAGGAGAAGGCTATCAATTCGTCGAAATCTTCATTTGTATGTATGTTTCCTTATAACATTGGATCACGTTAACCGATTTCTATAAGATGGTACCACAGAGGTGGTTCTATACTAATTTGGTTTAGACCCGTTCATTGGATCATGATCTGTTTTTTGCTTTAAAACTACTTGTTTAAATCTATGTTTTAATTTTGATCAATTAACTGTTACTTTTGAAAAACGATAAAAAACCCTAAAATCAAAGATTTTATTTTAGTAAGGATTAAAAAATATTGCTACCTATTTCCAGTACATAATTACTTATTATAGTTAAGACTTAGTATGTACATACATACGTTAGAAAAACAAATTTTTTTTGCGCTAGTATACGATAGCCTTCAATCTTTGGTATATTTTGTATTTTGTTCAACCCAACACCAAAAAATAAAAAAACAAAATTTTTTTTTATAATAGCGGTCGCCCCTCGGCAGGCAGTGGCAAGCCTACGAGTGTATTTCTGCCATGAAAAACAGCTTCTCATAAAAATACAATCGCCGTTCGGAGTCGGCGTAAATCTCTAGGTCCCTCCCTTTATGTGACAACATCAAGGCGCACACCACAAATTGGAGGGGAAGCTCGGCCAAATACTAACGTATATTATTAATCGCTCTTCGTACCTCGTCATAGACTCAATCATCGTTGACTGGGAGCTCGGGTTCGTCTGCTGTATTCCCACCATAATTTAAGTACGCTCTCGATATCGGTCACTAGGTCGCCATGGTTGTGCTTACAGGAGTTCGTCCTGGTCTTGAAACCTTCCGTAAGTCGCCTAACTCTCTGATAAAATTTTCGGGCGTTTTTCCTGCCGGCCAGCATTTCTAGCTCTTCGCACTGACGTCTTTCGGCTTCTCTCTTCGTATTGCGGCAAACAAGTCTCGCTTCCCTTTTCAGTTTCCTATAGCGGTCCCACATAGCGCGCGTTACGCCCGATCGCAGCGTCGCCCTGTAGCCGGTATCTTTTTTCTCTGCAGCTTCTTGACACTCCTATCGTACCAGTTGTTCTTTCGGGTCCGGTGAAACCGACATGTCTGTCAAGGTAGCACTTTTTTCGAAATTATTTCCTTGCATTGTTGGGCGCACAATTTTTTCTGCACAGAGGCGGCTGCGTATCTTGGCTGCAACAAGATAGTGGTCCGAGTCGATGTTTGGCCCTCGGAGTGTACGTACGTATAAAATACAGGAAGCGTGCCTATCGTCAACACAAAATGGTTGATTGGGTTTCTGGTTTTTCGATCTAGAGATAGCCATGTAGCTTGATGGATCGGGCCCGGCAAAGTCAATCAGCCTCAATTCGTTATCGGACGTTTCGGCGTGGAAGCTAAATTTTCTGACAGTGGCGCCAAAGATCCCCTCCTTGCCCACCGTGGAATTGAAATTGCCAAGCACGAGTTTTATATCGTGTCGGAGCAGCGCTATATGTACGCTCCAAGCGTTCATGGAAGAGATCCTTGGACGCCTCGTCCTTCTCTTCCGTCGGGGCATGGCGGCCGCAGTAGAGCGATATGTTGAAGGATCTTGCTTTGATGCGGATTGTGGCTAGATGTTCATCCACCGGGGTGAACGCCAGTACTCGGCGACGGAGTCTCTCTCACACCACAAATCCAACACCGAATTTGCGCCGCTTTACGTGACAACTGTAGTAGCCGTCGCAAGGCTCCATGCTCCATGCTTATCAACCAGCCGGGCAAAGGCATCTTTCCCATTAACGGGTGTTTGGTAGCGACCCAGAGGATACGTGGATATAAATATCCGGGCGTTTTGAGCTGTGATTTGAACCATACCCACAAGAATCACTTTTGACCACTTCCAGGTGAACGGTACTAAAAAGCTTTTCCCGCTTACGTGGACTTCTGCGCACGGAACCATCCTCCAAACAAAACTGAATACTATAAAATTTTCTAAAAATATGAATAAAAGGTTTGAAATTTTTACGAATTTTTTTAAATATTTGTAAATTTTATAAAAAACGTGAAACTTTGATTCATATGGTTTATATTAAAGAATGAACTATATTTTCATAAAAAGTTAATAAAATAATTTGCTAATGAAAATAATTGTGAATATTGCTGTATGCTAACTTTTAACTCCGCTGTGTATCTCATATAATTTATTACAAACCAACTTAATATAAAATTTAGCGAGCAGTTTTTTCGCAATGTGGAGATATGAATGTATGAATGGACTTCGTCAGGAATAATGAATAAATAAATAAAAAATGTTTGTCCTTTTTTCTTTTAAGTTAGCATTGACTATTTCAATTTTCTGAGTCTAATGCTCATTTCACATTTCTAATTACAGCCCAGCAGCACCAGCGCCGGCGGATAGTTATAGACTTCAGTGCATTACCACAAAACAAAGTAAAAGCAACTGTAACAACAACACTCTGGAATACTTTTACGTGAGCACAGCCAGTGAACTGCCAAACGCAACGTTTACATGTTTTTTACGTAACCCACGTCAATTTGATTATTACAATACTATCGACGGACACCATAACGATCCATACGACCCCCAGAACCTGAACCACTGCAACAATAGTAACAGCCCCAACATCTACAGCCATAATCAGTCGACGAGTC
>NW_023458564.1:10309335-10338643 GCF_013731165.1 Rhagoletis pomonella | reverse complement strand
TTTTTTTCTAAGTGTACTTACATATAAAACAGGAGCAGTAAAAAATCGACAAAAAAGCACTAAACTAAACCTAACATTCCGAGGCCAGAGCAAAAAAATAATTATTAAATCTCGCCTCAAACAGTCTAACGTGGTCACACTGGTGACCAAACACTACGTCTTGAGATTCATTCTAGCCTAATATGTGAAATAGCAATATATGTACATACCTATGAATGTATGTAAGGTACTGCCAACGTCGTTATTGCCGATTCAAAACCCTTCCAGCCTATTTTTTGCATTCTTGCATTCCTCTCAGTAGATAGTATGTAGTTGCCAACAAACCACCACACACATTCGTCGATACATCTATACATTCAAACCAATAGTATAACGATACTCGTAATAATAACAATAAAGGCAAATAAATAAAACACCGGTCGAGTCACTAGCTGCTTTATGAGATGATGATGATGATGACTCGGTTCGCTCGTTGGAGCAGTTCGGCTGGAATCGTTGTGGGTCTGTTGAATGCGGCAACCGCGCTCCAAGTGGATGTACATACATACATACATACATACACACATACATATGTACGACGAGCTCTTTGGAGCTTACTATTCACGTTTCCATCGAATATTTTTCGTAACTTCACGTCAGTCAGACGGAAGCGATTCAAGCGAGCGAACGAACAATTTGTTGAAAACGGTATGTGGAGCGCGCCCCAACCAAAAAATAAATACGCTAACGACACATAGCCATAGTACACGTGCAACAACAATTTCAAAACCGCCATATTCATAAAAGCCGGCTATAGTGAAAAAAAAGAAATATCTGGTAGTGACGCCAACCATCCAACAAAAAAAGTGCTGCGTTGTTTTAAGCGATTTTCTTTTCGTTAACATTTTTGTGTTGATACGAATATTTCTCCAGAATTGGAAGTGCAGTGCTTTTGTTGTTTCGTTTTTTGCAGACAGGACGTTTCATTTGTTTAATGGTCAGTATTAATGCCTATATGCATATGTAGTAGGTAATAGCTATATAATAACATACTAGTAGTACAATCAGATGTACATACCTACATGTGTATATATTTAACTTTGTTATTGCTTTGGTGAGGTTGATGCAGTTATATGCGGATAATATGTTTATTTGATTTGATTATTTCTTTAACGTGATTTATGTTTAGAATACAAATTTATGGAATAAAAGTATCTACATACATACTTCCATACATATACCTACATACAATTCGACATAAAGTGATTTTAAAAAGTGATTGCTGGTTAAGTGGTGAAAGGTGTGTAGGTAGGCACAGTGGCCGCATATAGCGCGTGGCTCCAATGATTTTAGGTACATATGTATGTATGTGCGAAAGTGTTTGCCAATTTCTAATGTGCGCCTTGAATGTACTGATGTATGTATGTAGTACATATGTACATACATACATTAGACTGCCTCACGCAACATACAAAATAATCGAATATATTTTACAACACCTACCCAAATACAAGGTGACCTAAAATAAATGATCATATTGGAAGAAGAAAGAACATTTCGTGGCCCGGGTAAAAGATTGTCGTATTAGGAAATCGCGATTTAAGTTTGAAACGGGGTATCAGTGCACTTAAGCTGAACCAGACCAAAACTCATCGGAAAAAGTTAGGAGGGGTATCAATCGACTCGTTTTAACGCCAATAACAACAATAATCCGATAGTGGAAATTAACATTCTTAATTAATTTAAAAACCCTTGCACTTTTCGTACTTGGTTTTGGTGAATTTCGCGAATATACATAAATGGTGTGAATGAACACAACTTAACACGTATTAATTATTTTCGCGAAATTGCACAACAATCTTGTCAGGTTAATATAAATAAGATGGAGGAAAATCGGTGCTGCTACCTTGTCTGTTATTTACTAGCATATTTATATTGTTTGCATTTCAATTTTAAAAGCATCCAAAATATGCACAAGAAACGTAATATACTTTTGACAAAAGAATGGGGAGTTCCGTTTCTTTTTTTCGGCAAAACAAAAGGAGAATTCTACTTAGTTAGGGTTATAATCCCTAAGCGCGGCCGCAGGCCGCCTACGCACAAAGGAGTTGGATGCAAAATACTTTTAATAATTTTAATAGAGTGGCAGCACCAATTTTCCGCCATGCTTTTGTAAATAACTTGACAAGATTGTTGTGCGGACTCAGTTTGGTTTGCCATTTCATAATGAACAGACTTACTCCGGAACAACGGTTGGAAATCGTGGAAATTTAGTACCAAAATAATGGTTCGGTTCGCGCGACGCATCGCGCGCTGTGTCCAATATTCGGTCGACATAATCGCCCAGCAGTGTCGGTAAATCGAGCAACCATGGATCGGTTTCGCACCACGTTTACTCTAGTAGATAATGCGCAACCTCAGAGATGCCGCACAGCGCGCACCGAAGACGCTATTGCAGTTGTGGAGCAGAGTATTGAAGAAGACCCGAATGAGTCCATCCGCCATCGCGCGCAACAATTGGAGCTGTGCCCATCCACTTTATGGAAGATTTTGCAGAAGGATCTTGATTTGAAGGCTTACAAAATCCAACTCGTGCAAGAATTGAAGCCGAAGGACCATCAAGCGCGTTGCACGTTCGGTGAATGGGCCCAAAACGAGATGGCCACCGATCCCGATTTTCACAAGAAAATTTTGCTCAGCAATGAAGCTCACTTTTGGTTGAATAAGTACGTTAATAAACAAAACTGTCTTATTTGGAGTAATGATAATCTACAAGCTATTGTTGAGAAGCCGTTACATCCTCAAAAAGTCACTGTTTGGTGTGCTCTATGGGCAGAGTGAATCATTGGTCCATATTTCTTCAAAAATGAAGCCGCCCATAATGTCATACAGTCAATGGGGAACGCTATAGAGCCATGATTAATGACTTTTTCGTGCTTGAATTGGAGGATGTTGATGTGAACGACCTTTGGGTCCAACAAGACGGCGCAACATGCCATACAGCCAACGAAACAATCAATTTATTGAAGGCAACTTTTGGGGAGCGCATTATCTCGCGTCGTAGGCATCCAATATCGTGCGATTTAACACCGCTGGACTATTTTGTGTGGGGTTATGGGAAGTCGCTTGTCTACGCAGATAAGCTCGAGACGATTGACGGCTTGGAAGATAATATTCGGCGCGTTATTGCTGACATACGGCCCCAATTGTTGCAAAAAGTGGTCGAAAATTGGGCCTCTCGGCTGGAATTCATTCGAGCCATTTTTAAAACATAATGGCAAACCCTTATCTTAATAATAAAGCTGAATTCTTGGCCATAACATTAAACTATATGCGTTTTAATTCTTCTTGAAAACCACATATCTAAAAAAACAGCCTTTACAATTTCGCAAAAATGTTCACTTAATACGTCACAAGTGTATAAGTAGTAATTTGTGTGTGTTAAGTTGTATTCATTTACTTCATTTTTTTGCGTGAAATTCATGAAAACAAGGCGCGAAAATGCAATAGTTTTTTGTAAATGACTTTCATTAGTTAAATAAAGTTAATTTACGCTCTCGGATTATTATTATTGGCATTAAAACGCCTCGATTGACACCGCTCTCGAATTTTTTCATAAATTTTTGGCCTGGTTACGCTAAAGTGCACTTTTACTTTGGATGGCAATTTCTAAAAAAATGTTTATTATTTTTTTATGAAAAATATAACTTATTTTCTAAAAAAATATGTATGTTAATAAAAATTTCAAAATTTGTAGAACATTATAAAAATTCAACGAATTTGAATAAATATTCATCACAATTTGAAACATTTTCATCAGATATTCTAGAATTGTTTCGAGTATGCTGTTTTGAAGCCCATTAAATTTTAGTATAATAAAGTACAGGAGAAGCTTGGACTTGCCGTTGATTTTTGGCAATTTTTTGTTCGGGCATTTTCTTCCATACACAGTATGTTGAAAAATTTTTTTTGTATGGAGAAAATAAGCAACACCTTCCACAGATTTACCAAATATCATAAGTCCTAGCTACGTAAAATTTATACTTTGAATTGACTAGGTTACAAAACTGCATACCTACTCAGAGTGTTTTTAAGAAATCTTATTAAAAAGCTCAAAATTTAGATGAAACTTTGTCGAATTTTGGTAACTTTTATACTAAGTTTCAAATTCTGACTTACATGGCCCTTGTTAGAGAACGAGCCACACTTTCATAAAAGGGAATAAACATTAAATAATCGAAAGGGGAATAGACGCCACTCAATCTACAGCTGATGTTTTTCATATCCACGATTTTTTTGAGGGTATTACTATTATTTTTTATAATTTCATTAATTATATTATTATATTATTAATACGGATGCTGGCTATGTTTATGACCCACTTCTGTTCTATGTCCTTTGTGATAACGAAAGTGCTGCTTCGTTTGTACGAAAAATAGTTTTTGGGCCAGAGTACAGGGAGAGTCTTAATAAATGAATAAATAAAACACTGAAAATCGAGACTTAATCGGTTCAAATTTAAAAAAATCGGGACATTTATACGTCCCGACTTTTAAAAAATATTCACCGGGACCATTTTCTCAAAATCGGTACTGTCCCGCAGAAATCGGTACGAATGGTCACCGTAGGCATACGACAAAATGTGATAAATATTAGTACAAAATAAACGATACTTTTTACTCAATATCCTAGAAACTAGAGCAGATATCCAAAAAATTATAGCGCCATTTGAAAGATCATGATTAGCTTAGTATGACTACATTGTTTACTCAATTGCTAGTAAATTACCTATACAATTTTAGCGAATATCTCGAAAACTAAAGCAAATATCCCAAAACACCAATAGCAAGATCTTATTTTAGAATATATAGCTGTAAATATAACTAAAAATCTTAAAAATGGTGCTTATGCAAATCTCAATTAAGCAGGCTGCAAAGCGAACTCTCCTGTATTTCGCTGGAGAGGGCTTTCGCAATGTTAAGGCCTTATCATCTAGGAACAGGGTTAAGCTTGGCTCCCACCTACCTCTAGTTCCGCTCACTAGAGACGATATGCATAGACTAATAGTTTTAAAAAGAAAATTTAAGGCTAATAAATACAGCAAAGCGACCTGAAGCACCTCTATTATGGAGAGATATGTCCTGGGAACCTTGCCAATCATCTTCCAAGCGGAAGTGTATGACATCAGTCTGCGTGCTGAGGTCAACCTTCGCAAGAATTATCGAAGTGAAAAGATCATAATTTTAAGTGATAGTCAGACGACATTTAAGGCTTTCTCTCATCCCTCGAGGTCAAATCCTCAGTGATCCTAGAGTGTGTAAAGAATCCAAAGCGAGAGAAAGAATCTCACGCAGCAGGGAGAGAAGCACATGGCATCTATGGCCAAGAGAGGTGCACACACACACTCCCTACCCGGCATATATATACACCAGGACTAATGGTTGCAATGATTTATCAGTCTATCTAATGAATCAACAAGAGGATCATGGACTAGTAAAATACCTTTCGACCAGAATATCCGTTCCGTGAATTAAGATGTGGGCGAAGATTTAACAACATCAAGCAGGCGACGTGCGACACAATTGGCCCTTTCAATACGGATTTGAAGATGTACCCGTAAAAAATTAACATCTGCCATCCTGAGTCTTAATAACAAAATGGTGGTCGCCATATTAAGCTTTTATTGGTCTGATAATAGGCGTGTACTTCCATGGAAAAAGTTTTGGGTTTAGTCCCACGTTTCTACTGCAGGTCATCGTGCATGTGACGCTTTTACGCTTCTCTAAGACATTTGTCTTCCAGCTCAGTTTGGTGTCTAATACGATGGCTAGGTACTTCAGTGCTAGGGAATTGTAGGAGTTCCTCCATTGAGATAATGGATTCTGATCTGTGTTCTTCTCGCTTCCTTGCGAAACGGCATCAGTTATGTTTTGTTCAGATTGACACTAACAGGTCTATTCTGCGCTGGTAATAAAAAGTTTGTAACTGGTAAATAAAGTTCCTGTCAATTTTTAAACCCTTTTCGCATTCTGTGTATTCTTGTAACCGGTAAATTTTGTTACTATCTCATAAGCTGGTAACAAAGTATTGCCCCGTGAAATATGCAATGCCAGAATTTGCACAATTCTTCATAGCTGAATTGCTGAATATTTTAACTGCATTACCAACGTTCCTAGAATCGCGGTGACAAGAACTGGTAACATTTTTTGGTAATAAAATTTTCCGGTTACAAAATCTTCGGTAACGTGCAGAATAGACCTGTAAATCGCTTAGGCGGTTACAGCGCTAATGAATAAGAAGGCAGGTAGTAAGACCACTTTGAAGGCGTCCGAGTGTGACTCGAATAGAGCTCCTCCTAAATATTCGGTAATCGTTGGAGGTAATAAACCTGTAATATTTTAAAATCTTAGCGTCCATATTTTCAAAACTTTTTTTTCAGATCTTTCGAGCGTTAATTTATTTATTGCCTAGAATCAATTAATAAAAAAAAACTCGAAATGCAAGTTTCTTTTCATGAAAGACTTAACTATCACAAAAACTTCCGACAGTGTCCAGATAACGAATCACATGTAGGCCTAAAAAATATTAAAGAAAGTCAATATTGATGATAGAATGAAATACCTTTTCCTGGTACCTTGAACACGAAAGTGGTGAATTTAGGGCTGCGCTCTTAAGATTTCCATGAAAACTGTAATGAAAAGTTGCGGGGATTTGTATTAAAAATGCGTGTATTTAAAAGGTGTTGACAGTTTTTTTTTGTTAAACTTGTGATGCATCGAAGAGATTGTAAAAAAGCTAAAAATTGTATAAAAAGAACCCCGATTTTAATTTATTTTAATTTTTAAAGCTTGTGTAAAAATTTTTCGTGTAAGCCAATTTTTCGTAAAGCATCCTTATATACTACATACATATGGTCGCTAATATGCACACATTTGTATGTAGGTATGTGTGCATATACATACCTTACGTAGTACCGGCTTATGTGGCAAACACATATTTCGTCGACTTTTCGCCAAGTTCACACCGCACTGAAAAAAAATTTATGGCTAAGTGATATATCCTCTCCTTCGCGGCCAACATCGTTATTGTATGTGCGACAATACCTACATTATATCCCGTCAGAGTCAAAAGTTAGTACACACCCTGTTCGAATATATTATTCACGATTATTTTTATGAAACAATTTTTAAATATTTTTTTTTTTTAATAAAAATATAGTTTATTATTTAACAAAAACCATATAAATCAATGTTTCATACTTTATACAAAATTCACACAAATTAAAAACATTTTCATCAAAACTTCAAACTTCTTATTCAGAATGTTTAGAAAATTTTCGAGCATGCAGTTTTGTAGCCCATTTAATTTTAGTACAATAAAGTGTATGTTTTAAGTCACTAAATATTACCGTTGATTTTTTAGAATTTTTTTTGGTGGAGGGGGTTGCGCATTTTCTTCCATATAACGCATTATCAAAATCTATTTTTATATGGAAGAAAATGAGCAAAAGCCTCCACGAAAAATTTCTCAAAAATCAAGGGTTATTTTGGAAAAATTCTGAATAACAAATTTGAAATTTTTATGAACGATTTTTGAATTTTTGTGAATTTTATATAAACTTTTTCATAAAAAATGTATGCTAACTTTTGACTCTAACTGTACGTGCTGCACCGTTACCAGATTTAAATGTAAATTCAATTTGCCACTTCTTGCCCAACAACCTCCGGCGTTACGAGCACTAAAGGCGGCATGCTCGAAGAGCTGGATAGTCATACACATTTGTTTTTACTACATAAGCAAACCAGAGCATAACGTTGTATTGACAGTGGTGATGAGGGTGGTCAGGAGCTGACTGTGTTTTGTAAACAACCGAAATACATTTGCATAATATTTATAAAATTTTAGAAATTTTGAAAATATGAAGGAAATTCAGCAAAGTAATTTAATTGGTTGAAAGCAAACATTTTGCTTCAGAAATAAAAGCTACTGAAATAGCAGTAACACCAGCATAGCTGATGTAGGCAGAAAAGTGCATCTATAGTATAAATACTATACTTATGTAGATATTTGTTCATGTGTTCCAGAACAGTGTTAAGTGATCATAAAATTGAGGATAACGATGAAACTAATTGAACTTCAGCTAAATACATATTTATTTCCGATAATACGAAGTGCCACTGCTTAAGCAAAACATTGCGCAGAAATTTTTCGATACTTCGAAGTCTGTCATGTGTCTGAGAGTGTTCCACTGCGGCTTTGTTGCTTTTAGCTCCGGTATAGACTGCTTTATGTCAGGTGGCGTTGTTTCTATGTTCTTGTTTGGAAATGTTTCCTCGAAATGCCCTTTCCACCTGTTAGACTGGGCATCTCTCTCAGTAAATAGTTCGTCGTACTGGTTTATGATTGGGTAGGTTGAACTGGATCATTTTGCTTGTTGAGGGCCTGCCATCTTTAAGTCGCGCTAGAATAAGTTTACCTCATGGTGGGCACACGATGTTTGATTCCTGATGAGCTCTTAAACTGAATACGTCAGAGTGGGCTCAGCCGTGTTGTCCATGATAAGTCCAAAGGCGGTATTATTCAAAGCCCCTCGATATCTAGGAAATCACACAGAGCAACGTCTTTAGACTTACTGGCCAAGCATGGTGTAAGAGAGTTGTTCGTTTTAGTTCTTCTCTGCTATGTGAGTCTAACGATTTTTCGATGGTGTCGTTCCTTTTTTTGGCAGAACTAAACGTAAAAAGAATGCGTGCAGAAAGCATTACTCAGGCTACATGCAGCCAATTATACTTCATTTAATATACTTGATTTACGAATAAATCGAAGCAGATTGTTGGGTATCAAAGTGTTTAGTAGTTCGTAACTCACATCACTGCCAAACACCTTATTAATTCTTGCAACGGTGGGACAGAGACTCAAAAAGGAAAGCAGAAAGGGCAAATGGGATTGTCATATATGCCGATCACAGTCAGGTGCTTGTCCCACTTAAAGTGTCCAGTCAACAGTCCCACAAGTAGTCTCCAGTACAATCTGTTCAATGAAAGCAAATACCTATCAGTACCCTTCGAGATTAACGGAAACATGAATTTCGCCCATCTGCATCCTATCGAAGCCGCCCAGTTATTGCCATAAAACGGTTGCAGACCGAGGAATAACTCATCTGAGCCCTCTCTGGCCAAATACTGAGATGCCTAATTACCAGTTACTCGCGAGTGACCTGACAACCATAGTCGAGACTTGCTTTGCCGAACCAGTCTGAGGGTAGTTAGAGTGCTGGCAAATGCCTTAAGTGCAGCGTGGCGTGATAGCGTGACGGAGGCATAAACTCTTGCATCGCCACTTATTTTCCTCCAAGTAGTCCATAGCCTTGAGGATTGAAATTACCGCGACTTGGAATACCGAGGTATATTCTTCAAGAGAAAAGAGAAGCTCATTACCATTATCTTCGATATGGACAGAAATCATAAAGCCAAGTGGAACTTTTGCAGCCACCAGTATAGATTCGACAGTGTGTGAGCCTGAGCTCAGTGCTAGGATTAAGCCAGCATCCAGTCTAAGGGATCTCAACCTTCTAGAATCTCCTCAGCAAAGCGTGACGTATTATCCTGGGGCATTGCGAAGCCACTTGTGTTCGATCTCTACTACCAGCAAACTCCGCTTCACCTCACCCGGCATCGTACCAACATCTATTTATTTTAAGCCTGCAGGTGGCCTTTAACACCTCCTCAAGTGTAAAGGTGCAAAGTGATGGTAAGTGTAGCAGAGCATCAAGAGCTGCGCCAAGTCTTGTAGAGAAAGATCCTGTGCCGCACACGGCGACTGTTCTTTGAAGTTAAGCAAGCAGATTTCCCGATATATTTACTGATGCATAACTGATAATGGGCCTGATCATAGATAGACCTGTTTACATTGCCAAAATGCTCAATGATAGGCTTACATCAAAGTTTGACATTCAGCACTCATCTCACTGATGTGACCTTTTTATTCCATTGAAAATATTTCTGCGAAGTTTGCGTTTTGCGTCTAGTTCTCCATTCCGACAAAGAACCTTAGGTTTCATCGAAACGGAACCGAGAATTATGTTTCCTGAAAGGATTCCAGCTGGCACCCCCATTTCGTCGGTTGAGCTTATGGAAGTTACCTGTGAATCTGCTCTGGCATTCACCAAATTTTCGAAACGGTGTGGTGTAGTGGTTAGAAGTGCGCACTACCATTCCGCGGGGCGTGGGATCGAACTCAGTTTCCAATGAACATCAAAAAAAAAAGAAAAGAAAGCAGGGACCAAGAACAAAAGGTATGATTGAAACTAAATGTCGTTCTCGTAGTTTTGTTCTCAAGAACGCTTTAAAACCAAAACATAAATAAGAACAAAACTGTCGAGAACGTTCTCAATGAGAATTATATAAGAACAAAACCCTGTGGAACGTTCCCAAAGAGAACAAAATGCGAACAATACTTTATGGAAAAATTTCTAAGAGAACAAAATGGGAACAAACGTCTCCGGAACATTTTAGTAAAGAACAAAACGGGACCAAAAGTCTAAGGAACTTTCTCTCGAAGAACATTTTGGGAACTAAAGTGTCTGGAACTTTCTGATAGAGAACGAAGCGGCACCAATATTTCTCTGAACTAAAAAAAAATTTTCTCATAGTGTTCCATTAGTTTGAGATGTATGAATATTAAAATTGATCGAAAAAGAACTAAAAGATAATTATGCAAATAAAGTCATCGAAAGATTTAAGACACGAAATTTTCTTGCAAAGAATGTGAAAAATTCTTCTATAAATGGACGATCTGGAAGTGATTCGGCTATCCTATGGCTTAGAATAAACAGTCGTGGTTCTCTCACTGAAATAATTTATCACAACAAGAAACAAAAACGCCATAAGAAATTTCTGCTACTGCATTTACTGACCGGAATTTTAAAAGGTGTGCACAAAACTTTCAGTGAGAAGACTACAAGTCATTCTTTCACCCAGAATGGGATGGATTGAAAAATTAAAAAAGTATTTCCACTAGCTCAAACCACTGTTCGTTTATTCATCGTCGTGATCGTCGTCATCATCATCTTCGACACCTTCACCGCACACATATGCATTTTTTTATGTTCATACAATCACTTTTTTTTTTTGGCCGAACAATGAACGACTCCAGGCACCCTACTTTTATTGCAAAAAAATTACTATAAAAGAATCTACATACAAAAAGCAAACCATTAAAAAACACAAACCTGTACAGCACATTAAACGCATATGCTGGAGTTATTTTTTTTATTGTTGTTATTGTTACAGCTGTGTTTTTTGTTGATATTTTTTCTTGTTTTAATTCTTTTCATACAATTTTCTTTAAGCCAAGAACCGGCAACTCACATTACTCAGATAACGAGTTAAACCGGCCTGGCCTTTTGGGTCTACACCAATTACGAAGCGGGCTAAGAGTAAAAGGCGTATGCTGGCATTCGAGCGGGTGAACGATCATCAGCGCTGCGCAAGCAAGTTAGCAGCCAGTCGTCCAGCCAGTCAGTCAGTCAGCCGGGCAGACAACGCACACAATTCCCGTCATGCATGCAGAGCAAGTCATGCCACAAAAGCAGCGGCCGGCTAGTAAACCGCGCGGACTGTTGTTGCAGCTACAAAATCTCGTGATCACGTTTTAGTGATTGCTCGCGGTTGCACTTCCTCTAGCTGGAAGAGGAAGAGAGTGCAATAGCGTACGCCAAGCTCTGATGCATTTTGGCTATCACACATCTACCTACTTATGGATTTATGTATAAATAAATGTATGGTGGCATATGTGTACGTATGGACATATGTATGTACATATATACATATGAACTATGCCATATGTGGATGCTTGAGCATATGTCTAATACTTAAACATCTATGGGCACCTAAGCACATGCCACATACAAGGCTCAATGATCGCCAAAGCTAACATTTTACTTATGATGCTTTTCCTAGTGGGTTACCCTTAATCCAAATCAGCTGTAAGCATGACTTTGTCTTTATGTGAATCATATATGCTTTCCTATCGAAGTTGGTGTCGCGATCACTCAGCTACATATTTTTAATTTATATGAATGTATGCAGAAAACGTACATACGTGACAAATGCAGCTGGTCCGAGTGTGAACCAATTACTCTACAGCATCCATGCAGCAAATCGGACAGTTTCACTACTAAAACAGCGTCCATTTCCGATTCTGCCTTGTATAGGGGCCCGTACCTGACCTCCAGCTCAATTGTCTCGAAATATTTACAAATCAAGCTGACTTGGATCCTAGGACACAGTAACATCATTGGAAATTGCAGAGCTGATGAATTGGTTAGGAAGAGTACCCTCGAGGCGATCACCTCGGGCAGGGAGGGTATAAGAGTTCTCTTGTCAACTTGCGGCTTGATCCCTGAGGTATGGGCTTACAGTTGGCTCAACGAGCTCTGGGAAAAAACAGCGACATGCAAAATGCAAAGATCCTTCTGGCCGGTTGATGACTACACGCGGTCAAGGGAGCTTCTCTGGCAGGCTAAACGCCAGCTCTCCGTTCTTACAGGTGTACTGATCGGATATTGTACTTTAGGACAATCTAATAAATGTCTCAGTGAGCCTCTTTAGTTGCTGCCACAATAACCTAACTTAACCTAAGAGTGGATGAAAAACAACAAGGTCCTCGGAGTCAACGGTATACCGGCTGAACACGTCAAAGATAGCGGCAAAGAGCTCGTTGGGCTCATGCATCAGCTTTAAACGCATTGTTCTACGCTCGATACACACCACCTCTCGTCAATTGTAAAGTTACTTTTGACAGCATGAAAGGAAGGGATCCTCGCGACAGTTATATAGCTAAGTAAAATGGAGGTTGTCCAAGCGGCGAACGAGGACAATACAAGACATTGGAGGACTTCGTACACCCAGGATCCAACATTTGTGCCACTAATGCCCTTAATTCAGTCCAGAAATCAAGTGAACGATAGCTCGTGCCCGTCCTTTTATGTGTTACATAAGCGTGGACGATGACATGGACTTTTGAAAGCATTACAATTATATGCAAGATTTATGGCCTTTTTCACGTGGACGACAGGTACCGAAGAAGATGGAATTACGAATAGCTTGGACATGCCAGACGTATGAATGATGATGACGAAGCGATACCTCTTCTCCGAACCCATGGGTAAACAACGAAAGTATGAGCGCACACGAACATGAGGATCAAGTGCAGAGGAATGAATAAGAGAAGAATGTTGGTAAAGGTGAGAATCAAATGGGGAAGCTTATTGGTGGTAATGCCAGATAGGCAGAAAAAAGAACAGCAAGATTTTACTGTATCTCCGTTGATTTAAATTTTCAATAACGCGAGCCAACTACTACAACATAACTACTATCTGTCCCACAAGATCATTCGAATTGGTAGAAGCTTCTAATGGGGATAATGGGTGTTTTCATGGCTTGGCATCTGTAGTCTTTATATGACCACTACTGTATGTGGACAAACAATATTTGTAAATATGTATGGACATTAGGGCGGGTCTATTTGTATGGGAGATTTTTCCGACTATGAGCGTATAGCACAGACGGATTCTACGTGTTACTCCAAGCAAATTCGCCTATGAGGAATCCATTTCTGCACTTATCTTTTTCTTAAAACTTCCAGCAGAGGGCGCAACAGTGAACATTTTCACATTTTCTTAGAAACCTATTTTCACAACTTGGCAAACTCCAAATAGAATTTAGAACCATGGCTTCTTCAGCAAATTACCTTACTTTGGCCCAATTTCAGACGGCCTACATGACGAGAGATTGCTGATTAACTTCCACTATTCATTTTCAGATCATACATTTAATCTGCACTTAAATGGCCAATATTGGCTATTTAAATATGAGATATGCAACCCTGTGTTTGTACCAAACAACCAAGATTGATTGGTAGGTTGTTTATTCAATCCCACCAAATCCCACCAAAAAACAATCAGCTGTTCAGCGCAAAATGTAAACAAACAAACAAATGCAACAACAATTTCAAGGAACAAGCAGCAGTGCTGCCAATTGTTTGGCATATTTAAACAAAGTTGATCTGAAACCCAACGCAAGCTAAATGGCCATTAAACAACAATCCACAATTAAACTTATGTGCCGTTAAAATACTTATTTGAAATTAGCCCTTAGAATGACACTAAGAATCATCCTATGCTATACGCGCATAGTCAAAAATAATTGAGCCGCCCTAATGTAATGCAATTTGGAAAGCCATGGCAATGCAGCTGTTAAGTGAAGTCGGCAAGTAAAAGCTGCGTAGCCCAACAACATTTGTGTTACCAGCAATTTGGTGTATCCGTAACTATGTATGTATATATGTAGTAAATTATATGTGTGCACATACATATATACCAGAGATATGTGCCACATATCACACATGTACATATGAATGTATATCAGGGATGCCCACTCTTTTAAGGCTCAGGGGAACCAAATTTCTGAAAAAATTCCCCAATTTTCACTGGTATTGCCCCAAAATAACTTTTACTATTTAAGGCACTTATACTTATACTTATAAGTGACCATCAGATCAAGCTGTAGGGATGGTCTTTTCAGGGATTGTAGTTGAAGGTCAATCCTTAATTGAAGCCTAATTGGAAGGTTCTATCTCCTTTTGTATAATTGCGGTAGGTACTCAAACTTCGCTAGAATCAGCTTTTTCTCTTAATTAAATGACTGTAAGTGACCATCAGGTCAAGCTGCCGGGATGGTATTTTCAGAGATACTAGTCAAAAGTTCTGGCTTTAATTTATCCCAAACTGAAAGGTTCTGTAACCTTTAGTTTATTTTCTAGAGCTTCTCAAATATTGTAAAAATCGAGATTTCTTGACAATTTGACCTATTTTTTCCCAAAATCTGGAGCTGGTTGGAACTTGGTGCTGACGTATTCTTAATCATTTGCCGCACCAAAATTTTTTCCCAATTTTTTTGGCCCGTGTAATATATAAAAGTAATACTTTTGAGTACATTTCGTAAAGCATATCTATCACGTATGTGCATACATCGGGCATAGACGGATTATTTCTTAGAATCATATATTTCTTGATGAAGTTTTTGTAATTGTATAGAAGACGCAACTAAAATCAAGAGAAGCTTTATTTTTAAATAGTCCCTTATTAAGTAAAAATGCCTCCAAATTTATCAATGCCAAACCTATTTCTGATTGAAGTTTTTTTTTAAATTAATTTTGGAAAAATTCTCTATATGTGACCTGGTCTACGGAAAGGGGGCTTAGGTGTCAAAAAATCAATTTTCACTTTTTGGTTGATTTGGATGGAAGATGAGATGCTTTTTCACGTGGTGAAAAGCAGAAAATCCTAACTTGCTTAGAAGTGTACTAAAAATTTTTTTTAAATTTTAAATTTTTAAATGTTCCACACTAGCAACTTACACGATGAACTATAATAATATTCCGACCAACAACAACACTTACTGGACCAACAACAACACTTACTGGACCAACAACAAAACTTACTGGACGTCCGGCGCGGAGAACAATTAACGAGATAATGAGAAACTGACGAAACGAGTTGCTTTCTTTTAACAGCTTTTTCACAGAAAACTAGTTTTCGCACGTAAGCTCCCTTTTCGTAGACCAGGTCACATATATTGATAAATGCTTACTTTTATTAGACTGGTCAAACTTTACCAGATGTTGGCTTGACGCCGAAAACAAAGTGAGAAATGATAGTGTCAGATATAAAAGTCAAGTGAAAAATGTCGCCATGCACGGTTGCAATTTTTTAATATCCACACTGTTGCATGCGACGATTACGTTATGTTTTAAATCCGTAACTCCGTAAGGAGAGATTGTTATTACAAGTTGTAATTTTATTCTCAATAGAAATGTTCTAAAAAAATCGTGTGTGTATTGAATGCCCCCAAAATTTATAGCCAATCCCCGATTCCCGCGAGATATTCAAATTTCAAAAGAATCGGGGAAATTCTCCCGCGGTTGGCATCACTGATGTATGTATGTAAATTCAACTATGTATATACTGACCAGTGCCAACAAACTGGACGGCTGTCCAGCCGGCTGTATTGTTGGTCGATATTCATTTCTCACATTCCTGTTGTGGTTGGCACTGCAACGCGTTCGAGCATAAATAAAGTTATGTGGCTACACACACATTCTCCTTCACATATGTGTGTATGCATAAGTACTATAAAGGTATGTTTTTAAAACAATTTCACTAACTAATCACATTATGTGCTCTGCAGTTGCTGAAGATTTCTCAGCATCAGATGATTGCTCCGTCTTTCATGTCGCATTACTTTGCAAAGTGTAGTTACTTTCTTAATGGGCTTACATTGAAATTAATTTATGCAGGTGTTTTAGCAGCCAACAACTTTTGGTCTAAACAAAAGGTTTATTATCAAGAAAGTCCGCATCTTAAAAATGAGTAAAAGGAGTTTTAAGTGGAACTTGACTTTGTTGCATAAATCCGTCTGGCGATTGTTGTTAATTTGTTGCAATCGAAAAATTAGTGCTAGGTGTTGAGCCGTGCTTACCTTCTGACTGAGCGACTGGGAATTGTCATGGAAATGGAAGGAACTTCAGTTGTGTGTCGCCTTTGAAAGCCTGGGGAGAAACTTTTTACAAGCCAGAGTAGGCTCGGAGTTGTTTATCATTTACGGATGTCTCACGCACAAGGTATCAAATCTGTGCCCCTCCGAGTAGTAGTAAGCACCTGAAACCACTCTTGAAGCATAGATAAAAGAACCAAAGGGCACTAATGTGCGTGACAGTGGTTGTCATTTACCATAGCTTTACGCTAAGCATGCACTGAGAAAAAGCTGCCTATTAAACACAATAGATAGCTGTTTTAAATCAAGAAGAAAAATCATGTAGCCACTCGTCTTCAGAGTTAGGTATGGGTTTAATTCCGGATAGGAAATTAAATTGTGGACCTAGCATCCATGAAAGTTTTGGCAACGCCAGAATTACTGTATACTCCTGCACTAAGGCTATTGCCGAGGTTTGGGATCTGGAGCCTAAGAACGTAGTACGAATCTACAGTGTGGTGATAAGACCAATGCTTTTCTACGGTATATTGGTTCGGTGGGATGCTCACAATAAAAAAGGTAAACGCTAAGAAAATGGACAAGGTTCAACGGCTGGCATTACTGATAACACGAGCCATGAAGACAACAGCCTCCAAAACGCTCAACGCGCTGGCAAGTTCATGATACGTCTTCCTTCAAAGGATAAATAATTATTAGATACAGTTAGGAAAGGGGATCAATCCATGCTTACACAGATGGATCAAAACTCGACAAATGAGTTGGGAATTGTTTTTATTTGGAACAATTAGGTAAAAAATGGCGAATGAAACCGACTTGTCGTATCGCTAAAACACTCTGACCGGTCATATAGGCTCAATGTCCTAAGTCTTTATTTAATATAAGGAGGCAGGACATTCGCATTGTAACTGGAATTCTCCCCGGACGTTGTGTGACTGAATTATGCGCAGCTAGTCCCCTTTCATACACGTCAAGTCCTGAAAGCAATTTTTTTCGCATTCTATTTTTGTGTGTTTCTATTTGCTTCCACACGCGTCGACTTTTATTGAATTGAAGTTGTTGGTTCTTTAAATGGGAAGCAACGAAGAGATCCAAAGAGACAAGAACGAATTGACGGTACGGAGGTATCTGTACTTTTTCCCTCTCTACTCACCTCCTTCGCCTTGGAACGAGGAGACTTGAAAGCAAGACTTGACGTGTCTGAAAGCTGACCTAGACTGGGCGCACCCTGCAGTAACTACAAGATGTTAACATCCAAAATCTTCTCTGTCGTTGCCTTTGTCAAATCGGCGAACAAAAGCTCTTGGTAGTTATTCCTTCAATGAAGTTTATGGCCTTAAATCGATACATCCTAGAAGCCTGTGTATTTTTTTGCAAAGCACTAAGCGATTCGTGGGGAGATAAATGCAAACCTCATGCGGTCTCACAAAGAACACTGAGTCTAAGTGTAACCACCCTAATGGATCTCGTAAATTGTTGCCATTTTCATGCTACGACTGAAAGAGCCTGAGTCGAAGAAACCGTTGGTGTCGCAGTTGTCGAGTGAGGGTGCAAAAAGCTGATTAGTGTCTTGGAGGACTGGCTAGAATCCAGCACCAGCGCTCTTTCGGTAGGTATGCAGTTATTATAGTGGTTCCTCCATCCCGACCTTAGTTGAGCCAAATTGCACTTCGTCTCTTGTGGTAACTCTATCTCAGTATTTATAGATGAAGCGCGGAATCGAGCAGGATATTCTTGCGACAGGTGGTCAGCTTTATCCAAAAAATGTACAAAGTTAAGCTACTCCTTAGTTGATGGCGATAATACACACGCTAGATGTTGTTGCGATAATAACGGACGGTTTTACCTTCCTTGCCCGCCTATCCGCACGAGGGGCGCAGTCCGCATAAAGTACGGAATCACTATTTTAAGTTTTTTGCGCCAAGTCACGAAATGCAGGAGTTTGCTAAGTGTCGAGATCTAAAACTGTTCAGCTACAGAACTAAATTCATTAGCTGATTTTATGTCTGAACATTTTTCCGTTGGGCATCACTGCCCAATCGCCTGGTAAGTCGTTAATAAGGTTTCTTTATCTATACCTACCCCTTGCAATGCCGGCTAGTGCACTAAGCCTAATGTTTTTCACTCGAAACTTTTTACAAGCCACTGAGGCGAAAGGAGAAGAAGCTGTCGAACGTGACTTTAAAGATTTTAGCAAAAGTTAGAAAGCTTGCGCAGTTATGCATTAACACTAAGCCTGACTGTCTAAGTATATATTGTGAAACTTTTAACAGAGGATTACGCTGCAATAAGTTACAATTTCGAAGAGGTAGCTAAGTAAGTTTTCGAAAAGAATGTGAATATATATCACTTTCCTTTAACAAGAGCGTAAAGTCACCGGGTTAAGATACCTAGCTAACTTACGCTGGCTGTGGAGAGAGTTCGGCGTGTTGAAGAAGTTAAACAGAGTTCGCGAAAAGGACATCGTATAGCTGAACCTCTGTTTTGTCTTACTTATCACTGCGAAATTCTCCTTAAATAATAATTTATAATCTGGTAATTTAAAGTTTCCAGCTAAGAAAACATTAGTCCATAAAAATACGCTAGACATGTGGCAGAATAAATGGGACGAATCTTAATATGGGCGCTGGGCACATCGACTAATCTTAGATATTCAAGAATCTATTTTTATGACTCCACGGCGGAATAGACTTTCACTTAACTCAAGTTCTTATAGATCGTACTTCAGATTGTACTTGATTAACATGAAAACCTTGATCAGTGCGAAATGTGTGGAGATGTCAGCATTCAAGACGACGGACATTGTCGTATTTCGTTGATCCGTATTCGAGTTACATATAAACTACTATTGCTCCGTGTTTGTGTTTGGGGTAAAGCCTCAATCAGAGAAAATGGCAGAGCACATGATATATTATTATAAATCCTAAGTGAGTAGAGATGAGCAACTACGGAAACAACATCGCACATCTACGTCCATATAAAGTAAGCATCGTTGTGAAGGGCTCAAAATACTCGAGATGCGATAATCGACACAACTTATCGTGTTACAACAGCGGCTAAAGAAAGAAGAAGCTATACTACAAAGAAGCAGTGCTAGAAGATAATAAGCGGACGTTGCGGGTTGGACAAGGACGAAGGGACCCGACTAGGCAGGGCTGTTTTTTTTTTTTAAGGGAAACATATTTAGCGGCGGTTGGTTGGTTTGTGTTGAAGCCTCACACTGACGGCCTTAGGTTTGTTTTTGTGATAGTGCAGAGTTCGGTTTTTTTTAGAAAATCATTTTCTGGAAGGCTGCCCAGATCTTACATCTCCTTTCATCTTCATGCCTAACGAAAAGAATATATATAAAAGTATGTAGCTATCACACATTTATATTTGTAAGCTTCCTTTATTGGATTCACATGAACACTTGCCATCTATTATTTTAAGCTTGAGTTTTGTCCTCGAACTAACAGTCATTCATAACTATTGAAATCAGTGAACATTTGGTCGCCATTGAACAATAGTTAATCTTAACAATAACAATAATATTGACGCGTATAAAAAAAAAACGTTTTATGTAAATTTATCCTTTTGTATTTACTCGTATATTTTTATGCTTCACAAACTATTTCTCTCATATGTATGTACGTTTGTATGTATGTATGTATATTGGAAAGTTCAATTGTTTGCCAACTTTTATGCTATGGGCAACAAAAGCTGATAGTCTGCAAGTTGTTGTAACTATTGTTTGCAGGAGAATTTTGTTGGCAGTGCGCATATTTTATATTTAGTACGAGCACCGCAATTTATAGAAATAAACGGTAAAAATATAAGGAAAAACTTTAAAATTTTATATAAAAGTTTATATATTAGCATGGGATAGACTTCTTAAATGTTCATTAGACTGTACTACCTTAGAAGCAAACAAAAAAAATATTTTTTCAAGTAGATTTCGAAAAAGCTTTTATTTTTTAGGGACCGTTTTTTTTTAATTTTTTCGTGACACCTACATACATATGTATGTACACTCGGCAATAATTTTTTTTAAATAGTTCTACTGAAATAATCACAAAACTTCTAAAGAAGAAGCCTTATGATTTTTGGGAAGCTGTAAGTTACAGACATTATTGGTGTTTAAGGTGTTTAAGGTCAATGAACTTTGGAACACAAGCGACCCTTATGTTCGGCAACAATTTTTTTTTTTTCAAAATTGTCTTGCAAAATACTTCAGACTTAGGGGTGTAAGGCGAACTTTTTTGCTGGTGCGGTCTAATGTACATAATTCAAAAAAATCGACAAATGTCTTTTTAAAAAAAACTTCCTCTTCAATACCTCTGGCGTGATGTCGTAAGATGCCTATTGAAAGCGCAACCCTTAATATTAAGTTTAAAAGGTCGCGAATCGCGCATTTCTATTTTCCATATAAATTACTTGGAAAAAAATTGTTTTCAACTTTGGAATATGTTTTCTCATCTCTGAATCATCGTGAAAAGTGCGATACATATTTTTGTAGGAAATTAGATGCTCTATAAAAAAGTCTCAAATAATTGTTTGATAAACCTACTAGTTTAACGGTTATTCAAACTTAAAATGAAATGTATGTATGTCATTATTACAGTTTTTCTCCTATTTAGGTAAAATAATTAAAATCATTAAATATTTAGAATTTTTTTTACAACAATTTTGGCAAGTTGTAATTCCCTGTTCGAAATAGTTATTAAAATCATTTTTGGTGAAAAAATGATAAAACAAGCTTTCGACCATAATTCAACACAATAGAAAGGTTTTAATTAATTTTTACCCAAGATTAATTTGCAAATTATTAAACTTTACAATTTCAATTTTTAAATGAATTGAAGAGGGCGTTTTTTAAAAAAGAAATTAGTCGATTTTTTTTGAATCGGTCTTATGTACATACCTACATACATATGTATGTTGAAATATATGCCTTGATCGAAATCACAACTAATATTGGGAATGTGTATCCCCACGCGACCCAAAGGAGTAACAGTTATGAGTGGTTGGCTTCACTTCATCGCCGTGTATTTGTTCTCCTCTCATTTTGACAGTGTTCTTCGTGCTCAGCTGTATTTTACTTGTATGATACCCTGCAGGGAAAATTCACTGGCTCACAATGCTGCCGCTTGTGACAAATTCGGTAACAAGAGTATGCCATTCGACAGAACAGTGAATTCGGAAGGCATAGATGAGAAAAAACAAGATAAATGCACGGGTATAACAGAATGGGAGACTCTACCACCTAAAAAGTATTTTGTATTCGTATAGATAGTCCCTAACCCAGTATGCCCAAGACAGCCTCGACTTTCCTAAGGAATCCTAAAAGCGTCTTGGTAGTCGAGTTCCTTATTTCTTGTGGTGCATAGGAGCTCTAAATTAAATCAATCTTTGTTTAGCCAAGGCTGGACAGCAACAAAAAATGTGTTCCTCGTCTTCTAGGCGGATCCGGCATTTCGACTCTCCGATAACACCCATCCGGTGCATATGAAATTGTAGTTGGTTGTGGGCCATAATGTAGCCAGATGTCATTTCTGTTTAGTTGAACATTATCCGATCTATTGAAAGGGTAGCCAAAGAGCTTGGCCTACTCAGTAATTATGGTTCTCGGAAAAGGCCAACTAAGACCACGGAATGATCCCGGTACTAAGAAGGCAGTTAAGGATACTTTCGTGCCAACTAGTCAGCGACCTCGTTGCCTTCAATCCCACAGTGTCGGCACCCAGCAAAGAGTTACTCTAGTTTTGGTTGCCAGAATTTGTAGCGTATAGAAACAGTCTGTAACAAGTTTGCTTTCATCAAATTCTGTTTGAAAGGGCCCAGATGGCTGTTTGGTTGTTTGGATTTGGCACAGGCAGGAATTGGTAAAACTTCAGGTTAAGACACCGGAGGCCTCTGCCCATGGGAACTGGTAGTTTGGTGCCGGGTCCATAGACACCTACACCAGCTCTGTCATCCACCCTCGAAGCGTCCGTGTACTAATGTACGTATCCCGGATCAAGGTCTCGGAGTCCGTTTGCCTAATTTTTCGCTTTCTGGGATTTTCTCTTTAAACTGGCTGCCGATCTTTTTTGGTTATGGAGTCAGAAATCTGCGTAAAGCTTCTGTATATGGAAGCAGTCGTTGGATAGTCGAAATTGCAGCTCCCTCGGGGCTGCTGTTTCTTTAATAGAAATATGGAGATGAGTCCATACAAAAGCGACTCAAGAGCAACAGTGTAGCAGATCTAATCGATTAATTAATTTTTGCGACGCAGTAAGGCAGTGTTTTGCCACAAAAGGGGTGGAAACCCCACCCCTGCGGGCAGTATCTTATGGCTCTGATCTTCACTTGAGTGTTAGCCAAGGACGATGTTATTTCGCGTTCACGAAGCATAGCATCGATCCAGTCCACAGTAGATGGATTTATGCCTCTTTGGACCAATTCTCTTGAGATAGAACCATAGCAAATATTATTGAAAGCTCCCTCGATATCCAAGAAGGTGCACAGAGCAATCTTCTTGGCATCGAAGGCAAATCAGTTGATTTCCTTTCGACATAAGCGCACTGAGTGTAATGTAAGGGAGTGGTGGAGTTGAGTTTGTCCCTAATATAAATAGTATGTACTTAAAAATTAAACGAAATTAAAATAAAAAATATTTTTATTCTTAAAAGAAATTCTAAGAATTAAAAGGAAAGTAAATTAAAAAATATACTAAAATAAAATAATTAAAGAAATTAAATCCTAAAAATTAAATAAAATAAAAAAAATATATTTTTCTTTTTAAAACAATCAAATCTAAAACCAAAAAGAAAATAAATTGAATAAATAAAATAAAATAAATTGAAAAAATAAAAATTGTATAAAATAAAAAAATATAATTGTTGTTATTTATGAAATAATAAAATCTAAGCCAAAAAGAATATTAAATATAAAAAATAAAAAATATTTAATTAAAATCTGGGACTGTTGGAGTTTTGGAGCTAAGTGATATACAAGATTCTTACGAAAGACTTTCCACTATCTTAGCCGGAATTGCCCTATTAGCCGCAACATTCTTCCGGTCCGCCAGGACGTGGGCAAAAATCTGAATGTTATTATGGCTAGACGCTCGTTCAACCGAGGGAATGACAATACTTGGTGCCGTAGTCTCGATTCATCTGATCTTCTTACATTTTCCCGTCCATCGCAATTCACTTGTGACTGTGACGAAGTCTGATTTTACTCTTGAGAGAACATTAAAAACCCAGGCAAAGAAAACACACTTTCTGGGTTCATGGTCTCAAATCATAGCCGTTAAAACATTTGCTGTGAAAAGGAGGGACAGGAGAATTTGATTTCCCCTGAGGCCGGTTTATTTTATTTTTTTTATCGCGAAAAGGGCTATTTCGCAAGACCTGCATACAAAAAGATTCTTTGGTAATATTAATTTAGCTCAATAAATTTCCTACATGGCAGCTAGGGTTGTTAATTTTTTCGTTTTTTACAATCCCAGGATTTTCGGGCTCTCGTTAGCAAGATCCCGGTATCCCGTGATTAGTCCCGGGATTTAGATATTCACTATTTTTCAATAACTTAAATCGAAAAAAATGCTTCAGTATTATTTGAGGTGCTCTGCTGTAATGATTGAATAAATAAATAAATGATTATTACACACAAAAGTGAATATATTCGCGAAACAATTATATATCATAGTAAAACTGCGTTTTTAGTTTTTCTCTCTGGCGTCAGGACTTATTCTAAAGGACTATGTAATTCAAAGATATGATTAATTCCAAAAATTATATAAAGAATTCAGTGAAATGTAGAATAAAAATATGTATAGGAACAATATGAAAGAGAAAATTTCTTTAGAATTTGAAAAAATCTAAACTTTTTGGATTCACAAGGACGAATAGATAATTTTATAAAGTTAGAAAGACTAAAATCGAGGGTGTTATCGAGTTTCTATAAGTACTTAACATATAATTAAAAAAAAAAAATATTGCAAAATTTCAAGGATATTTAAGGACAAAATTTTAAACGGGCATTTTCAATACTTACCCGTCTTTATTAAAAACAAAAAAAAATGAATCTCTTTAAATTCTACAGAACTTTCTCTTTAATTTGGTACCCATACTTTTTCTCTAAGCACATTTCACTGAACTTTTTTTTTTTTAACTACTCACGCCAGAATGAAAAACTAAAAACGCAATTTTACTATATTTGGCCCATGGTTTCACGAATATATTGATTTTGTGTGTGTAAAATTGACTATCGCACGGTGTTATATGTATAATGAGCTAGACATTTATAAAAAGTATTAATTATTAAATTAAAAAACAAAGAAATATAGCCAACACTGGTCGACAATTGGAGTTTCTATTATTGCCACCAGTGCAAATTAAAAATATCGACCTAAAAACCCTAAAAAAGGCCGGGATGCCGGGATTAACATTCTTAATGGCAGCCTAACTACTGGCATTCTGCCGCTTATCAGTATGCGGTGCACACATTCAATAAAACAATTAGCTACGCTCACCCATTGCCGTTGCCGACCTGTATGGCGAGGTGTCGAGCAAAGCGATTTTAAGTGGAGCGCAATACTTGAGCGCGTACTGTGCGATTTTTAATCGCTTCAACAGTTGCGCTGGCCACCAACGCCCGCGCGCCTTTTTCACCAAGCTGTGCAATATCGACGTTACCCAGTGACGGTCCGGCGAGGGCAGGGGCACTTAACGGTGATTGAATATCTAAAAATAAACATAACGAAAGGTGGACAAGAAACGGTATTTCATTGTTTTTCTCTTTTTTTGCCGGCTGTTAACCTTCTCACTAGAGCATTTTTTTGCTTTTGTTTTTGCATTTCTACATTTTTTTTTTTAATTTCACACTCACGCAAGAAAATTGCATGTAATAAATGTAGTATGTATGTTCCACCCTTAAAGCAAGTACAATTATGAAAATTAATAACAATGGAGTACTTAAGCACTCTTATAAGTTTAGTGAATTTCAACTGATTTGTGCTTTCATTTACTGTGTGTGGAGCGTGGTCTTGGCAAAAAAGATTTCTTTTAACTCGCATATAGTTTGCAATTTATTTCCCATGACTATGCCTTTGGAAGTTGGCTGTGCGGACCTCCTTTCTTTGATGTGAATAAAGCCACCAAATTTTCGCGTGCTAAAAAGTCTGTCGATTTTTAACTATTTTTATGACCTGCCTGCGAGCTGAAGCTATAGAACCAAAGTACATACATTTTCCGTGATGGTACGAATATATTTTGAAATTATGATACACAAATTATTTACGCACACACTAATAAATAATGTAGTATGTACATACGTAGGAGTATTTCTAACGCACCGACACCACGCGCTTAAACAATACTTCTTAACTAACAAAGAAGAAAATAGTAATTAAATTTTAATGAACTTTACTTGTTGTAGTTAGTAGAAAATATATGTTTGTATGTGTGTTTAACTAATTCTGATTTTCTATTTACAGCTCAAAATAGTTCCAAAAAAGTTTTCTAATTAATCAAGCGCACAAATAAGTGGATAAAAGTTCTCCGCGCTCAATAATTCTTACATAAATATATGTAAATCAAAATCAGTTCAGTGAATTTTGTTCTGCAACGAAAAGTTTAAGTGAAATTTTAAACTTAGCAAAAATAGTGTCAAGTAGCAGAATGTCACCAACCAAGGACAATATAAACGGTGCGACGGTGTCGAGGCGTTCACGCGAGGAATTCTCTGAGAAGGTGAGTGTGCGTAGTTCTCTTATGAAATCGCTTTAATTGACTACTTTCTTATAAATTCGTAATTGAAATTATTCAGCAAATGAATTTGTTTGACACCAAACTAAAACAAGATTTAAGGAAACCAGTTGTTAGAGTATGCATTCACTAGATCAAAATAGGGACGTTGCCAGAATTGAGTTTATTTAAATTTTGTCCAACTGCATCTACGGATGTGGAAAGGAGTTTTTCGAATTATTCAACACTTTTAAACTACAAGGGAAGGCCATTTTCGATTGATAATTTACAAAAGCATGTTTTCTTATACTGTAATTCCAAGATTATTGAATAAAAATATTGAAAAACTTAAATAAAACTACATTGATTTAGCATATTTAAGGGCATATTTTTTGGTGATTTATCAAGCTTTTTATAGCGCTTATTTTCAGTTTTTTCTGGCATTTTTTTGTCGGCCCTGCTTATTACTTTAAACGAGCAATTCATGTACATATGTATATGTATATGTATGTATGTTTAGGTATGTATATATTAGGGAAGTTAAATTTTCAGCTTTTTATATGTCGTTATCACAATCCCGGGATCCAGGGATTAGTACCGGGATTTAGCTATTAATTACTTTTCAACAACTTAAATCGAGAAAATTGCTTCTATATTGTTTGAGATGCTCTCCTACCACAAAATAAATAATAAATAAATGGGTTTGAAGCCTACTTTTTTATTTAAAGTGGCGTTGTTTTTTCTCTCTGACATCAGGATTTATTTTAAAGGACTTTGTAATTTCAAAGATATGATTGATTCCAAAAATTATTTAAAAAAATCGATGCCATATAGAATAAAAATATGGGAACCAAATGCAAGAGAAAATTTGTTTAGAATTAAAAAAAAATTTTTTTTGGATTCACAAAGACGAATGTTTTAATCTGATAAATTTAGAAGGACGAAATTCGAGGATGTTATCGAGTTTATATAAGTCCTTAACATATAATTTTTTCAAAGACAAATTTTGCGAAATTTCAAGGATAAAATTTTAAAAGGACATTTTCAATACTTAACAGTCCTTCTGCACCAAAAACTTGAATCTGTTTAAATTCTACAGGATTTCCTCTTAAATTTGATACCCATTCTTTTTCTCTAAGCACATTTCTCTGAATTTTTTAAATCATTTTTGAATTACTGACGTCAGAGTGGAAAACTAGAAACGCAATTTTACAATATTTGGCCCATGGCTTCGCATGGTGTTTCTATTATTGCCATCAGTCCAAATTGCCTTAAAAAGGCCGTGATCCCGGGATCATTCGTAGTACATATGTATGATGCAGTTTTTTATTCAAATAATTTTTCTAATTTGAAGGTTATGTAGACAGGTGTTACCTGTACAAAGTTGCCACCTATTCGAAATTATTTATAAGCTGAATAAAACATCATTTTGGATATCGAGTGAAAAGTATTTTAAAAATACCCAATTCAGAGATATTTTTAACAGGGTTGCCACTTATTTTCCATATTATATTTATTGAATTTATTATTTATAAATTAAGGTACAATATTACTATTCGTGGGTACTAACTAGGGATGTAAATTTTCGGGGTTTTGTCGATCCCGGGATCCCGGGATTGTCCCGAAATTCAGGCAAAAATGCAACACATCTGTGATCATCGTATTATAGTATTTTAAATCAGACTGATATAACAAAAAAAAGTACAATTTATTGTAATTCATTTACATATTTATTAACGCTATAAGTCAGTATTTTCAATCAACAAAAAACAAACATAAAATTTTACAAACATATATGTATGTATGTACATATCCTCATTAATTTATAACATGGTTTTTGTACTACAAGTACAAATGCATATGCGGTCACTCACAGAAATATTTTGCATAGAATTTTTTTTTGCAATATTCATATGGTATTTTTTTTTGTTAATTTAAAAAAATATATATGTATGTGCAATTTTGAAGTTGCGAAAACATCCCGTTGACATTTTGTATTTTTTTTTGCTACAAATAAATTCGTTATAAGGAAGAAAATGCCCAACATCGTCAGTAAAAAAAATTCAAAAATCAAGGGAGTTTTTAGCAACTTTAAAATTGCACTTTATTGTATTAAATTGAATGGGCTATAAAACTGCATAATATAATTTTTTGTAAAAATTATGATTAAATAGTTTGATATTTTTATGATAATTTGGTGAACTTAAACCAACTTTCTCTAAAGTGTGAAATTTTGATTTACATGATTTTTGTTGTAAAATGAGCTATATATTTTTTTAATTAACAAAAAAATACCATGAAAAATATTTTGAATATTGCAAACAAAATCGATGCAAAATATGTTTGTAAGTGACTGTATTTGGTACAGCAGTAACTGCCTATGTAACTATATAAAATTTTTTGAATCACTGTTTGAGATCAATTTAAGATATTATCAGTATATTTAAGTAATAATAAAAAAGTTAACACATTAAAGTAAACAATAAATATATAAGTGCATCACCTATTCCATTTCGAGCGAATCAAAATTATTCCTTCTTTTGATGGTAATGCGATCTTAAAGAAATTGTAGCATTAAGGGTTGCAACAAATTCTTAATTTGCCCTTGAGGGGATATTTGTGATAAAAATTTAATTGGCTTACAAAAAAATTGTTTCCAGCAATCCCGGGACTTAAATCGACTAATCCCGGGATATTCGGGACTTAAAAAAGACCGGGATCCCGGGATCCCGAAATCCCCGGGATTGACATCCCTAGTACTAACAGAAAGCTCTTAAGCAATGCTTTGCCTACGAGTAAGTGGTTTCCTTTAGAATTGAATAGAAGGGTGCCACATATTTTCGATTTTATAAAATTTAACTGAAACAATAAATATGTATATCATGTAGTTCAGAAATGAAGCCTTTTCAGCACCATATTGTAATAATTCATTTAACTTATTAAATGATTTTAATTTGAATATTTAAACAGTTGGCAATCATCTTAAAATTATTTTCAAACTGAAACCTTCTAAAATCCCTTTTTCTTCTGATACCCATATTGTTACACATACTTCAGTTACCTAAT
>NW_023458564.1:10297401-10309235 GCF_013731165.1 Rhagoletis pomonella | reverse complement strand
ATTAGGTAACTGAAGTATGTGTAACAATATGGGTATCAGAAGAAAAATGGATTTTAAAAGGTTCCAGCTTGAAAATAATTTTAAGATGGTTGCCAACTGTTTAAACATTCAAATTAAAATCATTTAATAAGTTAAATGAATTATTACAATATGGCTATAAATCGAAATGGTGCTGAAAAGGCTTCATTTCTGAACTACATGATATCCATATTTATTGTTTCAGTTAAATTTTATAAAATCGAAAATATGTGGCACCCTTCTATTCCATTCTAAAGGAAACCACTTACTCGTAGGCAAAGCATTGCTTAAGAGCTTTCTTTTAGTACCCACGAATAGTAATATTATAATATTGGAAACTAAGTGGCAACCCTGTTAAAAAATATCTCTGAAATGGGTATTTTTAAAATACTTTTCACTCGATATCCAAAATGATGTTTTATTCAGCTTATAAATAATTTCGAATAGGTGGCAACTTTGTACAGGTAACACCTGTCTACATAACCTTTAAATTAGAAACATTATTTGAATAAAAAACTGCATCATACATATGTACTAGGAATGATCCCGGGATCACGGCCTTTTTAAGGCAATTTGGACTGATGGCAATAATAGAAACACCATGCGAAACCATGGGCCAAATATTGTAAAATTGCGTTTCTAGTTTTCCACTCTGACATCAGTAATTCAAAAATGATTTAAAAAATTCAGAGAAATGTGCTTACAGAAGAAGAATGGGTATCAAATTAAAGAGGAAATCCTGTAGAATTTAAACAGATTCAAGTTTTTGGTGCAGAAGGACTGTTAAGTATTGAAAATGTCCTTTTAAAATTTTATCCTTGCAATTTCGCAAAATTTGTCTCTGAAAAAATTATATGTTAAGGACTTATATAAACTCGATAACATCCTCGAATTTCGGCTTCTAAATTTATCAGATTAAAACATTCGTCTTTGTGAATCCAAAAAAAAATTTTTTTTTAATTCTAAACAAATTTTCTCTTGCATTTGGTTCCCATATTTTTATTCTATATGGCACTGATTTTTTTTAAATAATTTTTGGAATCAATCATATCTTTGAAATTACAAAGTCCTTTAAAATAAATCCTGATGTCAGAGAGAAAAAACAACGCCACTTTAAATAAAAAAGTAGGCTTCAAACCCATTTATTTATTATTTATTTTGTGGTAGGAGAGTATCTCAAACAATATAGAAGCAATTTTCTCGATTTAAGTTGTTGAAAAGTAATTAATATCTAAATCCCGGTACTAATCCCGGGATCCCGGGATTGTAATAACGACATATCGAAAATCCCGGGATCGGAAAAAGCTGAAAAGTTAACATCCCTAATATATACATACCTAAACATACATACATATACATATGTACATGAATTGCTCGTTTAAAGTAATAAGCAGGGCTGACAAAAATATGCCAGAAAAAACTGAAAATAAGCGCTACAAAAAGCTCGATAAATCACCAAAAAATATGCCCTTAAATATGCTAAATCAATGTAGTTTTATTTAAGTTTTTAAATATTTTTATTCAATAATCTTGGAATTACAGTATAAGAAAACATACTTTTGTAAATTATCAATCGAAAATGACCTTCCCTTGTAATTTAAAATTATTGAATAATTCGAAAAACTCCTTTCCACATTCGTAGATGCAGTTGGACAAAATTTAAATAAACTCAATTCTGGCAACGTCCCTATTTTGATCTAGTGAATATACACTCTAACAATTGGTTTCCTTAAACCTTGTTTTAGTTTGGTGTCAAACAAATTCATTTGCCGAATAATTTCAATTACGAATTTATAAGAAAGTAGTCAATTAAAGCGATTCCATAAGAGAACTACGCACACTCACCTTCTCAGAGAATTCCTCGCGTGAACGCCTCGACACCGTCGCACCGTTGATATTGTCCTTGGTTGGTGACATTCTGCTACTTGGCACTATTTTTGCTAAGTTAAAATTTCACTTAAACTTTTCGTTGCAGAACAAAATTCACTGAACTGATTTTGATTTACATATATTTATGTAAGAATTATTGAGCGCGAAGAACTTTTATCCAATTATTTGTGCGCTTGTTTAATTAGAAAACTTGTTTGGAACTATTTTGAGCTGTAAATAGAAAATCAGAATTAGTTAAACACACATACACACATATATTTTCTAGTAACTACAACAAGTAAAGTTCATTAAAATTTAATTACTATTTTCTTCTTTGTTAGTTAAGAAGTATTGTTTAAGCGCGTGGTGTCGGTGCGTTAGAAATACTCCTACGTATGTACATACTACATTATTTATTAGTGTGTGCGTAAATAATTTGTGTATCATAATTTCAAAATATATTCGTACCATAACGGAAAATGTACATATGTAAATACTTTGGTTATATAGCTTCAGCTCGCAGGCAGGTCATAAAAATAGTTAAAAATCTACAGACTTTTTAGCACGCGAAAATTTGGTGGCTTTATTCACATCAAAGAAAGGAGGTCCGGTCCGCACAGCCAACTTCCAAAGGCATAGGCATGGGAAATAAATTGCAAACTATATGCGAGTTAAAAGAAATTTTTGTGCCAAAACCACGCTCCACACACAGTAAATGAAAGCACAAATCAGTTGAAATTCACTAAACTTATTCGAGTGCTTAAGTACTCCGTTGTTATTAATTTTCATAATTGTACTTGCTTTAAGGGTGGAACATACATACTGCATGTATTACATGAAATTTCTTGCGTGAGTGTGAAATTAAAAAAAAAAAAATTTAGGAATGCAAAAACAAAAGCAAAAAAATGCTCTAGTGAGAACGTTAACAGCCGGCAAAAAAGGAGAAAAACAATGAAATATCGTTTACCGTCCACCTTTCGTTATGTTTATTTTTAGATATTCAATCACAGTTAAGTGCCCCTGCCCTCGCCGGACCGTCACTGAGTAATGCCGATATTGCACAGCTTGGAAAAAAAGGCGTGCGGCCGTTGGTGGCGAGCGCAACTATTGAAGCGATTAAAAATCGCACAGTACGCGCTCAAGTATTGCGCTCCACTTAAAATCGCTTTGCTCGACACCTCGCCGTACAGGTCGGCAACGGCAATGGGTGAGCGTAGCTAATTGTTTTATTGAATGTGTGCACCGCATACTGATAAGCGGCAGAATGCCGGTAGTTAGGCTGCCATTAGGATTGTTAATCCCGGGATCACGGTCTTTTTTAGGTCCCGAACATCCCGGGATTCTTGGCAAAAAATCACGGGATTTTCGGGATTTTTAATTTGCACTGGTGGCAATAATAGGAACTCCAATTGTTGTCCAGTGTTGGCTATATTTCTTTTTTTTTATTTAATAATTAATACTTTTTTATAAATGTCCAGCTCATTATACATATAACACCGTGTGATAGTCAATTTTACATACAAAAAATCAATATATTCGCGAAACCATGGGCCAAATATAGTAAAATTGCGTTTTTTTAACCGAATTCCAAAAAAGGAGGAGGTTATCAGTTCGTCGGAATATTTTTTTAATTTTTTTTTTATTTTTTTTTATTTTTTTTATGTATGTTACCGCATAACTTTGGACCACGTCAACCGATTTCGATAATTCTTTTTGCATCGGAAAGGTAGTGTCTCAGAGGTGGTCCCATACGGATCATGAGATATATATATATATATATATTTTTTTATATGAGATTTGAAGTCGGTTTTTTTTTGCTAAAAATTTCTTGTTAGTTTTTCATTCTGACGTTAGTAATTCAAAAATGATTTAAAAAGTTCAGCGAAATGTGCTTAGAGAAAAAGTATGGGTACCAAATTAAAGAGAAAGTTCTGTAGAATTTAAAGAGATTCATTTTTTTTGTTTATAAAGACGGGTAAGTATTGAAAATGCCCGTTTAAAAATTTATCCTTAAATATCCTTGAAATTTTGCAATATTTTTTTTTTAATTATATGTTAAGTACTTATAGAAACTCGATAACACCCTCGATTTTAGTCTTTCTATCTTTATAAAATTATCTATTCGTCCTTGTGAATCCAAAAAATTTAGATTTTTTTAAATTCTAAAGAAATTTTCTCTTTCATATGGTTCCTATACATATTTTTATTCTACATTTCACTGAATTTTTTATATAATTTTTGCAATTAATCATATCTTTGAATTACACAGTCATTTAGAATAAATCCGGACGCCAGAGAGAAAAAATAAAAACGCAGTTTTACTATGATATATAATTGTTTCGCGAATATATTCACTTTTGTGTGTAATAATCATTTATTTATTTATTCAATCATTACAGCAGAGCACCTCAAACAATACTGAAGCATTTTTTTCGATTTAAGTTATTGAATATTACCAAAGAATCTTTTTGTATGCAGGTCTTGCGAATCGTTCTGAAATAGCCCTTTTCGCGATAAAAAATAAAATAAACCAGCCTCAGGGGAAATCAAATTCTCCTGTCCCTCCTTTTCACAGCAAATGTTTTAACGGCTATGACTTGAGACCATGAACCCAGAAAGTGTGTTTTTTTTGTGTGGGTTTTTAATGTTCTCGCAAGAGTAAAATCAGACTTCGTCACAGTCACAAGTGAATTGCGATGGACGGGATAATGTAAGAAGATGAGATGAATCGAGACTACGGCACCAAGTATTGTCATTCCCTCGGTTGAATGAGCGTCTAGCCACAATAACATTCAGATTTTTGCCCACGTCCTGGCGGAACGGAAGAATGTTGCGGCTAATAGGGCAATTCCGGCTAAGATAGTGAAAAATCTTTCGTAAGAATCTTGTATATCACTTAGCCCCAAAACTCCAACAGCCCCAGATTTTAATTAAATATTTTTTATTTTTTATATTTAATTTTCTTTTTGGCTTAGATTTTATTGTTTCATAAATAACAACAATTATATTTTTTTATTTTATAAAATTTTTATTTTCTTGCTATTTTTTAATTAAATATTTTTTCAATTTTATTTTATTTTTGGTTTTAGATTTTATTGTTTTAAAAAAAAAATTTATATTTTTTTATTTCATTTAAGTTATAGGATTTAATTTCTTTTATTATTTTATTTTAGCATCTTTTTTAATTTAATTTCCTTTTAATTTTTAGAATTTCGTTTAAAAATAAAAATATTTTTTATTTTAAATTCGTTCAATTTTTAAGTACATACTATTAGGGACAAACTCACCTCCACCACTCCCTTACATTACACTCAGTTCGCTTATGTCGAAAGGAAATCAACTGATTTGCCTTCGATGCCAGGAGGATTGCTCTGTGCACCTTCTTGGACATCGAGAGAGCTTTCAATAATATTTCCTATGGTTCTATCTCAAGAGAGTTGGTCCATCTACTGTGGACTGGATCGATGCTATGCTTCGTGAACGCGAAATAACATCGTCCTTGGCTAACACTCAAGTGAAGATCAGAGCCATAAGATACTGCCCGCAGGGGTGGGGTTTCTACGCCTTGCTCTGGGCCCTTGTAGGTGAAGACATCCTAATCAGACTACGTGAAATTGGTTACGGTGCTGTTGGATACGCAGATGATCTAGCAATAATAGTTAGGTTAAAATTCGGCAGCAGTATCTCGGTCGTTACAAGTGCAGCTCTTCGCGTGGTACCTAACTGGTGTGTCAATGACGGCCTGTTCTGGCACCGTTTTCAACAAGGTATAAACCAAAGCTTGAAGCGGTCACTCTAGGAGGGAGAGTGTTTGAATACTCTGATGATGTCAAGCCCCGTGATATTACGCCCCCATCTTGAAAAGGCTATTATTAAAGTCACGCGAGCCATATGATCACGTATAAGACTTTTTGGAAAACATGGGGACTGAACCCAAAGCTGATAGCGTGACTTTACCGCATGATCGTCCACCCGATTGTGGCAAAACACTGCCTTACTGCGTCGCAAAAATTAATTAATCGATTAGATCTGCTACACTATGGCTCTTGAGTCGCTTTTGTATGGACTCATCTCCATATTTCTATTAAAGAATCAGCAGCCCCGACGGAGGCTGCAATTTCGACTATCCAACGACTGCTTCCATATACAGAAGCTTTACGCAGATTTCTGACTCCATAACCAAAAAAGATCGGCAGCAAGTTTAAAGTGAAAATCCCAGATCGCGAAAATTAGGCAAACGGACCCCGAGACCTTGATCCGGGATACGTACATTGGTACACGGACGCTTCGAGGGTGGATGACAGAGCTGGTGTAGGTGTCTATGGACCCGGCACCAAACTACCAGTTCCCATGGGCAGAGGCCTCCGGTGTCTTAACCTGAAGTTTTACCAATTCCTGCCTGTGCCAAATCCAACCAACCAAACAGCCATCCGGGCCCTTTCAAACAGGATTTGATGAAAGCCAAACTTGTTACAGACTGCTTCTATACGCTTCAAATACTGGCAACCAAAAGTAGAGTAACTCTTTGCTGGGTGCCGACACTGTGGGATTGAAGGCAACGATGTCGCTGACTAGTTGGCGCGAAAGTATCCTTAACTGCCTTCTTAGTACTGCGATCATTCCGTGGTCTTAGTTGGAGTTGGAGTTAGAGTAGGCCAAGCTCTTTGGTTACCCTTTCGATAGATCGGATAATGTTCAACGAAACAGAAATGACATCTGGCTACATTATGGCCCACAACCAACTACAATTTCATATGCACCGAATGGGTGTTATCGGAGAGTCGAAATGCCGGATCCGCCTAGAAGACGAGGAACACATTCTTTGTTGCTGTCCAGCCTTGGCTAAACAAAGATTGATTTAATTTAGAGCTCCTATGCACAAGAAATAAGGAACTCGACTACCAAGACGCTTTTAGGATTCCTTAGGAAAGTCGAGGCTGTCTTGGCCATACTGGGTTAGGGACTATCTATACGAATACAAAATACTTTTTAGGTGGTAGAGTCTCCCATTCTGTTATACCCGTGCATCTATCTAGTTTTTTCTCATCTATGCCTTCCGAATTCTCTGTTCTGTCGAATGGCATACTCATGTTACCGAATTTGTCACAAGCGGCAGCATTGTGAGCCAGTGAATTTTCCCTGCAGGGTATCATACAAGTAAAATACAGCTGAGCACGAAGAACACTGTCAAAATGAGAGGAGAACAAATACACGGCGATGAAGTGAAGCCAACCACTCATAACTGTTACTCCTTTGGGTCGCGTCGTGGAAAGAAAAGTAGCAGGGCAACCACCCTTTAAGTTAACGTCCTTCAACTGCCTTAAGTACGTCTTTGACAATATTCCACTAAACTTAACCTAATCATCCTTTGGGATACACATTCCCAATATTAGTTCTGATCTCGATCAAGACATATATTTGAACATATGTATGTATGTTCCTACAAAAGACTGATTCAAAAAATCTACTAATTTCTTTGTTACAAAACGCCTTCTTCAATTCATTTAAAAAGTGAAATTGTAAAGTTTAATAAGTCTTGCAAATTAATTTTACTAAAAGAGAAAAATTAATTTAAATCTTTCTATTGTATTGAATTATGGTCGAATGCTTGTTGTATCACTTTTTCACTAAAAATTATTTCAATAACTATTTCGAACAGGGAATTACAACTTGCAAAATTGTTGTAAAAAAATGGCAATATTTAATGATAATTTTAATTATTTTACCTAAATAGGAGAAAAAACTGTAATAATGACATACATACATTGCATTTTAAGTTTGAATAACTGTTAAACCCGTAGGTTCATCAAAAAATTATATGAGACGTTTATATAGAGCATCTAATTCGCTACAAAAATATGTATCGCACTTTTCACGATGATTTAGAGATGAGAAAACATATTCCAAAGTTGAAAAGAATGTTTTTCTAAGTAATTTATATGGAAAATAGCAATGCGCGATTCGCGACCTTTCAAACTTAATATTAAGGGTTGTGCCTTCAATAGACATCTTATGACATCATGCCGGAGGTATTGAAGAGGGGTTTTTTTTAAGAACACATTAGTAGATTTTTTTGAATTATGTACATTAGACCGCACCAGCAAAAAAAAGTTTTGAAAAAAAAAATTTGTTGCCGAACATAAGAGTCGCTTGTGTTCCAATTACCCCTTTCTAGTATTTACCCACTAGATCCCAGTTCCTACCACACTAATGTCTGTAACTTACAGCTTCCAAAAATCCTAAGGCTTCTTCTTTAGAAGTTTTTTGATTATTTCAGTAGAACTATTTAAAAAAAATTATTGCCGAGTGTACATACATATGTATGTAGGTGTCACGGAAAAATTAAAAAAAAAAACCGTCCCTGCAAAAATAAAAGCTTTTGCGAAATCTACTTGCTTGTAAGGTAGTACAGTCTAATGAACATTTAAGAAGTTTTATATCACATTTATGCTAATATCAAAATTTTTATAAAAAAATTTTAGGTTTTTCCTCATATTTTACCGTTTATTTCTATAAATGCGGGGCTCATACTAAATATAACATATGCGAACTGCCAAAATTTTCTCCTGCCAACAATAGTTACAAAAACTTGCAGACTATCAGCTTTTGTTGCCCATAGCATAAAAGTTGGCAAACAATTGAACTTTCCAATATACATACATACATACAAACCTACATACATACATATGTACATCATAAATAGAGAAATAGTCTGTGAAGCATAAAAGTATACGAGTAAATACAAAAGGATAAATTTACATAACACGTTTTTTTTATATACGCGTCAATATTATTGTTATTGTCAAGATTAACTATTGTTCAATGGCGGCCAAATGTTCACTGATTTCAATAGCTATGAATGACTGTTAGTTCGAGGACAAAACTCAAGCTTAAAATAATAGATGGCAAGTGTTCATGTGAATCCAATAAAGGAAGCTTACAAATATAAATGTGTGATAGCTATATACTTATATACATATCTATTCATTTCGTTAGCCATGAAGATGAAAGGAGATGTAAGATCTGAGCAGCCCTCCAGAAATTTTTTTCTGAAATAAACAAAATCAGCACTATCACAAAAACAAACCTAAGGCCGTCAGTGTGAGGCTTCAACACAAACCAACCAACCTCCGCTAAATATGTTTCCCTTCAAAAAAAAAAAACAGCCCTGCCTAGTGGGGTCCCTTCGTCCTCGTCCAACCCGCAACGTTCGCCTATTATCTTCTTGCACTGCTTCTTTGTAGTATAGCTTCTTCTTTCTTTAGCCGCTGTTGTACCACGATAAGTTGTGTCGATTATCGCATCTCGAGTATTTTGAGCCCTTCAAAACGATACTTACTTTATATAGACGTAGGATTTAGGATTTATAATAATATATCATGTGCTCTGCCATTTTCTCTGATGGAGGCTTTTCCCCAAACACAAACACGAAGCAATAGTAGTTTATATGTAACTCGAATACGGACCAACGAAATACCACAATGTCCCTTGTCTTGAATGCTGACATCTCCACACATTTCGCACTGATCAAGGTTTTCATGTTGATCAAGTACAATCTGAAGTCTATTCCGCCGTGGAGTCATAAAAATAGATTCTTGAATATCTGGGATTAGTCGATGTGCCCAGCGCCCATATTAAGATTCGCCCCATTTATTCTGCCACATGTCTAGCGTATTTTTATGGACTAATGCTTTCTTAGCTGGAAAATTTAAATTACCAGATGTATGAATTATTCTTTATCGAGAATTTCGCAGTGATAAGTAAGACAAAACAGGGGTTCAGCTATATGATGTCCTTTTCGCGAACTCTGTTTAACTTCTTCAACACGCCTAACTCTCCCATAGCCAGCGTAAGTTAGCTAGGTATCTTAACCCGGTGACTTTACGCTCTTGTTAAACGAAAGAAATATATATTCACAGTCTTTTCGAAAACTTACTTAGCTACCTCTTCGAAATTGGTACTTGTTGCAGCGTAATCCTCGTTTAAAAGTTTCATAATATATACTTAGGCAGTCAGGCTTAGTGTTAATGCATAGCTGCGCAAGCTTTCGAACTTTTGCTAAAATCTTTAAAGTCACGTTCGGCAGCTTCTTCTCCTTTCGCCTCAGTGGCTTGTAAAAAGTTTCCGAGTGAAAAACATTAGGCTTAGTGCACTATCCGGCATTGCATGGGGTATAGAAACCTTATTCACGATTTACCAGGCGATTGGGCAGTGATGCCCAACGGAAAAATGTTCAAAATTCCGAGGAAAGACGTTATGTACGGCTACAGGCTATCACCACATGTCTTTGGAACATTGCGTCATTTTTATAAAGCAGTTCCTCTTGGGATGTCATCGTAATAGCCAGCACGTTTTATATATCAGACCCGCTTTTCAACATTAAGAAAGCGATACTATCCTCTCTCAATAAATGAATTATTAACATAAAGCTGGGTAGCGTCTGCCCGGCGAGCGACTGCGCGTCGTATTCGCGTATACATACACGCTATGCTTGAGAAGGCAGCGAAAGCACGCACACTTCAAAAATGCTCTGCCGAGGCTGCCCACCTCTGGCATAAAGACATAAAATCAGCTGATGAATTTAGTTCTGTAGTTTTAGATCTCGACACCTAACAAATTCCTGCCTTTCGTGACTCGGCGCAAAAATTGAAAATAATGGTTCCGTATGTTATGCGGACTGCGCCCCTCGTGCGGATAGGCCGGCAAGGAAGGTAAAACCGTTGGGATTATTATTACACTGTGAGACAAATGGTAGGGGTCAGTGATCAGGAAGGGTTCAAACTACCGGAGAAAGTTATATCGGTAAAAAAGAAGTTATACGTGTACCGGCGTTTCGCTGGGTCACGTCTAGGAATCGAGATATATATATAACTATCATATAGGGGAAATTGTCACCTTTGGTGGTCTTTTTTTGACATAACTCGAGAACCACTAGTCCGATTTTGCTCAAACAAATTTAAAAAAATTAAAAATTACAATTCCTTTAATCTGTGCATATAACGTTTTTCTAGGGCTTTTTGCCCTCACTCGACAACTGCGACACCAACAACCTAACGGTTTCTTCGACTCAGTCTCTTTCAGTCATAGGATGAAGATGGCTACAACTTACAAGATCCATTAGGGTGATTAACTACTGCTGCTACTAGGTTGCGTTAGGTTTGGCACTTAGACTCAGTGTTCATTGTGACACCGCATGAGGTTTGCATGTATCTCCCCATGAATCGCTTGGTGCTTTGCAAAAAAATACACAGGCTTCTAAGATGTATCGAATTGAGGCCATAAACTTCATTGAAGGAATACGTGCCAAAAGCTTTTGTTCTCCGATTTGATTAAGCCGGGCAATGACAGAGAAGATGTTGGATGTTTACATCTTTTAGTCACTGCAGGGTGCGCCCAGTATGGCTGCGCATAATTCAATCAGACAACGTCCGGGGAGAATGTCCTACCTCCTTGTATTAAATAAAGACTTAGTATGTTGAGCCTCTATGACTGGCGAGAGTGGCGATGTGACATGTCGGTTTCATTTGCCACTTTTAGTTGGCATTTTATTATGAACTTTTCATTCAGTAGAAATTTACATATTTGAAGAGGGGTGCCAAGAGTACCCGTTATACCTCTGTCAGCCAATGCCGTTCCATGACGTGCGAGTTCGTCAGTCTTGCAATTTCCCTGAACGTCGTAATGGCCAGGTGCCCAGACAATGTAGGTGCGGAATGTCTCAGCCGTCTCGTTAAAAGATCGACGGCATTTATCTCACACTGTACCAGTTATGCGAACTTGGAGATAGCTTTCAGTTCCGTCTGAAACACATTGCAGTAGTCAGGAAGGCGGAAGTAGAGTGATATACCTAATTGTTCCAAATAAATATAATCCCCTACTGTTTTGTCGAGTTTTGATCAATCCATGTAAACACGGATTGATCCCCTTTCCCTAACTGTATCTAATAA
>NW_023458564.1:10283150-10297391 GCF_013731165.1 Rhagoletis pomonella | reverse complement strand
GCCATCTATTACTGTTGCTTTAATAGGCAGCTTTTTCTCAGTGCATGCGTGTAAAGCGATGTTAAATGACAACCACTGTCGCAGATATTAGTGCCCTTTGGTTTTTTTATCTGTGCTTCAAGAGTTGTTATAGGTGCCTACTACTAATCGGAGGGGCACAGATTTGATACCTTGTGCGTGAGACATCCGTAAATGATAAACAACTCCGAGCCTACTCTGGCTTGAAAAAAGTTTCTCCCCAGGCTTTCGAAGGCGACACAAAACTGAAGTTCCTTCCATTTCCATGACAATTCCCAGTCGCTCAGTCAGTAAGCACGCCTCAACACCTAGCACTAAATGTGAGCCTCGACTAATTTTTCGATTGCAACAAATTAACAACAATCGCCAGACGGATTTATGCAACAAAGTCAAGTTCCACTTAAAACTCCTTTTATTCATTTTAAGATGCGGACTTTCTTGATAATAAACCTTTTGTTTAGACCAAAAGTTGTTGGCTGCTAAAACACCTGCATAAATTAATTTCAATGTAAGCCCATTAAGAAAGTAACTACTTTGCAAAGTAATGCGACATGAAAGACGAAGCAATCATCTGATGCTGAGAAATCTTCTGCGACTGCAGAGCACATAATGTGATTAGTTAGTGAAATTGTTTTAAAAACATACCTATGTATATAGTACTTATGCATACACACATATGTGAAGGAGAATGTGTGTAGCCACATAACTTTATTTATGCTAGAACGCGTTGCAGTGCCAACCACAACAGGAATGTGAGAAATGAATATCGACCAACAATACAGCCGGCTGGACAGCCGTCCAGTTTGCTGGCACTGGTCAGTATATACATAGTTGAATTTACATACATACATCAGTGATGCCAACCACGGGCGAATTCCCCGATTTTTGTGGAATTTGAATATTTCGGGGGAATCGGGGAATGGCTATAAATTTCGGGGGCATTCAATACACACACGATTTTGATTAGAACATTTCTATTGAGAATAAAACTACAACTTGTAATAACAATCTCTCCTTACGGAGCTACGGATTTAAAATCTAACGTGATTGTCCCATGCAACAGTGTGGATATTTAAAAATTGCAACCGTTTTTCACTTGGCCTTTATGTTTGACACCATGATTCAATAATACTAGGTTCGATAAACTGACAGTTGTCTCTCTCGCACCGCTCCCTTAGCAGTGGCACCGTGTTGCTTCTTTGCAAATTTACTTGGAAAAAGTGTAGCTTTGTTGTGAAATAGAAGTATAAGCTTTTGCGCAATATGTTTATTTATATATGCATATGAAGCACATTTAACTGATGAAAACATAAATTGTTTTTAAATTTGAGGTTTACGTAAGTCTCATAGTAGTTTTGTTTTAATTTTGAGTCCTTTTGCAATGTTTATACAGCTAAATAGCACATAAATTACGCATTTCACGTAGATATATTAATATTTCGTTCAATACATCGTTTAAAATGCCAGATTTCCTGCAAATGCATTAGAATTTACAAAAGGAGTTTCACTACTAATTGCCCACTTCGCGTACTTTTCTACTACTATTTTCGCAACAAGGGATTGCATTCTTCCCCTTTCTCTGTCCTTCGTAAATGCAACCTTTTGCAAGGGAGTGTCAAACCGCGACTGTCAATAACACTGGTCTACAAGGGTTTTGCGAATAAGACGGGACCTGGTGTTTCCGAACGGATTTTTCGTGCTGAACACGAATCTGGGGTCCAAAACTTCCCATCACGTCACGTTTTCGAGAAAAAAGGGGTTGAAACCCCTAAAAACAGCGTTTTTGGCCATTTTTGAAAAATTGTAGAGCTGAACCCTGACGTGCTACAAACTTTGTATATGTCAGAAATTAAAGGCTAAATCGTGCCCTTTCGAATGAGCCCTATGTCGAATTAATCGCATGCACCCTTAGATCAGGGGGTGTATTTGTGTCTAGGAGTCCAATTTTTATATCCACCATATTCGACCCGTCATCTTAAATTTTTAAAATCTAACTGCAGATTCGTAATCAGCGACTTTTAATATAGTTAAAACCTTGGCATTATTAATTTTCTATGATCGTTTAAGATTAAATTCTTTCTGTGATCAATTTTTCCTGCACCCCTAAACACAAATACACCCCCTGCTTTAAGGGTGCACGCGATCAATTCGGCATAGGGCTCATTCGAAAGGGCACGGTTTAGCCTTTAATTTCTGATATATGCAAAATTTGTACCACGTCAGGGTTCAGCTCTATAATTTTTTCGAAAATGGCCAAAAACGCTGTTTTTAGGGGTTTCAACCCCTTTTTTCTCGAAAACGTGACGTGATGGGACATTTTTGACCCCGGATTCGTGTTCAGCACGAAAAATCCGTTCAGAAACACCAGGTCCCGTCTTATTCGCAGAAAAAAAGTTGAAATTTGTAGACCAGTGTAATTATCTAACCTTGTATTATTGAATCATGGTTTGACAATATCATTTCTCACTCGTTTTCGCCAACATCTGGCAAAGTTTGAGCAGTCTAATAAAAGTAAATATTTAACAATATATAGAGAATTTTTTTCAAAATTTATTTTAAAAAATTTCAATCAGAAATGGACTTGGCATTGATACTTTGGAGGCAATTTTACTTAAATAGGAACTATTTAAAAATAAAGCTTCTCTTGATTTTAGTGCATCTTCTATACAATTACAAAAACTTCATCAAAAAATATATGATTCTAAGAAATAATCCGTCTATGCGCGATATAAGAACATACATGATAGATATGGGTCATTCCATACAATATTTACACCTCAATATCTTTTTGGGGGTGAAATATATTTTTTTACATTCTTTATCGAAAAAAAGAAGACACCTATTTTTTTATTTCGTCATGATATTCGAAAGTCTCGAAACAAAAATTACCGAAATTTTGAACTCACGGAGAAGTATCTTTTTTTAATTGTTTGCAGTTAATAAACTATTTGTCGGAGAAAATCAGTTAAGGTATCAAAATGTGCGCAATAACCTCGGCTTTCCATGAGAGTGTGAGATAGATTAAAACAAGTTTTGCATTAAAAAATCGCATTTTTTATTATATTTTTTTTTATTAACTTCATCACGTTTGATTCTTATTTTTTCAACCTGCATAGTTGTCAAACTTTATAGAGTAAGCTGTAAAATTTTGAAACACAAAAAATGGAAACACAAAAACTGTAGAAGTTACGAGTTTTTCATACCTGCGTACATAAAGTTTATACTAAAGCTTATGTACGTAGAGTATTTTAAAAGATAGTAGTTGAGAGTTCTAGCTTTAATTTATTCCTAAGTGGATGAGTCTGTAACCTTTGGTTTCTTCTATAGAGCTTGTCAAATATTGCAAAAAACGCAATTGTTTTACACTTTGACCTCGTTTTTCTCAAAATCTGGAGCTGGAACTACTTATTATCTCATTACAACTAATCATATTTCTCGCTTTTTTTAATAAAAATTAAAATGAAAGGCCTTAAAAAGTAAAAGTTATTTTGGGGGAATACCAGTGAAAATAGGGGAAGTTTTTCAGAAATTTGGGGGAATTACCCTTAAAAGAGTTGGCATCCCTTATATACATACATATGTGCGTGTATGATATGTGACACATATCTCTGGTATATTATGCACTAGGGTGGTCCAAAATACGTAAAGTTGGAATTTGAATGCTCCCACCCCCTATGATTGTTCTATATCGAAAAAAATATACTCCTATTTTTTTTGTTTTGCAATCATAAAATATTGAGAGGCCGCTCAAAGCGTTCAAACTTTTCCATGCATTTTGTATGGGGAAAAAACAACTTTTCGTGGAAATGGTATGGAATTCTTGAAAATCAATATTTTTCGATCGGATAACTCTGGTTCTCTTCAGGAGACTTCCAATAACAATATCCAATTATTTATTTAACCATTTTTTAATATAAACACGATTTTTTATTTATCCCCCCATTGCATTTTCTGGGGGTTTTGGCGGTCCTATAAAATATAGTTACTAAGAAAAAATTTTTAAAATATATATAGTTGGGATATATTATTGTCTCTGTTGAAGAGAAACAGAGTCTTCCGATCGAAAAATATTGATTTTCAAGAATTTCATACCATTTCCACGAAAAGTTATTTTTTCCCATACAAAATACGTATATTTTTTGATTTCAAAATAAAAAAGGGGTGACCCTTTTTTCGATATAGAACAATCTTAGGGGGTGAGAGCATAAAAATTCCGACTTTACTTTTTTACATGCATTTTTGGACCACCCTAATGTGCACACATATTATTTACTATATACACACATAGTTACCAAGAATGATAGAATACAAGATTGCGCCAATCGAGCTGAGAGCAACTGGCCGTGACGTCAAAAAATACCAGAATGAGAGAGCAAGACGAACTCGACAAGAAAAAGAGGAAGCATCGACCAAAAGGCAGTGTTGCCAAGTTTTGACTTTGAAAAAGCACCAAATTTGTATTGATGTATTTTATGGACTTTATATGAATACATAATTTTATTGTAAGGATGCCGATTCAAAAATCAATGTTTCTTGCACAACGGTCGATTTCTTCTGGCATGATTGAAGGTGCTGCCACATATTTCTTTGTCACATATTTGATTGTCACTGTGCCATGATTTTGTTTAAATTTTTGTAAAATTGCTTACCACACTTACGATTGCTATAAATTCTGCTTAAATTTTTTTAAGATTTTCTAATTTGATGTCTTCAAACTAAAAACAAAAGCACCAAAAACGCACCAAGCACAAAACTCAAAAATTTTCGCGTTTTGAATACCCACTAAATTTGGTTCGAAAAGCATCAAGTTGGCAACAGTGAATGTAAACAAAAGTATTTTATGACGTCAGCGATTGGGTGGATGCTGTCAAATCGACGAAGAGAGGGTTAGCGGTCCGCGAATGGCGCGACCTTTATTTTCTGGATCGTGCATAGTTACGGTTACACCAAATTGCTGGTAACACAAATGTTGTTGCGCTACGCAGCTTTTACTTGCTAACTTCACTTAACAGCTGCATTGCCATGGCTTTCCAAATTGCACTACATTAGGGCGGCTCAATTATATTTGACTATGCGCGTATAGCATAGGAGGATTCTTAGTGTCATTCTAAGGGCCAATTTCAAATAAGTATTTTAACGGCACTTAAGTTTAATTGTGGATTGTTGTTTAATGGCCATTTAGCTTTCGTTGGGTTTCAGATCAACTTTGTTTAAATATGCCAAACAATTGGCAGCACTGCTGCTTGTTCCTTGAAATTGTTGTTGCATTTGTTTGTTTGTTTACATTTTGTGCTGAACAGCTGATTGTTTTTTGGTGGGATTTGAGGGGATTGAATAAACAACCTACCAATCAATCTTGGTTGTTTGGTACAAACACAGGGTTGCATATCTCATATTTACAGCCCTATTCTGTTGCCCTCACAAAAATCACCACACTCACTATTGTGAGGTTTCTGACTATTGTGAGGTTATCCCTATGCTGGCGTAAATTCAATTGTCAGTAAATTTATGATGTACAAGAGAAAAATAGCCGATTTTTATTGAGCAATTAAATAATGTTTTGTTAATTTTCGTTCGCTATCAGTGTCTGTGTTAAGTTTTTTTTAAACTAAAAGTATATTCAATAATGGCGGAGTTATTGCTTCTTTTTGCGGCAGTTTCGGAAGAGTTAGAGCAGGCATAGGATTTCATTTCCATACAAACTTTTGCTCCAAGTTGTGGATTGCAAACTGTACTGGAGCTACTCCTGCTTTCTTGTTTCTTTTTAAATTCGCCTAGAAAATAAATAAAATCAGTAATTATCAAAAAAATAAACAAATTGCAAAAATATTTACTTTTCCTGTTGTTCAGCATCCATCTTTTGTATTTATTTTATTTACGAAACAGCTGTTAGACAGCAAAATGCTTTTCACCTCGTGTGGTGCTTTTGTTGGGCTTTTTTCTTGTGAGGTGTGGGCTAGAATAGCCTCACAAGACCTCACAAGAAATCTCACAAAGTTTTGCTCACAACTCAGCTGTAAGGTTTTATTAGAATAGGGCTGTTAAATAGCCAATATTGGCCATTTAAGTGCAGATTAAATGTATGATCTGAAAATGAATAGTGGAAGTTAATTAGCAATCTCTCGTCATGTAGGCCGTCTGAAATTGGGCCAAAATAAGGTAATTTGCTGAAGAAGCCATGGTTCTAAAATCTATTTGGAGTTTGCCAAGTTGTGAAAATAGGTTTCTAAGAAAATGTGAAAATGTTCACTGTTGCGCCCTCTGCTGGAAGTTTTAAGAAAAAGATAAGTGCAGAAATGGATTCCTGATAGGCGAATTTGCTTAGAGTTACGCGTAGAATCCGTTTGTGCTATAAATACGCTCATAGTCGGAAAAATCTGCCATATCAACTAACCCGCCCTAATGTACATACATATTTACAAATATTGTTTGTCAACATACAGTAGTGGTCAGATAAAGACTACAGATGCCAAGCCATGAAAACACCCATTATCCCCATTAGAAGCTTCTACCAATTCGAATGATTTTGTGGGACAGATAGTATTTTTGTTGTAGTAGTTGGCTCTCGCTATTGAGGATTTAAATCAACGGAAAGCACCCATTATCCCCATTAGAAGCTTCTACCAAATCGAATGATCTTGTGGGACAGATAGTATTTTTGTTGTAGTAGTTGGGTCTCGCTATTGAGAATTTAAATCAACGGAGATACAGTAAAATCTTGCTGTTCTTTTTTCTGCCTATCTGGCATTACCACCAATAAGCTTCCCCATTTGATTCTCACCTTTACCAACATTCTTCTCTTATTCATTCCTCTGCACTTGATCCTCATGTTGTGTGCGTGTGCGCTCATACTTTCGTTGTTTACCCATGGGTTGGGAGAAGAGGTATCGCTTTGTCATCATCATTCATACGTCTGGCGTGTCCCAGCTATTCGTCATTCCATCTTCTTCGGTACCTGTCGTCCACGTGAAAAAGGCCATAGATCTTTCATATAATTGTAGTGCTTTCAAAAGTCCATGTCATCGTGCACGCTTATGTAACACATAAAAGGACGGGCAAGAGCTATCGTTCACTTGATTTCTGGACTGACTTAAGGGCATTAATGGCACAAATGTTGGATCCTGGGTGTACGAAGTCCTTCAATGTCTTGTATTGTCCTCGTTCGCCGCTTGGACAACCTCCATTTTACTTAGCTATATAACTGTCGCGAGGATCCCTTCCCTTCATGCTGTCAAAAGTAGCTTTACAATTGACGAGAGGTGGTGTGTATCGATCGTAGAACATGGCGTTTAAAGCTGATGCATGAGCCCAATGAGCTCTTTACCGCTATCTTTGACGTGTTCATCCAGTATACCGTTGACTCCGAGGACCTTGTTGTTTTTAATCCACTCTTAGGTTAAGTTAGGTATGGTGGCAGCCACCAAAGAGGCTCACTGAGACATTTATTAGATTGTCCATTGTGTTACCACATTGTACAAATTTCATTGAACTATAACTACGTAAAGTTATAGCATTGGGTACTTGAAACAAAGTTTCGCAGGCAGCTGTCGTCCACCCCGAAGAGTTCCTGGGGAGCCTTGATGAAATGCGCGCCGAGGTACTTAGACCTTAGGCTAGCGAATTCCGGGCAACTGAGTAGGAAGTGCCCAAACAGCTGCGGCAGTAGGTATTCGTGATGATATTAAGTCGCTTCCTAAAGTACAATATCCGGTCAGTACACCTGTAAGAACGGAGAGCTGGCGTTTAGCCTGCCAGAGAAGCTCCCTTGACCGCGTGTAGTCATCAACCGGCCAGAAGGATCTTTGCATTTTGCATGTCGCTGTTTTTTCCCAGAGCTCGTTGAGCCAACTGTAAGCCCATACCTCAGGGATCAAGCCGCAAGTTGACAAGAGAACTCTTATACCCTCCCTGCCCGAGGTGATGGCCTCGCGGGTACTCTTCCTAGCCAATTCATCAGCTCTGCAATTTCCAATGATGTCACTGTGTCCTGGGATCCAAATCAGCTTGATTTGTAAATATTTCGAGACAATTGAGCTGGAGGTCAGGTACGGGCCCTTATACAAGGCAGAATCGGAAATGGACGCTGTTTTAGTAGTGAAACTGTCCGATTTGCTGCATGGATGCTGTAGAGTAATTGGTTCACACTCGGACCAGCTGCATTTGTCACGCATGTACGTTTTCTGCATACATTCATATAAATTAAAAATATGTAGCCAACTTCGATAGGAAAGCATATATGATTCACATAAAGACAAAGTCATGTTTACAGCTGATTTGGATTAAGGGTAACCCACTAGGAAAAGCATCATAAGTAAAATGTGAGCTTTGGCGATCATTGAGCCGTGTATGTGGCATGTGCTTAGGTGCCCATAGATGTTTAAGTAATATACATATGCGCAAGCATCCACATATGGCATGTACATACATATGTTCATACGTACACATATGCCACCATACATTTATTTATACATAAATCCATATGTAGGTAGATGTGTGATAGCCAAAATGCATCAGAGCTTGGCGTACGCTAATGCACTCTCTTCCTCTTCCAGCTAGAGGAAGTGCAACCGCGAGCGATCACTAAAACGTGATCACGAGATTTTGTAGCTGCAACAACAGTCCGCGCGGTTTACTAGCCGGCCGCTGCTTTTGTGGCATGACTTGCTCTGCATGCATGACGGGAATTGTGTGCGTTGTCTGCCCGGCTGACTGACTGACTGGCTGCTAACTTGCTTGCGCAGCGCTGATGATCGTTCACCCGCTCGAATGCCAGCATACGTCTTTTACTCTTGGCCCGCTTCGTAATTGGTGTAGACCCAAAAGGCCCGGCCGGTTTAACTCGTTATCTGAGTAATGTGAGTTGCCGGTTCTTGGCTTAAAGAAAATTGTATGAAAAGAATTAAAACAAGAAAAAATATCAACAAAAAACACAGCTGTAACAATAACAACAATAAAAAAAATAACTCTAGCATATGCGCTTAATGTGCTGTACAGGTTTGTGTTTTTTTATGGTTTGCTTTTTGTATGTAGATTCTTTTGTAGTAATTTTTTTGCAATAAAAGTAGGGTGCCTGGAGTCGTTCATTGTTCGGCCAAAAAAAAAGTGATTGTATGAACATAAAAAAATGCATATGTGTGCGGTGAAGGTGTCGAAGATGATGATGACGATGATCACGACGATGAATAAACGAACAGTGGTTTGAGCTAGTGGAAACGCTTTTTTAATTTTTTAATCCAACCCATTCTGGTCGAAAGAATGACTTGTAGTCTTCTCACTGAAAGTTTTGTGCACACCTTTTAAAATTCCGGTCAGTAAATGCAGTAGCAGAAATTTCTTATGGCGTTTTTGTGTCTTGTTGTGATAAATTATTTCAGTAAGAGAACCACGACTGTTTATTCTAAGCCATAGGATAGCCGAATCATTTCCAGATCGTCCATTTATACAAGAATTTTTCACATTCTTTGCAAGAAAATTTCGTTTCTTGAATCTTTCGATGACTTTATTTGCATAATTATCTTTTAGTTCTTTTTTGATTAATTTTAATATTCATACATCTCAAACTAATGGAACACTATGAGAAAATTTTTGTTTAGTTCAGAGAAAATTTGTTGCCGCTTCGTTCTCTAACAGAAAGTTCCAGACACTTTAGTTCCCAAAATGTTCTTCGAGAGAAAGTTCCTTAGACTTTTGGTCCCATTTTGTTCTTTACAAAAACGTTGCGCAGACTTTTGTTCCCATTTTGTTCTCTTAGAAATTTTCCCTAAAGTATTGTTCGCATTTTGTTCTCTTTGGGAACGTTCCACAGGGTTTTGTTCTTATATAATTCTCATTGAGAACGTTCTCGGCAGTTTTGTTCTTATTTATGTTTTGGTTTTAAAGCGTTCTTGAGAACAAAACTACGAGAACGCCATTTAGTTTCAATCATACCTTTTTGTTCTTGGTCCCTGCTTTATTTTCTTTTGTTTTTGATGTTCATTCGAAACTGAGTTCGATCCCACGCCCCGCGGAATGGTAGTGCGTACTTCTAACCACTACACCACACCGTTTCGAAAATTTGGTGAATGCCAGAGCAGATTCACAGGTAACTTCCATAAGCTCAACCGACGAAATGGAGGTGCCAGCTGGAATCCTTTTAGGAAACATAATTCTCGGTTCCGTTTCGATGAAACCTAAGGTTCTTTGTTGGAATGGAGAACTAGACGCAAAAAGCAAACTTCGCAGAAATATTTTCAATGGAATAAAAAGGTCACATCAGTGAGATGAGTGCTGAATGTCAAACTTTGATGTAAGCCTATCATTGAGCATTTTGGCAATGTAAACAGGTCTCTCTATGATCAGGCCCATTATCAGTTATGCATCAGTAAATATATCGGGAAATCTGCTTGCTTAACTTCAAAGAATAGTCGCCGTGTGCGGCACAGGATCTTGCTCTACAAGACTTGGCGCAGCTCTTGATGCTCTGCTACACTTACCATCACGTTGCACCTTTACACTTGAGGAGGTGTTAAAGGCCACCTGCAGGCTTAAAATAAATAGATGTTGGTACGATGCCGGGTGAGGTGAAGCGGAGTTTGCTGGTAGTAGAGATCGAACACAAGTGGCTTCGCAATGCCCCAGGATAATACGTTACGCTTTGCTGAGGAGATTCTACAAGGTTGAGATCCCTTAGACTGAGTGCTGGCTTAGTGCTAGCACTGAGCTCAGGCTCACACAATGTCGAATCTATACTGGTGGCTGCAAAAGTTAGACTTGGCTTTATGATTTCTGTCCATATCGAAGATAATGGTAATGAGCTTCTCTTTTCTCTTGAAGAATATGCCTCGGTATTCCAAGCCGCGGTATTTGCAATCCTCAAGGCAATGGACTACGTGGTGGAAAATAAGTGGCGATGCAGGAGTTTATGCCTCCGTCACGCTATCACGCCACGCTGCACTTAAGGCGTTTGCCAGCACTCTAACTACCCTTAGACTGGTTCGGCAAAGCAAGTCTCGACTATGGTTGTCAGGTCACTCGCGAGTAACTGGTAATTAGGCATCTGAGTATTTGGCCAGAGAGGGCTCAGATGAGTTATTCCTCGGTCTGCAACCGTTTTAAGGCAATGACTGGGAGGCTTCAATAGGATGCAGATGGGCGAAACTCATGTTTCCGTTAATCTCGAAGGGTACTGATAGGTAGTTGCTTTCATTGAACAGATTGTACTGGAGACTACTAGTGGGACTGTTGACTGGACACTTTAAGTGGGACAAGCACCTGACTGTGATCGGCATATATGACAATCCCATTTGCCCTTTCTGCTTTCCTTTTTGTGTCTCTGTCCCGCCGTTGCAAGAATTAATAAGGTGTTTGGCAGCGATGTGAGTTACAAACTACTAAGCTCTTTGATACCCAATAATCTGCTTCGATTTATTGGTAAATTAAGTATATTAAATGTAGTATAATTGGCTGCATGTAGCCTGAGTAATGCTTTCTGCACGCGTTCTTTTTTACGTTGAGTTCTGCCAAAAAAAAGAGACGACACCATCGAAAAATCGTTAGACTCACATAGCAGAGAAGAACTAAAATCGAAAAATTTCTGCGCAATGAACAGGCAGGGTTTTGCTTAAGCAGTGGCAATTCATATTATAAATGAATAATCAGATCGATGCACCAAACTAAATATGTATTTAGCTGAAGTTCAATTAGTTTCATCGTTATCTTCAATTTTATGATCACCTAACTCCGTTCTGGACACACATGAACAAATATCTACATAAGTATAGTATTTATACTATAGATGCACTTTTCTGCCTACATCAGCTATTCTGGTGTTATTGCTATTTCAGTAGCTTTTATTTCTGAAGCAAAATGTTTGCTTTCAACCAATTAAATTACTTTGCTAAATTTCCTTCATATTTTCAAAATTTCTAAAATTTTATAAATATTATGCAAATGTATTTGGGTTGTTTACAAAACACAGTCAGCTCCTGACCACCCTCATCACCACTGTCAATACAACGTCATGCTCTGGTTTGCTGATGTAGTAAAATCAAATGTGTATGACTATCCAGCTCTTCGAGCATGCCGCCTTTGGTGCTCGTAACGCCGGAGGTTGTTGGGCAAGAAGTGGCAAATTGAATTTACATTTAAATCTGGTAACGGTGCAACACGTACAGTTAGAGCCAAAAGTTAGCATAAATTTTTTATGAAAAAGTTTATCGTTCATAAAAATTTCAAATTTTTTATTCAGAATTTTTCGAAATGACCCTTGACCTATATAAAAATCGATTTTGATAATGCGTTATATGGAAGAAAATGCGCAACCCCCTCCACCAAAAAAAAATTCTAAAAAATCAACGGTAATATTTAGTGACTTAAAACTTGCACTTTATTGTATTAAAAGTTAATGGGCTACAAAACTGCATACTCGAAAATTTTATAAAAATTCTGAATAAACAAGTTTGAAATTTTGATGAAAATGTTTTTAATTTACCTGAATTTTGTATAAAGTATGAAACATTGATTTATATGGTTTATGTTAAATAATAAACTATATTTTACACTAAAAAAAATTTTTAAAAATTGTTTCATAAAAATAATTGTGAATAATATATTCGAACAAGGTGTGTACTAACTTTTGACTGTGACTGTATATAATGTAGGTATTGTCGCACATACAATAACGATGGTGGCCGCGAGGGAGAGAATATATCACTTAGCCGTAAATTTTTTTTCAGTGCGGTGTGAACTTGGTGAAAAGTCGACGAAAGATGTGTTTGCCGCATAAGCCGGTACTACGTAAGGTATGTATATGGGCATTCCCATGGTGGCGCACGTGACAGTCGTACGATTTCAATGTGATACAAAAAAGGAATACCATTTGTTTTCTTTAACTTTTTTGGGCCATTGTATAGCACGTAATTAGCTCTATATTTAACCGAAAAATTAAATCAATCGAACTGCTTGGTCCTGAAATATAAGCATTTAAAGAGAGGTTCGTTACGTGACAAAAAATGGAAGTTGATTTTTTCTTTTCTTACAAAATCGCAAAACTCTGCGAATTGTGGATGGCTATTTTGATGAAACTTATTTTGATATGATTTGGAGCAATTCTAGTTGTTTTTAGAGTTTTTTGAATTAATGCAAATTGTTTCAATTCTCTTTTACAACCCCAAGTGTGAAACGTGACGTGACGTGGCGTGACGTGACATAAATTTCCATCGTTATATTTTTGTTAATATTGCTTTTAAATGAATTTTCAACGCAAATAAAACATGTATTTTATGTAGAATATACTTTATATTTTGACTTCAGCGCCAATTCAGGGTCAATTTATTAGAAATCTATGATTTATTATGTTTCAACCACATGCGCCAAATTCGAACCAAATCGGACCATAAATACGGTTTTTCGAAATATCTCGACCTTGGCACCACCTAGGAAGACCAATTTATGCAAACATTATTCTTCTTACATAGCCAGTATATATTTTAAAAAGCAGACAAATACGTTAGATGTAAAACTTTTATTTTTTTTTGTCGTGGTGGACCTTCCGCTGGAAACACCCATATGCATACATACCTACATACACACAAATGTGTGCATATTAACGTACATATGTATGTAGTATATAAGGATACTTCACGAAAAATTGGCTTACACGAAATATTTTTCCACAAGCTTTCAAAATGAAAAAATTAAAATCGGGGTTCTCTTTATACAATTTTTAGCTTTTTTACAATCTCTTTGATGTTAGATGCATCACAAGTTATCAAAAAAAACTGTCAATACCTTTTAAATAGAGACATTTTTAATACAAATCCCGGAAAACTTTCCATTACAGTTTTCATGGAAATTTGAAGAGCGCAGCCCTAAATTCACCACTTTCGTGTTCAAGTTACCAGGAAAAGGTATTTCATTCTATCATCAATATTGAATTTCTTTAATATTGTTTATGCCGACCCGTGATTCGTTATCTGGACACTGTCAGATGATGCTAGTTTTGAAAAAATTTGCGCTAAAATGTTAAAATATTACAGGTTTATTACCTTCAACGATTACCGAATAATTAGAAGGAGCTCTGTTCGAGTCTGGTCTTAGTGCCTTCTTCTTCATTGGCGCTGTACCCGCTTAAGCGATTTTGACCTTAGTGTCGTGAATTAAAAATCAAAGATGAAAATATCGAAGAGGTGAAAATTGTCAAGTACCTAGGAATATACATAGACAACAAACTAAAGTTTGATGAGC
>NW_023458564.1:10279740-10283050 GCF_013731165.1 Rhagoletis pomonella | reverse complement strand
TAACCGATTGACATTAATAAAACGAGTTGATCTAGAACACAACACTCACAACTTCAATATTCTTTAAAAAGTAAGGCATCACTAAGTGTATTTTAGCTCACAGGTTATCTTTTAAGTACATAAGCCTATAAGGCGTATGTTAAGGCCTTACGTTACTCCCAAATATATTAGGCTTCTAGGGTTAAGAAAGCTTTAGTTTGAAAGTGTGATATTAAATGCTTTTCACCATAAACGGCGCAAATTTTCAATGATTATTGCGTTTCAGATTAAGACTAATACCAGATATTGTGAAAGGTTGGACTATACCTTAAAGAAGACGGTTTTCTCATGGCCCACTGCACGAAGCTTAGAGTAGAGTAATGTCTTTTAAGAAATTAAAAATTATCCTGGGTTATCAGGTGTCTAGCAATACAAGATTAATTGTTGTCTTTCACGAAGCTCTTTAAATAAATTTTGAGCTAAGTACTCACCCGTATTTCGGGGATTACTACTAGTTTTAATAAATTGTTATTTTAATTTCCTATAAAATTTAGCTTTAGGTTTATGCATTTTAAGAATACATCGAAAATTTGTTTTAGAGAATCAATGTAAATTAATTGCAGAAACGATTAACCGGTTTGCTGAGCAACCGAGACGTCTGATTTTTAAATAACTATTGTGAAACAAATTGGCAAGTAAATATCGTCCCCCGCATGCCAGAAACATGAATGTGTAAAGATGAATATTTTGGGATTTTTTGTATATGTCGAAAACCGAAATCGGTTTGACAAGGGATGGCGGAAAATCGTTCCAAAATATATCATAATTAAATTCTTGAGACACGGCGGCTTACAGACAACTCCTTTCATGTTATCTAAGGAAGGTTTAAAATCAATATCGAGCCTTCCTTCTGATAATGAAGGGTCACACATTTTTGGCAACACGGAAGCGGGTCCGGATCTCACATATTATGTATGCCGAAAACACTACAAACGTATCTTTCGTCTATGACATTCAATCAGGAACTTAGTGCTACCATGTTTCGCACCGTGATCGATCAGCCTCACTCCTTTATCGGACATGTCGTCGAGGAGGCGGAATTTTCTTACGGTGGAACAAAATATCCCCTCGATTCCAGCCCTGTAATTGCAAGCCAAGCATGATGTTAATATCGCGTCACGGACAGCGCTAGTAGATTCGTTCTATTCTCTCTCCTAAAATAGAGCTTTGGATGCCTCGTTCTTGTCTTAAATGGAGACAGTATTTGAGGACAATGTGTTTGTGATTTAGATGGAAGCTAGAGGAGAGTTTGCAAGGTCCCATGATTGTCCTTTTCCGGAGGACATTAATCATCCGGACATTCCAGGTACATACCCTCAAATCATAGTCCTTTAAACGGTCGCCATGGTCGTCATTGCAAGAAAGTGATCTTATCCGAGGTTTCTTGACCCTTTCCGTTGGAGACTCGTTTAACGTGGAAGGTCGCAAGGTCAGCTAACAACCAAAACTTGCGTCAATTTCATAGAATTCACGTTTAAAGCCACTTGCTCGACAGGCAAACGCCGCACCTCCTGGTGAACAGACGCTGCAGACCACAATGAGCCCTTAGTCCTTAATACGTCCGAGTGGCTCCACTAAAGCTCTCCTACCTTTTTCAAGTTAAAAGTGTTTATTGGAATATTCTGATTCAAACATACCCAATAATACGAATTTTCCATTTTGTGAAGGGCCCCGTCATTATGTATTATATATGTATTTGTTCCTAGTTGCGTCCTTAACCGATTCACCGATCTTAGCCAAATTTGACACATCTACTGAGGACTTTACAAGGATGGTCATAAATAAAAATTATTTCGATACATTTATCAAGGCACGTGGCACCTCCCATACAAACTAAGTTTTTCTTACTGCATATCTCCAAAAGTATTTGTGGTAGAGTTCTGAAATTTGATATGGGCATATACCAGGGGAGCCAACTCATTTTTGAGAATTCGCGACTTTGGCAATGAATGTCCCCGATTTTGCCTGAAATTTCGTAAAATTCCCCACTCATAGATATCTCCTTATTTACAAAAAAAAAATTATGCATTTTGATATATTTCTGGTCTTTCTGGTTATTTTATTTTTAAATGTAATTCATATATGTATTCATAAACCAGTTATTTTTTTATAAAAATTTAGTTCATTCTTTAACAAAAACCATTTAAATCCAAGTTTCAAACTTTGGAAATATTTAAAAAAAATCGACAAACTTTCGTAAAAATTTCGAGCTTTTTAATTAATTTTCTAGAAAAGGTTTGAGTATGCAGTTTTGCAGACCACTCAATTCTAGAATAAAAAGTGAAAGTTTCAAGTGCCTAAAAATTTTAGTTTTAGATTTTTTTATTTGCGTTTATTCATATATGAAAGCAAATGCGACACAGAATATTTTAAAAAATCAAAGGTAATTTTTAGCCATCTGAAATACTAAATTTGAACGAGCTACAAAACTGCATACAGCTCATTCCACGGTGACGGGTGTGACATTTCAACTTAAAATTTTCTTACACTTAATTCCCCACACAAAATGGCCCATTCCTTGATTCCCCACCGCAAACTGAAATTACCCGCAAATCGGGGAACTCCCCACGAGTTGCCTTCCCTGGCATATACGTACTTTTGAAACCAATCCATCATAAAAAACCGGAGTTATTGTAAAAACATGCGTGGAAAATAAGGGGTGAAATCATCAAGTATGGGCTAGTTATATTTTTGTATTCAGATAACATTTTCAATTTAAGCTTATCTAGATAGGTGTCATTGCCCTGAATATTCGTATAAGGTTGCCACCTATTTGAAATTATTTTTAAATTAAATAAAACATGGGTATCAAACGGAAAGCATTCGGTAAAAATCTCGAATTCGGTAGGGTTGCCACCTCGTTTCTTTACAATATTACTATTTATGGGTACTAAAATAAAGCTGTGAAACAGTCGTTGCCTACATACATATATAGTAAGTGTTATCCCTTAGGATGTTATTATGCATAAGGGTGCCACTTATTTTCATTTATAAAACTAACCAAAAATAACTACAATATCATATTACAGGTATTTCTGAGAGATTTAATCCAGAAATATTTTCCTTGAGAGTTGCCTCTTTCTTATAAAAATTTGTAAGTTCTTTATTTCAACAAGCGTTTATTTTCGATTCTACAAAATTTAACTAAAATAATGTAGTATGGATATCAAATAAAAAGTATTCCTGAGAACTTTAATCCAGAAAAATTTTCGTCGAGGGTTGTAATTTTTTTATACAAATTTGTACCTTATTACTTTCAAAGAACATTTTC